>NC_081369.1:44524915-44848580 GCF_030684315.1 Stegostoma tigrinum | reverse complement strand
GCTGTGGGAGGAAACTGGAGCACCCGGAGGAAACCCACGCAGACACAGGGAGAATGTGCAAATTCCACACAGACAGTCGTCCGAGGCTGGAATTGAACCTGGGTCCCTGGTGCTGTGAGGCTGCAGTGCTAACCACTGAGCCACTGTGACTCCAGACCCACAGCAATATAGGTGCTTCTTAACTGGACAAGATGAACAATAAATGCTGGCCTAGCCAGTGACACCCTCATCTTGTGAATGAATAAAATAAAAAGATGATGCTAAACTAAATATGTCGCAGAGAATTAGCCTGGGATTTACAGAGCAGAAGTGGCCTCAGCCACTATATGGAGAATCAGGACAATCCCTTCTCAAGTGGCCAAAGAAACTAGTCCCTGGGGAGTTAATTTGCCAGTGTCCACCCCTCTAAGACAGGGTGTCTTGCTTTCACTAGCCAACCAGAGACCTGGCAGTTAAGACTGGGAGCTGAGGTTTCAGCCTTGCCTCTATGTAGCTGCCATTGAGTCCAACAAGTGGAGCCAGGGATCACTGAGACTGATTAGGCAGGTACCAACAAGGGGAGAGGTGTTGATCATGAAGACAAGCAGGGTCTTCTAGCAGGGTAGCCCTTACCATTTTTGGGCCTCACAAATGAACTCTGAATTAACAGAGTTGCTTCAGCAGAGTCTGCAGGGAAATTCTCATTTTCCTTCTGGGTGGTGTCTTCACATGGCAAGGTGTCCATTCATCTCAGTTGGGCCCAGGAGCAGGTGGGCCTTGCACAAATGACAAAAATAGTGTGAAGCCAAGAGGCGTAGCATTCTGTACCTTTCCACCTGATTTTACACTGCCTCACAGTCCAGGTCTTAGAGTTGATGTGAAGTGATGAAAGAAAGATGCTTTGGAGCTATTGTAGATTTTGTAAATATTTGCTTAAGCCTGTTTATCCTTGTTGTGCTGTTATCTGCTTGCGCCTCTGGCAACTTGTGATGCAAAATGATGCAAAGAGTAAAGGCAAGGGCAGCCCTTGCAGCAGATGATGTTAGATTTATTCTCTCAACAAATTATAACTCCAAATCATTCACATAAGACTGTCACATCATCTTGTTTGCCGTGAGCAATGATATAGGAGATTAAGTACATGGAGATTTTGTGGCAGGTGAAGCACATTGACATAGTTTCCACAGGGGCTCATCAAGACTGACAATCAGAATGCTACCATCTCAAAACATTCCCACCTATAATGAAATCATCAATTAAATCCCTCAAAATTAACTTTAGGTACCCCATATTTGTTCAAAGTTTAAGATATGATGTACCTTAAAGAATTCTTTTTAAAAATTCAACCGCTCTGTGCCATTGATACTTGTGAAAGATTATTTAATTATTTCTTCTCACAGTACAAAATATTACTTTCACCTGTGGAAACCTCCCCTTTTCTCCCAAACCATTTGCTAACTTTTTGCTTTTTTCTTGGAGCTTGGATCCTTCACCTGAACCCCGAGAGTGTACAATTCTGTGGCCTTTGTGCATATTCCAAACCTCTGAATGTGTATCACTTGAGAGCTGACAACTGCACCATTTATTCCTTATATTCTTCAAACCATTGCAAGTGATATTTTTCATGTTCTTTCGAGGCTGATCTTCTCCAATATTCTTTTTAAGCCCAATGTTTCCTGGCTACTTCACTCTTTGTTGGTTTAACTGCTTTACCACATTTCTAGAGATAGTAGGAACTGCAGATGCTGGACAATCTGAGATAACAAGGTGTAGAGCTGGATGAACAGCTCCTCTCATGCTGCTTGGCCTGCTGTGTTCATCCAGCTCTGCACCTTGTTACCACACTTCTATCTTGGTTCAATATGCTGCTGCTATGGTTGGATACATATTCCTTAGTATTTCTGGATATTGAATGTCTAGACATACACTCAATGAGGTTGCTCCCCGTATGTTTGGTTAGTTGTTATTCTTCTTCCTCTCGAGCATCCTTAATTTGTCTTTATCCTTGTGTAAAGCTCTCACTCTTTTTAGCGCTGTAATACTTTATTTCTTCAGAAACTGCATATTGAATAGAATTCTCTCATGGAGTGTCATTAAAATCCTTCGTTTTACATGCTTTCCAATGATCTCACCTTTTGATCTATTCTGCTCTACTTACATCTGTTGTTTCATTACTATTTGCATATTCCATTCTTCTGGTAGTCCTTTTTTTAGCACCTGGCTTGGTGCGGTTCCCATTTTAATTGTTTTTATTCTGGGAACCCTTCGATGCTTTTATTTCACTCTTTCTGTCCAGGCTCGTTTATATCAACCAATTAATTATATACTTCTGTGTGTTTTTCCTGGTCTTAGTCTTGCTTCCCAGTTGAGACATTTTGCTTTACTCTGGCATCACAAATTCTTCTCATCCGCCTTTCCTTTAGTTTTGTTTGCTACATTGTAGCTTCTGTTCTGTTGCTTTATTCTTCCATTTTCAGGTCTAACTGAAACCAATCATTTCTTTTTCCATTCTTTCTAATCTCCACCCTAAAACAGTATACTAAACCATGAATCATTCTGTTTTACAGATATGAACCATGTTTTCCATCAAAAGCAAACCCCACCCATAGAACTCCAAAGACACCACCACAGAACTGTGCAATAATGTAGTGAGTGCTATATAAAATAATGCATCTGCCATTAGAAAACAACATATTATCTGTTGCTTGGGTTCATGCCCAGTTTTGAAAACATGCACTCCCATTCAATTTTTGCATTATCTTTCTTGTCAATCATGATGAAATCTACATAATAGTCATTGGCCTACAAGATAACGTGGTATGAAACACACAATGAAGAAGTGAAACATAATCAGGAAACAGATACTTGACTCTTAAAACGTATTTACATTGAAAACTTTGTATTCACGTGTTTCGGTAAGATGATAGTAGCATTTTTAGGATTTAATAGAGACGATGTACATACTGGTTTGTGTCACTGAGTATATATTGGCCCGTAGTTTTGAAATTGTAGAAAAATTCTGAAAAAATTCCTCAATGTACGAATAAAATCTGATAAATCATATATTTTCACAAGAATTTCTGAGTGCAAGTTGATGTATTAAATTTCGTCTCTGAAGGTATTAGTCTTAACTGTTTAATGTGCTTTTCATTAAAATTTAGAAACATAGTATGTGCACAGAAATTTTGCTGCACAATTGTAATTTTACAGAATGACAATTACAGGAAATCCAGTAAGTCTCCTGGTGGCTTGTCTAACTTTTCTGAGTAACATACTCTGAATGCAGGACATCACCTACTTATGCAAGAGGCTTCCTTCGGGAACCTGTGGCTAGGATTGAAGGTAATGCTGGCATTTAAGAGAATTTTTACAATAAAATACACACCAGGATGTTATTATGTATTTTAAATAAAGTTCTTTGAAACACAGATGTTAAGAGTTTGATATTCTGCAGCAGGGATTTTCATATGATTGATTCTTTAATAATCCAATAAAAAGAGATGGTGATGGAAGTGATAAGATGTCCCATTAGCTTTAACCTTAGCGTGTTGAATTTCCTGTGTAGCATGTTGCAGAGTGCCATCCTGTCTAGTATTTAACAACAT
The DNA here is from genome assembly GCF_030684315.1 of Stegostoma tigrinum. Lineage (NCBI taxonomy): Eukaryota > Metazoa > Chordata > Chondrichthyes > Orectolobiformes > Stegostomatidae > Stegostoma > Stegostoma tigrinum. The sequence goes on along the minus strand of NC_081369.1, from coordinate 44,844,996 downwards.
TAAAACTGTAATTTGCAATGCATCACTTTAAAGAAATATAATGAGCAGGCAGGGCCAAATTTGCTAAGTATTAGCCATTTCATGTCGGGTATTCATTGTAATAGATCTATTATTGCACAAATCAAACCATTGTCTGGAGGTATCGATCGACATTGTAATATATAGGAGTGGGAAGATGTAAAAGGCTAAATGGTGAGAAAACACAATGTTTCAAGCGGGTTTCAATAGAAATGTGTCATTCATTAATGTGTTCCTTCCACCTGTGGATAAATTTGTAATGGTTGATTTGCTTGTGTTGCCCTAAATAGTAAGCCACAGGTAACAAGACCTACTTTAACTAAAAACAACACTACCTTTAAATATGAATAACAGTATTCATTCTGTTTGAGAAAGATGAGAACTGATTCTTAGTAAAGTTTAAGTTCAGTCAACCAATCCTCTCTTGAATATGAAATAATTTATCTCACATTAGAAGATGGGCCAGATTTTATTGATGATTTTGAGGTTGAGTAGTGTGTTTAATATTACACTAAATAATTCTCTCCTTATTCAGATAATTAATGACAATTAATCAACTAATAGTATGAAGATAAATTTTCAATATTTATTTTATTCTAACATCTTGCAAAATATTATTTTTAGTTTTTGTACCTCATACCAGAAAGCATTCCAGCACAAAGTAACATGGTGGTCGGTAGCTTATTTATTTTTCTGTAAAATAAAATAAGTAGCCAATCTGTCTGTAGCTTGCAGTTAATCAACTGGCTTGACATGGTATGTTGCGGGTAGTACTTTGTGTTTTCTCTTTGTTAATAATTCAATGCAATTTTCTTCGATTTGGAAGAGTACCTAACCAAGCCATGTGTCATAAATAACTTGATGCACTTAAAGTGTACTTACAAAGATGGAAAATGCAATGTGAAAAAGTGTGATACTGGGGTACAAGAGGGGAAAACAAAAGGTCATTACAATGAGGATGCAGTGTGCTGATAAAGACTGTGACCATAAAAATGAAACGCATCATAAAATGAATGAATGCCTAACCTCAACAGAAGAGTGTTTAAACTGGTCTATGTTTTAGAAAGTTAGCCCTCCAGAAGTCTATTCATAGTGAACATCCTATAGCAAACAAAATGTTTCCTTTTTATCTAATTCTGTAGGTGCTATGCAATGTATAGAAAAATGATTGGTTGCCATTAGATGGATGTTCTCACGAGCAGATGTTCCCATTAATCTGCTAATAAGCAGCAAATCTGGCAAGGTGACAGTGTTCTTATCATTCAGCATCTTGAAAAGGATGGACAAAAGCTGAGAATAAGTGATAGAATACTAGTCATAGGGTATTTTTATCATGAAAGTTTGATCATTGCTTTCTCTCCTTGTAATAAATCTCTGCTAAGTTATTTTATTATAGTAATATATGAGATATTCAAATATTGTTGTTTATTGTTTTTATTTGATAAAGTTGCATTTGCTGTTTGAGTGCAATCATGAAGCACAGGGCTGGGTTCCAATATACAAACAACATATTTTGTGTGGCAGGCCATAGAATTAAACATGACACAGTATAAATATTTCATCTAGCAAAGATACTTCATTGGAATGCTTAAAAGCAGATAAGAATAATGGATATTGGTAGCATCGTACGATGTGTGAATTAGGTACACTTATACCTTTATCTACAGCTTATAACATTTATTTGGAAGAAAGAATGCTGAAATTTTTCATAAAAAGAGGAATTATAAACACTAAACTTGACTATTCCCTGTGTAGTGCTTTCCTAACAAATAGAAAAGTTTCAAATGATATTTACAATTATTCACCATCGAAAAATGCAGAAGATCAGCTTTCTCTTTCAAGTCTTGTTTTGATTTTCTTTCAGCATAATAAATAAAGCATTACGGGAATTCATCATTTTCATATAATAATAGGAATTGTGCTCAAAACTGAAATAATGGAAAAATGATGCTTTGAATAGAATTGCATTCACGCAGCTTTCAATTGCCCAAAATGAAGGTGTTTTATTTATTTCATCTTATATACTATGTTACCTAAAATGAGGAAGGAAGTCACTCTTCTTTGGATCTGAGTGTGAGGGGCAAAATTTTCTTTGCTGTTTCAGAAATGCAGCTGCAAAGCACATAGAATAAAATCTCACGTCAAGGTAAACCTTTGAAAATGTTGAGAGCATTTTTTTTAACAAAATTTCCTTGATGGATGCAAGGCTTTGCTGGCCACTGTATTCAGTGAGGGAGCCAAGTCTAGGCTGCAGGTGAAAGAGGAATGCATTTTCCCAGCTCCTGCGTCTGTTAAGCTGCTAATCAGGGGCTGCTTGCAAGTGGCCCTGCTGGGTTTCGGAGTATGCCGTTAGCTGCTTTTAGCAAATCATACTCGCAGCGGTAGGCTTGACTTTGGAATGGATTCACAAATTTTCTGCTGGTACGAAAAAAAATTATCATCTCAGGCCAGGTTTCTTTCTGAAATTAATGATTAGGACATATGGAAAATGTGTCAAATTGTGATAAAATGCTCAGTCAAAATTACTTGTGCATTTTGTCTGGAATTGAAGACAAAATGAAATCATTCGCTCTGCCTTGCTTTTTTGTTTTCTGTCCATTTCTGTCAATTCTCTGAGGAGAAAAAAAATACCCCCATCTTTTATTGTAATCAAATTTATCTGGCATCTCTTACCCTTTTAAATTACTTATGCTACAGTTGTCTGGCTACTGTTAGGTTTCAGTGAATTTATTTATTTATTTATTGTTCTAAAGTGAAGCTTTGTGACATGTTGTGCACAGTTCTTCCTAAGGGACTTGAGAAGACAACATCAGAAGTACTCTAAATCACAAATTGTTACTTTAAAATGTTTAACATCTCTGTGCTGCAGAAAAAATGAAAAATATCTCGGTTGTAGAAGCAGCCTTTAAAAATGCTTTCCTTGAGTTTTAACTGATGAAACATTTTCTTATAGAATATAGAAACAGTACTATGATACATTTTGTCAAGGGTACTTTTTATTCTTTCATTTTTGCCAGTGTGTATGATCTTTGACCTAAACAATTCATTGCACAGTATTTTGGCGTATAAATCTCCCAAGCCACCAGGAACTGCTTCTTTTGTGTCCTTTGTCAAATAGAAAAAAAAACAGATAAAATATATACAAATTACATGTACTTAACTTATTACCTGAAACGGTTTTCAGATTACTGTTTCTGGAATGTCTGGCTTGTGGTAAATAGTGTTGGCTACAGCACTTGTTAAGGAAGAGAACCTGAAGGAATGTGATCTGAATGGGAACATCCCACCTTTTGTTTTTGGTGATAGTGAGCTTTTTCTTTACATCATTTACTGTTGTTAAAGTTTAGTTTGAAGTCCACTTTGAGAATTCAACTGTCACCAACCATCAAACAGGAATTAGGGAAATTTTTTTAAAAATGAAAGTACTCGATTTTGCTGCAATTTCACGCAAAAATACTAGTGAGAAAACTATTATATGTTTGTGAACACACACGTGCTTTTATAATTTCCTCTATGATTGTTCAGAGTATACCATTTCAGGTTTAAACCCTTGAGACTAGCTGTGTAAAGTCACCTGAATAGAAGATTTAATCAAACATCAATTTCAAGTGTAGTGCAGAGCTAATAAAAAGACTGCTATCTAACTGTATTGTGGATATCTTTTGTTCAGACATTTTTTGTATGAATACATTTTTTTCAAAACAAGTTGTATTATTAAGGATTTGACTTGGTTATTTAAAACATCAGTTTGTTGAAATAATACCTGAACATTCACCAAGTGCCTTGACTTGTACAAAATAACATGTGTTTAATGATTGGAATTGCTTGAACTTCTGTTTCAAATCTTTTTTTTTCCCAGTTTTGAAAGTGTCTCGTTCTGAAGCAGTCTTTGTTTAAAAGCACAAGGGAAAACTTAAAAGTTTCAAGTGCCTTAACTGCTCACATTAATTCTCCTCTATTTTAAATGAGGACTGTAGTGAAGCATACTAAAGATGAATTTACTAGTGTAATTAAAATAAAGCTTATCGATCAAAACACTGAAGTTTTTTTAATGAATGCAGACATGCACTCATATGTTTCAAATTATGTGTGAAGCCATAGGATTTCTTTTGGTGCTCTTACTGTAAGATTATTTAATGTCTCTTCAGTTTTGAAGTCTGCCACTAAAATCCTTGCCAATTTTAAATATGCGCAGTAGTTGTTGGAAATAAAATTCTTTGGCAAGACGCTTTTGTTGGTGTTATATATTTTTTGGAATTTAACGTTTCTTTTAGCTTACGTGAGAGATTTATGTTTCTTCTGAATAACTGAATGCATATAGCCTGAGAGTCACAGTCTGTTTTATGTTGTGATTCAAGAATAATATTGTTGTGTTTCAATTAGGCAAATTATTCTAAGCTACATATTCACTAAAATTAATTCACTGAACCTATTAAACTATGGTTACTTATAGTTCAATTTAATATGTTCTTGTTTATTTAATATTAAATGCACTCATTTTAGCTTTTGTACACTGTAAAAAGTCCTTTTGTACTTGCAGAAATAACTATGCCTTGGAGACTAAATTTTCAAAATGTTAATAGAAGAAAAATTTATGTAGCAAATTAAGTTATTTATTAAAGAAACTATTTAAAATTTGAAATTTATGTCTGCAGATTATTAGAGAAAATTGTGATTAATATTTTTGGAACAAAAATGCTTTATGACCTTTCCTTAACTTAAAAACAAAACTTGGAAACATAATTTGGAAGTAATTAATGCTTTTGTTTTCACAGCATAACCTTTTTGTTCATTGAAATAAAATAGAAGATTAGTCCAGTTGAGAAGTGCTTTAACTGGGCACATTGCAGATTTTTTTGAAAAAAGCTCATGAACCAAATGCACAGCTAAATCTGGGTTACATTAGTGGCTTGAGGCCTCTAACTGTGACCTGCTGTTAAATTGGATCAGACCTTACTCAGAAGATGGTGCTAAATTTTCTGCTTTGATCAAAAAACTGACAGGGGATGGTTTTGGCGGGAACACCAGAAGAATCCATTTTTTTTTCTTGCAATTCTTTATACATGTGAGGAATGAGTTATCATTTTCCATATTTTTAGACCTAATGGTTTTCTTTTAGCTGATTCTCACTTGGTGGCAACTGGCTGGCACTTTTTACATTTAAAAGGCAAACCCATAAATGGTTATACATACAGTATACATATACATATTTGAAGTTGAAATCAATGGAATTAAATTGAGATTTATGCCAGACATACTTGCTCTATAATATGTAATATCAGGAATCACTTCCTTCTGCCAAAAACTAAAGTAAGTATTTAAAATCAGAAAATTCATTAAAGCATTTAAAATTGGTTTTTATAGAAGTGTCTGAACATTAGAATGATAATTATAATATGCGTACAAAACAATGTGCCTTAATTTTGACTAAATTTGTTATTTTATTATGGAAATCAGTCGATGAAACGAAAGAAACTAAAATATCATGAGCTAACAACACAGAAAAAAATTAAAAGTTTGACTTTCACTGTTCATAATTTGATACTCCTTCATTACAATCATAACAGGAGAATATTGCTATATTTACTAATAGTAGATGTTACCAGCTGAATTCTCATTATTCTGTTTTTCATTTTTCATCACTGTGTTATTAGTCATCATTTTATTAAGGCATTTAATCAATTAATGCAATAATTACCAGGAATAATTACAAAACAAAGAACAATTCCATCATTTGCTATAAATATGACTGCCTTCATTGAGAATTTAACCAGAATTTTGTTATACATTAAGTTTCTGTATATATGGCAAATTAATGAATTGTCAACTAATTTTAAGGCATTCTTGCCATTATCTTCTTGTGAAAATAACAGAAAGGGCCTTCTTTTCTTTGATGTTATTTCCTTTATGTTTCTTCCTGTCTGTATTGGATTCTGTTTGGTTCTATTTTGCTCTTGTGCTGATAAATCGTGTGAGTGATATGCTTATTGATCAATGCTTCTTACTAAAACTTTGCTGTATTCTAAAACAAACACAGCTTGCAACAATTTCCAGCCTATCAAATCTTTGCAGTGATTAATTTCTGGGACAAATTACTTTGAAAGAACACAGTGTAATGCTCGTACAATTTTAAGTGAGTATAGTTGGCAATGAAACATGGTTTGAAGGATAAATGTTCACTTCCTGTCCTTTTTTTTACGTATTATCTATATTTTGTTTTCAACATTAACTTATGTCACACCATCTTAAATAAGTCGCCAATGCTTTCAGGGTTAACAGCTTCACTTTTTATTTGCAGCAAATGTTTTAAATTAATATACCAGGGTGTTGTCATCATAAAATCACCATCTTACATTTCAGTCAAATACATAAATTATCGCAGTAACTACATGATGTAAAGCATCGTCTGTACTCAAAGAAAAACATGTATTGGAAAGCCTTTGGTGATGTATCATGAGAAAATGTATAACCATTTGGGTACGATATTGCAAAGAACATATCATAATCCACTTCTTCATCGTAAGTAAAAGGAAATTGCACCGAAGGGTTCATGTTATGAATACTATTTACTACCTTAGGTTATTCACTTTTTGTCTTCTCAGTAATTATCAAGGTAAAGCATGTCTGTAATGGAGAATAGAGTATGTTGCCATGTTTTACTCACTGTGAGCAGGAAACACTTTCAGTTCAGGTGTAACATAGGCTAAACACACGGTAGCTGTTCCCTTTGTTCTTGCCTGAAACCTTGCATGAACACATTGACAGAAGCATATCTTTTACTGCTCAAATTCTCATAGTCTGATCTATTCAAACACAGGTCTCAGGAGGTGAATGATTATGCATGCTTTCCCTCACTTTTCCTTTCCCACTTTTTGACTCTTTCGTTCTCAGTTGCTGCAGCAGGACTCAATTATCTACCATCATAGGAGAGGCCTGAGGTGCACCAGAAAAAAATGATAATCAAGAATTCCTTTGTGGTCTTGCTTTTATTATAAAGCTAGACTATGACGTGACTGTTCACCAACAAAAGGAGATGAAACACAAATAAGAAAATAGATCATGAAAAGCTTTGTTGTTTTTAAATTTTGATGAATGACTAAGAAAGTGGATATGAGTGAGGCTCTAATGTGCAGGATATTTCAAGAAATTCTAGATTCTGCACATTAATTGAGCACTAAAATAGATTTATTTATTTTTCCTACATACTGTAGGTAACAGCATATAAATAGACAAAGTGTAAGACCATTCAGTATTTTGCCACCTAAAACCAGGCTTTTGTATATAGTTGGTATATAAATCAATCATCTCTTTTCATCAATGATGTACTGTGCTCTCATTAGTCATCAGCCTCAATTTTGCTCCTCAGAAATGCAAATTTTGCTTATCTTATGTTGTGAGTCAGCACACGGAAACAAGATGATGCAGGTGTTACTATGAGGAAGACATATGGGAGTTTATGACAAACTCCACACTGTAAATCCCACATCGTATGATGAGTTTTGTTATTCACTTATGGTATGTGGGCATGACTGGCTTGGCCATCATTTAGTGCCCATCTCCCTATGCCCCAGATAAAGTGCTTGTGAGCTGCTTTTTGGAACTTTTGCTGTTCACATGCTGTAGTTACACCCACAGTGTTGTTAGAGTGACAAAGAGCAATGGATCCTCCCAATGTAAAGAATGAAGTGTGACGATGCTTTCAAGCTAAAAGTCATAACTTATGTTAACCCATCAAATAATTGTGTTGCATTGAAAGAATACACATGAAAAATTGGAAGAGATTGGAAGAAGAAGGAATCACCTTGCAGAAAATGCCCGGACTAAATGTGACAAGAGAATAGTGGTCACCCATTAGTTTTATCTCGAGAAGCATGTGCTGGACTGAGTTCCTAAATAAAACTATTGCAATGATTACATTGTTGTCGGAAGTGTAATGTGTACATAATACCATAAGACTTAGGAGCAGAAGTAGGCCATTCCTCTGTTAAGTGAGATTATTGCTGATCTGATAATTGCCAACTCCACTTTCCTGTCTTTTCTCCGTAACCCTTGATTCCCTCACTGATTAAAAATCTGTCTATCTCTGCCTTGAATGTATATAATGACTGAGCCTCAACAGTCGTCTATGGTAAAGAATTCCACAGATCCACTACCCTCTGAGAGAAGAAAGTGCTCCTCGTCTGTGTCTTAAATGTGTGAACCCTAATTTTGAGACTATTCCATCTGGTCCCAGTGTCTCAGGAAACAGGAAAAATCCTTTCTGCATCTACCCTGTCAGTTCTACTGAGAATCTTGTATGTTTTGATATGGTCATCTCTCATTCTTTTATATTCAAACAACTGCAGGCCTGACCTTGTCATCTTGTTCTCATGACACATCCCCTCCATCCCTGATATCAGACTCCCAAACCTTCTCCAGACTGACTCCAATGCCATTATATATTTCCTTAGACAAGGGGCCCAAAATTGTTCACATTTTTCAGCTGTGTTCTGGCAAGTATAATTGTAGAGATTTAGCAAAACCACATGACTTTCATACTCCGTTCCCTTTGAAATGAAGATATGTAACACTTAAGCAGGCTAAATCAAACACTGAGTATAACAGAGAGTTCAGACCAACAGCTAGTTAGTGTGAATGAAGCAGATTACTGTTGTGAAAAAGGACCAGGCTCACTCAGAGACTGCCAAGAGGCTTCAATGCGAAAGTGATCAGTTTCCATCAGTTCATCATCAAGCAGCAGTAGCTGCAACATGAGTCTCAAATAAGCCACATTACCAATAAGGATGAAATGTCCCTGAATTTCCAAATGTTCATCAACCAAACTTTAGAGTGAAAAGGTTCAAAAGCAGGTCTTGTGAAAATTGCAGGACATGACAAGGTGAGATTCACGTGGTATTAGTCAATACACCTAAATTAAAGCCTGTGGTAACTTCCACACCTACAATGCAGAGGTTTTGTGTATATGTATGTCGGCAGTTGGACTGATGAAGTAATAGATTGATGGTGAGTGGAATTGGGCTCACAGTAACCGATGTAATGAGGTCAACAGCTCATCGGTGAGAGACATGCCCAGGTCTCATGGGTGACACCTTCTGGGCTCACATGGAACTTTTAGAAGGGTGGGTGGGAGGAGATATCAATTCAGTTCTGCACCAGAGGGTTAAAACTTCACTATTAAGTTCCCAGAGCCTTTCAGGGCAGTTATCTTTCCTGAACCTAAATGCTCAAAATTCAGTAGCGCGTCATCAATACTTACTGATGTCCCAGGACACTAGAATTATGTACAGGGTGCAATCTTGTTAGTCAAAAATAATAAGTACATAAGTTAACAAACTGAACCATATAAAGATATGTACCTGCCAAGCTGAGGCCTCCTTCTCCAACTTCCAGTGGGTACAAAATTCTTCATTGGCTTTGGTCCTCCATGGACAATCCATTTCTTTGTGCCAACACTTTCAGTGTTTTGCTAAGCCTGTCCATGTTGATCAACACACGAGAGGTCTCGAGTTTATACTGTGTGACTTATTGTTAAACACTGTTAAGGGCGAAGCCTGGACAGATCAACAAGCCTGGCCAAATGAATTTGTTGACCCTAATAAACTTGACCGGAACAGACAAGTGGGACTGAAGTCAAAAAGGGGCCAACTTCAAAAGGTAAGCTTTTGTGGATGCATCCTTGTACCAAGTAACTCTTCAGTGAAAAGAGTCCATATTTTTGGTTGTGATGGGAAATCTGGGCCTGGTACATGAGCTGATTAGCGTTGTGGCTCCATTTATGTTTGTAAATTTGAACCCTGGAAGATGTGTGTAGGCAGTACAAGCCAGGATGATGCATTGGTAGTTGATATGAAATGACAGGCATTGATTGCACATGAGGCATATGATGGAAATACTTGGTTCACAGTCTCTTGTATGACAGCTTTCTGCAGTGTTAACATTATAATGCTATAGTCACAGCAACATGCAGCATTGAGTAGACAGTGATATTTTCTGGAGCAGAGTGCAGCAAATCATTCATTCTGTTGCTGCACTGGAGTCAGGTTCCCTCGAGTAGTCTGCAACCATTGACATTCATAGCCACCTAAGTCAGGGCCGACTTCTACAGTCATGATGAACCTTGTAGGTATCCACAATGAAAAGAACTTCCCTTATCTCCTGGGCAGCCTTCAGGAAAACAGCAAAGGAGTGCCCTAAAGCTTTGTGATGCTTTTTGCCATATCTCTGACATCTCCAGAGGTAGGTGGGCTTGGTGAACAGAGGTTGAGTGATGTTCTTGGGTTGCAGAGGGTTAGCCTTTTCAAAGCCTTTTAAATATGGAGGTCCTGGAAGATCCCAGCAGGTTTTAGAACTTCCTGTCCATTTAAAAGTTGCATTTTAATTACATATGCATATGTATTGAGCTGAGAAAAATGTAATAGCACAGGAAAACTTGTCCTGCCCCCAAGCAAGAGCTCTTGTCATTTTTATTCCCATCTCTATATATAGTCTCAAAAAAAGAGAAAATATCATTCCATATTTCGAATGACATTAGGAGTTGCCTGGAAAGAAATGACACCAGCATTGCAGTTATACCAAGGGATCTAATATAAATTGTTCATAAGTTGGATTTTTTTTTCTATTCACTTGAGGGATGTAGGCATCGCTGACTGGACCAGCATTTATTGCCTGTGTGCAGGTGCCCTTGAAGAGGTGTTGGTGATCTGCCTTCTTGAACTGCTGCAGTTCCTGTGTTGTAGGTAGACCCACAATGCCCGTAGGGAGAAAATCCAAGATTAGATCCAGCAACAGTGAAGGAGCAGTGACTTATTTCCAAGTTAGGATGGGGAGACACTTGAAATATGTGCCTCAACAAGCTATTCATGAATCAGGTTTGTGTGATTGGAGTAGGTAGATGGATGACAGAGAAAAAAAAACCTTCATAGGGAATAAAAATATGCAGGTGCCGCATGGTATTTTGTAGTTTCATCTATAAATCATTGTATGCTATTATTGCAAAAACAATCATCAGATTAGTTGATAAATACGTAATATCTAGTTCAGTAATTGGAGAGGAAGATGATTTGTTGCGGGCGAGATGTTTCTGAAAGTGAACATGATAAACGTGATCCAACGTGGGAGCGTTACCATGTTACCATACCTTCAGTGACTCAGAATGAATTTGATAAACTCCTTGCACCAGATGTTGAAAGCAATGAATTTTGTACTTGTAAAATGCTTTGAGTGTGGCTAAAGGTATCCTTGTTGAATTAATTCTGTACACTGTCCTACATTGTTAATCTGAATTCTAGTGATATGTTTTATATAAAGTACAAAGCAATGATCACTCACATCTACTTTCACACCAGTAGTTCCCATTTTATACTAGTAAGTTGACCCCTTATTTTTTGGAATGATTTTGACAATTTCTATAGTTTTTTTTAATGGGCTGCAATTAATAGTAGCAATAATTCTTTTGCTGTTTCATATGTTTAAACTGATTGTTTAATTATGTAATCATCAACTAGCAGCAAGTGAGGAATGAAAATTGGCTCCATTCCTTTTAATCAGAGATAATGGGAATTGCAGATGCTGGAGAATCCGAGATAACATCAGAACGGTCTAGGCCCGCAACGTCGGCTTTTATGCTCCTGAGATGCTGCTTGGCCTGCTGTGTTCATCCAGCTCCACACTTTGTTATCTCCATTCCTTTTAAACTGCTTTCACCCAATTTTGGCAAATACTTTTATTTCTTTTTTTAGCAGGCAGCTATCACTAATTAATTGAAAGATAAACAAATGAAGTAGCCAAAATGGAAGGTTTTCTTGAATGAAAGAAAGAGGTTTTTTAAAACCCGATATTAGTTGTCTAATTTTTCACTCTTCTCCTGCAGCAGAGGTGGAACTAATAGATCTTGAGTTCTCAGTGAGCAGTTGTTGTCCACACAGAGAGAGTGTGTGCTCCAAATCTTGCTTACAAATCTCCTTTTCTTTGTCACTGCGGTATTGCTCAGAAGGAAACTTGATCCAAATTGCAAATAGGAGGCAAAGGATGACAGTGGAGTTTTGTTTTTGTGTTTGGAATTCTATGATCAGTGATGTACCACCATGATCGGTGCTGGGACCATTGCTGTTTGTTATGTACATTAACAGCTTGGATGTGAACGTAGAGATATAACTAGTAAGTCTGCAAATGGCACAAAAAGCAGTGGTGTTGTTGATAGTGAGGAGGATGGTCTTAGGCTACAGTCTGATATTGATCAATTTGGTAAATTGGGCAGAGCAATGGCAGATGGAATTTAATCTTGATAATTTGAGGGGAACAAGCACTATTATCCCCTCTCTCCCTGGAAACAGCTTGCTTTTGTTGCTTTTAACTCCTTCTTCTCAGGAATGGTTAATTAGCATGTTGCTTTTAATTCCTTTATAACGGTGTCTCCTTGTCCTTTTCATCTCAGGAAGCAATTTATTCCAGAAAGCATTTTTGCTGATTCTTTCAATCCATGAACTTTATAAAGTTCTGAAGTTTACAGTGTCATGAAAAGCAACGGTGATAGGGGATTTGTTTGTGAGGGTAGCAGACATGGGTTTTTGAGAGTGTAGGTGGGAATCCAGGATGGTATTGTTGCCTCCTGGGTGCCAGGATCAAGGTGGTAAAGGGACAGCTACACTGGGCATTCTGGAGGGGAAGGTGAACAGTCAGAGGTCGCAGTCCATGGTGGGATCAATGACACAGGAAGAAAGAGAAATTACATCCTGTGAGCAGACTTTAGGAGGTGAGATTGACGGCAAGGATAATGATATCTGGATTACTCCCAGTGCCACAAAGTAGTGAGTATAGGATTAGAAGGAATGAGCAAATGAAGGTGGGGCTGTAGACGTGGTGTAGGAGGGAGGGCTTTAGATTTCTGAGACACTGAGACTGCTAGTAGGTAGGTGGAACCTGCAAAAGTTGAATAGGTTACATCTGAACAGGAAGGGAGCCAACATCCTCAGAGTCAGGTCTTGCAGCTGCCATGGGGGAAGATTTAAACCAGACTGGCTTGAGTGAGATTCTAATAAGTAGTTCAGAGGATTCAGAAGCAGAGATGGAATTAGAATTTAAAGCACAAATGAGTGTGGATGGCAGAGGAAATGTAGTCTAGATGAGAAAGAAGTGAGTTCAACAAGGCTAAATACAAGATAACAAAGTGTGGAGCTGGATGAGCACAGCCGGTCAAGCAACATCTTAGGAGCTTTTGTGCTCCTAAGATGCTGCTTGGCCTGCTGTGTTCATCCAGCTGCACACTTTGACATCTCAGATTCTCCAGCACCTGCAGTTCCCATTATCTCTGATACAAGGCTAAATACAATGCATCTTTGATGCAAGGAGCCTTAGGAATGAGACAAAGAAGCTAAGGACACGGATAGGCACATGGCAGTACAATATCATGGCTATGAACAAGACTTAGCTGAAAAATGAGCAATATTGACAACTCAACATTCCTGGTGATAAAGTATACAAACATGACAGAGAGGGAATAAAAGGGGGGAGGTTGCAATATTAATTAAGGAATCAAATACAGTGGTGAGGAGAGATGATATCTTGGAAAGGTCATCAAATGAGGCAATATAGGTGTCTTAGCTACAGACCCAAAACAAGAATCTGCTGCATTCCACCCTGGAATATGGAAGGTCTCCGGAGTATCAGGTTGTTTTTCTCTTCTCTTACACATTTTCCCAAATCCTATCCTCGACACCAAAATTGTCTTGGACCACAGTGTGTATCCAAGTGGTTCTTTTCAGATTTGGGAAAATATAATTAAGAGAAAGCTTGACAACAGCAATTTGCTTAAATATGAATGTTTATTAAATAATAATAATATAGTGGTAATAATAAATTGTTATAGTGGTAATAATAAATGGAACAGAAAACAAAGATAAGAAAAGTCTCATGATGCCCTTCCAGAGAAAGCAACAAGTTTCACACTCTGCTGCCCATAGGGGGCCCCTTGATTGATGCCTGATCTGGGGGCTTCAGTTCGTTCCTGACACAGTTCATGATTCTGAACTGAGGCAAAGTCTTGCACTTTGGAACAGAACTCTCTCCCTCATACAGCGTAATAAACAGCCAGAACAAGGAAAGCAGATATAGAAAACAAAACACTGCTACAGAAAAACAAGTTGCCGTCATTGGCTTGTAAAGGAATGCTAACAAGACACACCCAGGGTCATGCAGCTTATTGAGTATCATCAACAATCTTAGCCATTCGTCCCATCCTACACAATCTATCTTCTCATGCACCTGTCAAGCATCATCATTAAGTGTTTGCCCTCTGGCCCATCCTATACAATGGATAAAAGCAAATAACTCAAAAGAAGCAAAGATACTTTGGGTGTGTACAGTAGATGCCCAAAAAGCCAAGGAGAGAGAGAGAAATAAATATGTAATCAAATTTGAAAGTATTATAAAAATATTAAGGTAGTAACAGGGTTGGATTTTAATTATCCAAATAACTGGGATAATTTTAGTGTGCAAGATAGGGAGGAAGCACAATTTTAAAGGGCATCCAGGAGAAAGATTTTACCCAGTTCTTAGAAAGTCCAACAAGGGAGGGGACAGTTCTGGACCTAATGTTTGGAAATGAGCCTCAATTAATAGAAGGAGCATCAGTGGGTGCAGCATTTTGGAGATAATGACCACAACTCAGTTAGATTTAGAATAGCAATGGAAAAGGGTGGGGTGGGCTGAGAACAAAAATTCTAAACTGACAAAAGGCTAATTTTACTAAGATAAGACACAATTTATCTCAAGTGGGTTTGGTGCAGCTTCTCACAGAAAAAATTGTGAGAGAGCAGGGGGAGGCAATAAAGGAGAAAAATGGCCAGAGCACTGGGCAAATAAGCTCCCAAAAAGGCACAATATAAGGGGTGACTTGGCTGGGTGATTTTATTAAAAGGCAAGACAGTGGACAGGAAATGTTTAATATTTAGGGAACAAATGTATACACAGCACCTGTTATACTTTCTTTCAGGTATAAGAACACAGCAGGAAAACTGACAAACTATGATTAATATATGAAAATAAGGAGAGTATTAGATCCAAAGAGGATTCATGTAAAGTTGCTCAGGAATGTAGCAAGTCTGAGAACTGGGAACTATTCTCAATTAAGGAAAAGAGTGACAAGAGGTTGATTATGAGGGGGAAAGTAGTCTATAAAAATAAGCATGAAAGGAGCATAAAAGTGGATTGTGAGAACTTCTATAAATATGTAAAAAGAAAGAGTGGCAACAAATGCAGGCCCCATATAGTCTGAAGCAAGACAATTAAAAATGGACAGCAATGAAATAGCAGAAAAATTAAGTAACTACTTTTGTTCTGTCATCACAGAGGCAAGAGAAACCTTTCAGAAGTTTTAGATAAGTGAGGGTCATTTGGGAATTTGGAATTGTAAGAAATTAATACTGGTTAAAAAGAAACACTGGAGTAATTCATGAAATGGAAAAAATTCTCAGGGATTGATAATCTACATCCCAGGGTGCTAAAACACGTGACCATTAAAAATGAGAATGCCTTAAGATGATAAGATATAGAACATTTAGGCCATTTGGCCCATCAAGTCTTCTCCAGCATTCAGTCATGGCTGAAATGTGTCTCAACCCCATTCTCCTCCCCTCTCCCCATAAACTTTGATCTACTTCCTGCTCACAAACCTATCTATCTCTGTCTTAAATACACTTGGCCTCCATAGCCTTTTGCAGCCTTTGTGATTATTTTTCAATTATGAAGATTCTGCAACAGTCCCAGAAAATTTTATGGTGGCAAATGTAATCCTACTGTTTTAAAAAGGAGGAAAGCTGAAACCCAGGAATTACGGAGCAGTTAGTCTTACATCAAGAGTAGGGAAAATGCTGGAGACTGTTACAAAGAATGTGATAATAGGACATTTACAAAATTATACAAAGTTAAAATGGAAAGGGAATTTACTTGACAAACCTTAGTGAGTTTTTGTAGATGTAATTAGTAAAATAGATGAGGAAGAATCAGCAGATTGTGCATTTGGATCTTCAGGAATTCTTTGATAAAGTTCCACAGAAGAGATCATTGCGCAGAATCAGATCTCATTTGTAATATACTGATATGGATTGAGAATTGGTTGGCAGAGTATTGGAAAAATGGCGTTTTTATTTGGAAGGCTGTGACAAGTGTGTCACTGTAAGGATTAGTAACTGGGGGCACAGCAAGGCACAGCATATAGAAGTAATTTGAATGAGGAAACCAAGTTTAGTATTTCTGAGTTTGCTGACAACACAAAACTGTGGGCATATGAGTGGTGAGAACACATTAAGAGGCTTTGGGGGATTCTGACAAGTTGAGTCTGTGGGGCAAGTAAAAGGCACATGCAGTATAACGTGGCTAAATATTGCAATGACAACTAACAAAACACTTGCCTTCCTATTGACTTACTGCAGCTGTACGCTGGCAGTCAAGCACCAGAGTACAAGGAGACTGAGGTCCCTTGATGCACTAACCTTTCCCAATCGATCATCATTTTAAAAAAACTGTCATTCTGCTGCTTTCTAAAAATGATGTTTCCATGGCAGAGGGGTGGGAATTGTAAAACAAGGGGCCACAACTCAAGATGTATGCCATTTCAGATTGAAATGAGGAGAAATTTCTTCACTTAGAGTGTCATAAACCTATGGAATTCTCTCTCACAGAAGACTGCAAAGGTGACGCTGCTGAATATATTTACGAGAGAACTAGTTCCTGTTTTAAGAAGCTAAATATGTCAAGATCATGGCATGAAAACAGGAATATGGTCTTGAACTGGAGGTCCAGCTATGACCATATTTAATGATGGAGTTGGCTCAATGGGCTGAATAGCCTACTGTTCCTATTTTCTATGTATCTGTTAAGATTGATTACAAATAATCAATGCATACCATTAACATAATTAATAATTGTTCATTGAAAATTTAAATATCTGAATATTTTGATTTTAGAGATGGGTTTATTTGTTCAATCTGTTAACTGATCTGGAAAACTGGAATTTGCCAACTTATTACAGACCCATTGATAATTTATAAACAGATGAGAATTCCCTCTCCAGCACACTTTCAAATAAGTTCAAGACCAGCAATATCACCTCGTAAATGAGTATAGGCTATCACACTGTAGACCTAGAGTCATAAGCATGGAAAAAAACCCTTCAGTCCAACCAGTCCATGCCAGCAATCTTCCCAAACTAAATTCGTCTCACCTGACTGCGGTTGACCCATACTCTTCCAAACTTTTCCTGTTCATGAACTTACCTAAATATTTTGTAAATGCTCTAACTGTACCTGTACCCACCGCTTTCTCTGGCAGTTTATTCTATGCATGAACCACACTCTAGGTAAAAAAGTTGCCCCCCATGTACTTTTTGAATTTTCCTGCTCTCACCTGTTCCCTAGTTTTGAACTCAATCATCCTAAGGAAAAGACCCTTGCCATTCACCTTATCCAAGCCCCTCCCCATTTTATAAACCTCAATAAAGTCACCCATCAACCTCTTATGCCAGAGTGAAATAAGTTTCAGTCTTTCCAGTCTATTTTTGTATCTCAAATCTTCCTTTCCTGACAACATGCTGGTAAATCTTTTCTGAACCGTCTCTAATTTAATAATATCCTTCCCATAACAGGGCTACCATAACTTCAAGTAGTCCTGCAGAAAAGGCCTCACCAATGTCCTGTACAACCTTAACATAACGTCCCAACTCCTATATTCAAAGGTCTGAGCAATGAAGGCAAGCATGCTGAACATTTCTTAACCATCCTTTCTACTGTGATGCAAATTTCAAAGAATTATATATCTGAACCCATAGGTCTCTCTGTTCTGCCACACTACCCAGGGCCCTACCATTAATTGTGTAAGTCCATTCCTTGTTTGAATTACCAGGATGCAATACCTCACATTTATCCAAATTAAACTTCATTTGTCATTCCTCAGCCCATTGACTCAAGATCTGAAAAACACTTCCAACGTACCAGAACTAGCTCAAACTTGCTCAGTACTGTGTCATCTAGCTGAAGTTCCAAATTGTAATACTTATGCCTGCCACAATCCCAAAAAGCAAACTCTGCTGGCTGAAAGAATTGTCCCCTGCAGTGGCACAAAATGGGAATTATCTGATCAATTGCATATTATTCACCATGAATAATGATATTTAACCTGGTTACATTTAAGTCCATTGCATTTACTGAAACTGAGTAATAGGTTCTGTGTGTAATAAATGGGTGATCCTTCAGATACCCTCTATTTTGTACCTTAGCTGGAAATTAATTTTGAGCCCAATATGTTTTCATGTGTTGACATTTTATAGCTGACTTTTGGTCTGGACTTGTTTTTGCCACCTCTTGCTTCAAATATTCAATAGCACTCCTTTAGTGAAAACTTTCTAAATGCTAAACCTCTAGCTCTTCTACATTACAAGTATATCATGAACACTGCCTGTCAGTGGTTGGTCTACTCTAACTCAAGAGCTGTATTGTGTGAAATATTCAACTGCTTGAGAATAATTTTCAGAATATATTGACAAAAATGTTGATATTTCTCGAAACACTGTGTCAATTTGAACTTTTTGCTTCTTAAAAATTATTTTTGTGTTATTATTCCATCAACTGTGAATCTTGTTACATAGTACATTAGTCTGAAGCCAAAGTATGACCAGTCAACCTATTCCCATTCTTGGTCTTGTGCTTAAATAAAAGTAAAATACTGTAGGTTCTGGAAATCTGTGTTCATTCTCCTCCAGCTATAGAATCCCTTCAGTGTAGAAATAGGCCCTTTGGGCCAACAAGTCTGCACTGACCCAACCCCTAAAGAGATTAGCATTTACATTTCAAACACACCATTGATTTCCTCAATTTGTGTGGTAGATGTCATTGAGCATGTAGTCATTCTGAGGCTGGAATTGAACCTGTAATCCTGGCTCTGTTGAGCAGCAATGCTAACCACTGACCCACCCTGCTAGACGGTGTTGAGAGCATTTGAAAAACAACAAGAGTAGACTACTAGGCCCCTTGAGTCAACTGTGCCATTCAAAAAGATCATGGCTGATTTGATTTTCACCTCAACTTTACATTCCTGCTTATCCCTGGTAATCTTTCATCCACTTGGTAATCAAGAATCCTTCTAGCACTGCGTTAAAAATTCTGAATCCACTGCCTTTTGAGGAAGGGAATTCTGAAGACATGGAGTGAATTAAAGTGACTGGAACCTTACTCTGTCAATTTCTTCAGTAGAAATGCCCAACTTAGAAAGTCAGAAACAGGAGCACTGCCATGCCAAATACACTCTTTCTGTACTCAAAGAATCCCTACAGCATGGAAACAGGCCATTCAGCCCATCAAGTCCACACCACTCCTTTGGAGAGCATTCCTCCCAAACCCATTCCCCTAACCTTGCATTTCCCCATGTCTAACAAATTGAACCCAAACATCTCTGGGCACTACGGACAATTTAGCACAGCCAGTCCACCTACCCTGCACACCCTTGGACTGTGGGAGGAAACCTGCACAGACATGGGGAGAGTGTACAAACTCCGTACAGTCACCCAAGGCTGGAAGCAAACCCAGGACCCTGGTGCTGTGAGGCAGCAGTGCTAACCACTGTGCCACCCCAAATATTGCTGAAACAGTTCACACAAGTAGGGTCAATGACCTCAACCAGTCTATGAGGAAGCTCTCAAACCGTATCTGACACTTTTAGGCTAATCCAAGTGATATCTGGTGGGTAAACTGAAAAAGCATACTAACAGATGGAAATAATGGGCAGTTTGCTGATCAACATTAACTATTCCCAGAGAATCTTGGCATCAGTGCTATCACACTAATGTATCTAAAGAGAGAATAACTCATCTACCTTAGAAACGCCTGTGGCACAATGTGTCATTGGATCAATATGCTTACCTTGGCACCAACAATGGATGAGTAATGAATTGTTGGCACTCTCCTTCTCGAATTTGTCACCAAACTACATTACTTGTTTCCAAAGCATGGACAACACTGTTGTCAAGTGGCCCTTTATTTTCAATGTCAATGGGTCATGCCACCCTCCAACAGGTGACATCAGCCAGTTTACCATCCATTGTTGCATCAGGTATGGTGGAAGGGCTGTATTCCAAGACGATTTTTAAAAATTTTATTCCCAATGGAGGCATTAAAACAATTAAAAGTTCAATGATTTACATTTTTCAGCAGGGCAGCAGGTTTACCATATTATAAATTTAATAGGGTGTGTGCTATATGCCAGCTTCTACTGTGTATTTGATAGGCAGATCAAATGTCTCGAGCATTGCTGTCATGAGGTGAAAAAAAATGTGCGCATGGGTAAGTCAAAGAAGAGAACTGCAGCTATAGTGCATGGCAGTATCTGTGTGAGGGGTGTTCTGCACATATCGTAGGTGAGTAAAGGCAAGTGGTGGAATGCAGTGTGAATATGTGGACTAAGGAAGAGCAGAGCGGGGATTAGCAGAGATGAGATTTTGGGATCTCACCTTTGCACATTTGTCAGGACATCGAATATTTTTCTACTTTGTAGCTAGAACACTTGTCGGGGAATCCTATTTCTGCTTCAAGCCTCACAATAGATATAGTAACTTTCTTTACACCCCTGTGCAAGGATACTTAAACCAGCATCAGAGTACCTGTAGGTTTTGGCAGCATTTACTTCTTTTACCATTTAAACAGTTGCAAAGCAGGTTTGCAGTTGCCTGCAGCCTGTGAGCACCTTGCCAGCTGTTATTTGTGTCAGGAAGGCCTGCTTTTTGCAATCTTCCCACATTATGCAAATTGCCAACCAGTAGCATGATTAGCCTTGGAAGTTTGCCTGCTGTAAACTGAAGCACGGAAATTAAAATACGTACTTAATTGTTCCATACAATTCTCAATCGAAAATTGGTTTAGAGGAATTTGGGCCCCTGGGTTCTGAAGGTGCACTGCACTCACGTGGATATTAAATTTTACAATGTAAAGAGACTGTCAACGTTTGTTAATATCACCTACATTACAACGTTCCTCAATCAATGGCAAAAATAATAATTTATTTATAAAATAGTTTGTTTCACAATTGATCTTTTAATATTATTCACAACAATACTTAAAATAATAAACTATTACAAGCAATTATGAATATCGGAAACATCAACTGTAGAATTGCAGCGAGTCTTCTGTAATATTGAGCTGGACGTTAAAATTTCTGAAGTGGTTCAGTACCTCTGTTATTTTTTTGTACAACATTTGTGTAACAACTAACAGGAAAGGCTGACACTGTGTGTCTCTTTGAACTTTCATTTCTCGGTATCCCATGGAAAATCTGGCCAGCATTAATCAGTAATCACATAAATCTTTAAGATTTTGATAAAATGGAAAGAATGAAAATTCTAGGAAAGAAGCAAAAGAATACCTTGTTCTTGAAGCATTTCCACTCTCAAAGCCTGCACCTGAAAAGTACATGCAATAACTGTCTATAGTATTAATAGGCTTCACAATGGTGCTCTGAACATTTGAAACTTTTTATCAGGGGTCGTTTTCTGAATGAAATATGAAACCATTGAATGGTGAGTACACTTTCAAAGACCACAGAGAGCCCTTATTACTGTTCTGCATATGGCATTTATTATATCTTATTTTTCTTTCTTCAACTTTAATGCCATGTGTAGATAGGGGTCAAATAAAGTGGTGCAAATGTGTTTACCTTTATAAAGATCTGTGTTTGTCCTGTATTAGTTATTATAGGTCAGCTATTCCAATTAGATTTGTAATTCTTTTTAAATTTACAATTCAACCAAAATGGGAGACAAGCTATGTTATACTAGGATAAGAGGTCCAAAGGCCAATAAAATGTAGAACGTTAAATTTAGAAATGAAATTGCATTTTTGAAGCTACATTGTCCACATATCTACCACTGAACCCTTTTATAATATTTACTGGCTGAATGGTATTCCAGATCGTTTGCATGAGTTGAAAGGGAATAATTTGTTGTTAGTTATGCTTCACTTTTAAATACATTTCATGGTCATATCACTGAGCACTTGACAAACGTTTGGAAACGTGCAAATTTTGAAAGCAGCAATTTTGAACACAGTGCTTAGGCATTATTTCAGAAAGATGTCACATTTTGTCAAAGATTTTCATCTTGCATTTTTCAAGATGACTCACAAAAATATGAACAAAGGGTAAAAGCCAACATTTATACTGCATGAGAGAAGAGTGCTAACTGGTTGTCAAGTGGACTCTGATACTGGCATGCCGTGGAGAGTGCAACAGTTAATGATGATTGGATGTTAACTGCTAGGCTTTGTTTAGATTTCAAACTGGCCAGTTTGACTCTGATTGATCAGGAATTGCCCTGAGAAATAAACTATTAAGTAGCTGTAATCCATTTTGTTGCATTGAAATAGGTGCAGCGCATGTAGATGGTCTTTCTGTCTGCAGATTGCTGATTGGAAACTTTTTTGTTGTATGGGCATAAAGCTGAAACAGGCTTAATGAACTCAATCATTGCACTTTGAGGCTATAGCTCCATAGCCATTATAGAAATTAAATGTCAAATGGGTGGGGTTAGCAATGGCTTGTATTAATGTAGTATTTATTATGCTTTATGGGAGCATTATAAAACAAGCTGTGACACCAGGCCATACACAGAGATACTGGTACATGTGAGCAAAACTTGGTATGTTTGAGGGAGGGTCTTAAAAGAGCAAAGTGAGGAATCGAGGCAGAAAGGTGCAGGGGAGAATATTCTAGAAAATGGCCCAAGCAAATGACAGCACAGTCAGCAATATTGGAGCAATTATAATTGGGAATGCAGATGAAGCATGAATTAGAATTACAGAAATAGGGAGGGGAAAACAGAAGTTGCTGGCGAAACTCAGTAGATCTGATGAAGAGTTCTAATGTTAACTCTGCTTTCACTCCACAGGTGCAGCCAGACCGGTTGAGTCTCTCCAGCAATTTCTGGTTCTATTTCAGAATTTCAACTTCCACATTTTTTTATTTACTTAGGGAGGGGAAAAGCTGTGTGGAGAATTGAAAGCATGGATGAGAGGTTTGGAAACAATATTTTGCTTGACTGAGACCCAATGAAAAAATTGCACATATTCCATCTAATTGTACTGAATCTTTAGTCTAATTAGTTATCCTCAAAGAGAATGCCAAAAGCTTCTGACAAAAGGACAGAGGTGCTGTTAATAAATTCATTTCTGCAGAAACAGACTCATGAGAAAACAAGAATTAGATCATAAAGCCCATCTGCTATTCAATACAATCATGGCTTAACTTGGGCTTCAACTGCATTTAAACCCTGAAACCAAAAATCAGTCAAGTTCAACCATATATACGTATATTCAATGGTTAAACATCCATTACCCTGTGGTATAGAGAATTCATATGAAGCAATTCCTTCTCAGCTCTGTCCTAAATGGTAGCTTTTTATCCTGAGACTCTGTCCCTGTTTTTTAACTTCTCAGACCAACAGAAAAATAATCTCTGAATGCCCACTCTATCAAGCTCCTTTAGAATCTTTTACATTTCAATGAAATTACCTCTTGTTCAACTGCATTCCAAAGAGTAATGTCCCAATTTACTCAATCTCTTAAAATAAGGCCAGCCCCTCATTCCAGAGACCAATTTGATGATCCTCTGCTGTAACACCTGTACGACAAGGATATCCTTCCTTCAGCCTGGAGACCAAAGCTGCACAGAGTATCCAGATATTTATCTCACTAAAATCCAGTAGAATTGCAGCGAGTCTTCTTAATTCCTGTCTACTTCAATCCCCTTGCACTAAATGTCAAATTCCACCTGCTTCTCTAGTTGCTTGGCAAAACTGCATACTTTCTATGTTCATCATGTGAGCACATCCAAACTTCTCTGAACATCAACATTTAAAATTTTCACACCTTTCTAAAAAATATTCTGCTTTTCTATTGACTGATGGGCTTTACATAATAACTGACCAATATTCTTGAGGATTGGAATTGCATTGGAATACCCAAACGCTTTCACCATTTTCCACTTTCATACAGGTGAGCTCTGAGACAAAATTTCAAGGTGTTCGCAATTTTTCACCAGTTTTGCACCAGAAGTTGGAAGGTGTCAAACCTATCTCCCCAGTTCATCAATCAATCCCAATTATACAATATGTATTTTGAATGTTGACATGAAAGCTACAGAAAAGCAAATTGGTGATAATTTGTCGAGGCTGAAGGGCTCCTTTGTGGTACATTTCAGATGGCAGTTGTTAAGACCAATGATTGTTTGTTCCCTCTCATCCACCATACAAAATGTAAAAATCTAGTTGACAACCATGCAATAATTGTAAGGTTAATCTTGCAATTAATGCATGGCAAAGTTTCAGCAATTAAATATTTTTGTAGCAGCTGAAAATTCTTTAATGATTGAGTTATCAATCCAATTTTTTTCAGGAGGTGTAAAACTGATCATTTTGTGCTATTTCAGTTTTTGCAATTTAGCCCTGTGATTTTGTTCCAAGTTTTGATTTTTGAAACAATGCAGATGAAGTTTATTTTGTATGGAACGTTGAATATTTAAGAAGTGGGAAAGCAATAAAACAATTTGGATTTAAGCTAGTCAGTGAAGCGGAAATCAAGATTTTTTTTTGTGGATAAGGTTTAGATAGAGATACTGCTCAGTCCTACAGTTTTTTTTTCATAAACGTATCCCATCCATTTCCCCATGAAAGATAGTTTCCAACCAATTTGTCTAAAGATTTTATTACAGACAGCACTTGGACCTGGGCCTCTTGACCCAGAGATAGAATACTATCACTACACCACAAGAGACCTGTCCTCCCTTTATATATTTTTAAAAATTTAGCCTATTTTTCTATCACCTTTGGAGCAGGTTGAACTTGAACTCAAGCCTTGGTCCGGCGTAGGGACTCTTCCACTGCACCATGAGACGGTCTTTTGTTCTCCTTTTATATCTACCAACTCTAATCATGAAGAAAGGACGTTGATTTCCACTTCACTGACTGAATCCACATTGTTTCATTGTTTGTCTACTTTGTAAAAATTCAGTGTTCCGGCATGTATAAGATAAACTCTGCCTGCATTGTTTCAAAAATTAATAAACCAATTAACCATAAGCACCTGCTAAATCATATGCTCTAATATCATGGCATGTCATTAGTTTGGCCTATTCTGAATGCTCAAGTGTGCAATGAGCTACTATTTTTCTGTACTATTTATATACATCTATACATAATATTCCTTCCAAGCTCCAAATTTAAAATCCTAATGCTAGTCTGTACAACTGCCCAGCCTATCCCACTCTACATCTAACCCTAACCCTAACCCTAATCTAAGCCTAATCCTTCTTTAGATATGAATCCCTTTCCAAATACTTTAGTTCTCTAATTCATCTCCTTTGTTGAGTTCCTTGAAGTTCCACCCCATAATCTGGGACAACTATACTAGAGTCCTGACCCTACGCTCTAGTTTTCTCCTCCCTAAACTATTCTACATCTCTTTCCACCTTTGAAAGACAATAGTTGGCAATTTTCCTAATCTCTCACTACTTAGCCCACCTCATGTTTCTGGACCAAAACACTACTGTTTCTTGACATTGTTTTTTTCTGTCAGTTATTTCAGTTCATTTTCAGCTTTCCAATCTCAAGTTGTTTGCATGTATGAAACTAACAGCATCTACAAATAATGGTTGCAAGTATATCTTCTTGAACATTGTGAAACACATTATTCCTGTCAAATTCCTCTTAAGGGTGATCAGAAGAATATATGAGATGTTATGCATAAAACAATATCCAGATATGTCAACAAGCAGATGGATCCCTGACGTTAGTTTTCCCAATCTTGATGATTCAGCACCATGGCCAGGGTGTAAGTGAACTTCATGAATGTTGATAACAAAGTGTGAAGAAGGATGAACACAGCAGGCTAAGCAGCATCTTAGGAGCACAAAAGCTGACGTTTTGGGCCTAGATGGAAGTGATTTATCTTCCTGAAACTGTTAGGTACTACAAGGAGAAAACAGGGCCCTTGATTTCCAATCCTATCACAACAAGATACAGAATTAAATTCAATACGTTTAGTACTACGTAGAACAATAGCAGAAAGAGTGAACATGATCACTGCTGTTCTGCATTAAAACGCAACTGCTTTCCTAATACCCTTCAAGGAGGGGAATTTTCATCAATACTCAGTTTGCCTGTGAATCTTGTTTATAGTTTATTGTTTAAACTTAAAGCTTTCAGAAATGGTTAAGCAAACTGCTTAGTTATAATAACAGAACAACATTCCCTCCGTGCTAATAAAATGCAACCTCTCTAATGTTGACCAAATGCTAAGGGTGAGAAAAAAAGATGCAGCTTCCTCAGGGCCTGCATTCAAATCAAGGCAACCAAATGATTTTTTTGTGCTGTCATTAGGCAATGTGCAAAACACATCTGCTCCTAGCTGTGAAGGAGTCTACTTTCCACATCCTTTATCATTAAATGATTGTGCAATCTAACGTGGAGTGTTTGGTGTATTCAATGCTGTCTGCAGTGGAGTTTCCAGCATTAGTCTGATTGCCAAGCACCTAATGGATAAGGTGCTCTCAAAACCCTAAACTAGATGTTGGACACAGCCTAAAAGACTCAATTGTTGATGCCTGTAGAGAGCTATGCTTGTGGACAACATTGGCTTGAGTACAGTGATACAGACCAGTATCTAGACCAGGTTCCCTTCAAGCTTGTCTTTTGTATTATACCAACAACATGTGAAAATTGAAGTTCACTGTACAATAAAGGCCATTTATATGCAGGGATTGTGGAAACAAAGATTCTAAATTTTTCACGTGAACTGTGAAATAAAGTTGGTTTACATTCTTTGTATAAACCTCATTATTTGTAGTATTGAGCTTCCAGAGCGTAAACCGCAAAGTCCCAAGTTTTGCAGTTGGTGGCAAAGAAATGGGCACCCATCACTGACCTTGAGGAAATCTGCCCACAAAGATTGTGTGACTTCTGTGGTGTAGTTTTCCACTTTTCCAACAAAAGTTCAATGTTGATGCCAAATCGGGGGATTGCTTGGTATGCAGTAATAATAACATAAGCAAGCAGATAAACAGCCAGATAGACAGAAGTATTGACGCACACAACAACGCAGATATTTCAAGATGCTTAAAAGGGGAGAAAAATTATAATTGGGCTGAAATAGAAAGTAATGAATACACAAACCTCAAAACTAGGATATAGTTATATGAGGTAACAAGATGTACAGTTGGATGAACACAGCAGGCCATGTAGCATCAGAGGAGCAGGAAGGCTGATGGTTTTCTGAAGGAGGGTCTAGGTCCGAAACATCAGCCTTCCTGCTCCCCTGATGCTACTTGGCCAGCTGTGTTCATCCAGCTCTACGCCTTATTGTCTCGGATTCTCCAGCATCTGCAGTTCCTACTATCTCTGATAAGATTATATGACAATTTTTCTTGTCATGGGGAAATTTGACATTCTTCAAACACAAAGTTAACTTACTGGCTATCAGAAGTGTACTTATTCGTAATTATGATGTTAATATGGCATTAAAGAAAAGAAATTACACCTCATTAAACAAGGTATTAATCTTTCATTTGTTATTACAGTGAGACTAACAGCATAAGAATCAAATTTTTGCTCAATTCAATTGCTTTCCTCTTCATTGCTATCTAGAGTTGCTTCAGTAGCCCACAGAATCTTAGAACTACTGATGGCAACTTCAGGGCTTCCATATTATCCTGCACATGTGCAGAATTCTGAAGTTTGCTGCCAGCTTCAGTGCAGTAATAATGGTGAGCACAGACAATTTTGCCATCATTATCAAATTTCAGCCCAAATTCTCTACAGTAGCTCTCAGGAAAAGCAGGACTTGGTAGTTCCAAGGTCTGGGTGAAAGCTTATTAAGCCAATGCTCCTGTTATGATGGAAGTAATGAAATTGAACCAGAATTTTTGAGTTTAAAATCTGAAACCTTAGGATAGCAGCAGTATGTACCATGAAGAGGTTTTAAAGGAGCTTGTCTTATCTGAGCTAAACAAAAAGCCTTGTGTTTAATGCTGTGAGCTAACTTGTAATCAAGTTTTCAGCTGTCTTAATGCCTTATTTTACAGCCTGTCAAGCATGCTGAATTCTTTTGTCTGATCAAATAACCTCTTTAATGTCATACATTATAGGATTTTTTGTCATGACATTACATGTCATAACAGGCATTTTTAATGTTTCTTCCATGTCAAAGATGCTGAATCTGATTAAAATAGGTTGTTTTTAAAAAAAGCTGATCCTAATGAAATCAGAATGTTGCGCCCTCTGACACATTACTTCATGTTCAGGTCTGTTCCCTGTAATGACTTCAGTCATATCCTCATTGTTGTTTCCATAGCATCGTTTCTCTTTCTCTTCCTAGTATTGTTGCTCCATAGAAATTCAATTGGTATCAAAGTAAACTTCCCTGAAGTACTTAATTGTGAGTTGTCACCAACAGCTGTAATATGATAAGACATAATTGTACTCCTGCCCAAATATTTTAAAGCTAAAAAATCATTCATGTCTTTCTGCCACAGTCTGCGCTATCATGAAATAACAAATAACAAACTTCAACTTCAGACAACTGAGAATGTTTCTCACGATAAGCTGCACCTAAGAGAACTTAAATTCTTAATTGATATAATCATGAAAGATCATAGGATTTTAATCAAGGGTTAACAGACGGGAAATAGATAGTTAATCATATTATTTTTATATTTAACATATGATAATCTCAAAAAAATACAAGATTGACCAGGCAGTGCAAGGTTATATTTACAATATAAATGTGTTTGTGCAAGAGATCTTTACCATTTATGTTTTAAAATGCTGCATTTGGATTCTGTATTTCTTTGGACAGTAGATGTGTTTTTATGGGATTGGTGACGGACATTGATCTATAGATTCAACAGTACAGATATAAAGGTGGAGATAATTGGCACCATATCTCTCCTCAGGTAGCACGCTATTTAATTTTCTGGTCAGGTTTTCCAGTTGCATGGATGCCTCCGCCAAGTTCTTGGTTTCGATGTTCAAATGAGTCCCCAGAGTTTAATAGCTCACATTTATAAACCATCCCGTACAAAATGGACATCCAACGTTTAAGCACTCTGTTGTGCTGTGTAAAAGTGTAGCTGAATCGGCTTCTTGTGGTTTTCTTGCTTTTTTGTATTTTTGCGTTTTTCCCAGAGAGCTTATAAACCTGCTTGCAAGATATTTTGGACTATTTGTGATGTTGCTAAAATCAACAGTCCCATTGGAATTAGGCTGTGTGTTTTGGTATGAATTCAAAGTAGACAGGGAACAATGATCGAATGTAAATAAGATCAGATTGCGCGACGGCCTACCATACTAACCCATCAGCACTTGCCCACAGACATTTACTGACAGACAACCCAATTTGGAATTTCCTGCAGATACTGAGTCACCAAATGACTAGAGACTCAACTAAGCCAAATACAACAAAGAAAACAATAGGTATCGTGGGTCATACAACTGGTATTGACAGCAGCAGTGAAATTAAGCCATGCCCTGAATTTCTCTGCCTTGCTTCCTTCTGAGCATCTTTTAATTATCATACCTGTACAGTGCACTCGAAGTAGCCATCACCAAGTTTCCAAACACACTCTGCACCATCAAGTCCACAGCGTGAGCCATAAAAGTGAGGTTTTAAATGTTGTCTGACTCTATCCCTTAGCTAAAGAATTGGCTTTTGCTTTTGGACTGTAGTGCCATCTTTTGAGTTCTCCAAGACATTTTTGTGATCCAATTCTTTTTGACAAATTTTAAAGACATCCATTGAAACTGTTAGAAACCTTTGTAAAACTTCCCAACATTTCATGTGTAACTACTTAGCTTTAAAGCCCTTTTGATTCACTTAATTTTAACCACCATTGTTCCCATCCCACAAATCCCATTTTTTTGTGCATGTGAGTTTTTGTTTACTAACACAGTATAAAATTTCAGGCCTTTTAAAACAGAATTGACCAGATTTAGCCTAAAAATAATGATTAAATGAATGGTGAACACAGTCATTCATTAAGGTCAGGGAAGGTCGTAAAAGAGGGGAAGGTGTGGCTTTGTTAGTCAAGGACAGCATAACGGTGGCTGAAAGAACTTTTGATGAGGACTCGTCTACTCAGGTGGTATGGGCTGAGGTCAGAAACAGGAGAGGGGAGGCAACACTGCTGGGAGTTTTTTTATAGGCCTCCGCAAATTCCCCGGGATTTGGAGGAGAGAATCGGCAAAACTATTCTGGGCAGGACTGGAAGGAACAGGGTGGTCTTTATGGGAGACTTTAACTTCCCTAACATTGACTGGAAATGCTATAACTCTAGTACGTTGGATGGATCAGTTTTGTCCAATGTGTGCAGGAGGGTTTCCTGACACAGTATGTCGAAGTGCCGACAAGAGGGGAGGCCACACTGGATCTAGTACTTGGTAATGAATCAGGCCAGGTGTTTGATTTAGTGGTAGGTGAGCACTTTGGAGAGAGTGACCATAATTTGGTTAAGTCTACTTTAGCAATGGAAAGGGATAGAAACATGCCACAGGGCGAGAGTTATAGATGGGGAAGGGCAAGTATAATGCGATTAGGCAAGACTTAGGAGGCATAGAATGGGTTAGCAAAATACAGGGGATGGGGACAATCAAAATGTGGAACTGGTTTCAGGAACAGATATTGCGTGTCCTTGATAGGTATGTCCCTGTCAGGCAGGGAGGAAGCAATAAGGTAAGGGAACCGTGGTTTACTAAAGAAATTGTATCTCTTGTCAAGCGGAAGAGGGAGGCTTATGTGACAATGAGATGAGATGGTTCAGATGAGGCGATGGAGAATTACAGATTAGCTAGGAAGGATTTAAAGAGAGAGTTAAGAAGATCAAGGAGGGGACATGAGCAGACATTAGCAGGTAGAATAAAGGAGAACCCTAAAGCTTTCTATAGGTATGTGAGGAATAAGAGGATGACGAGGGTAGGAATAGGGCCAGTCAAAGACAGAAGTGGGAAATTGTGTGTGGACCCTGTGGAGATTAGAGAGGTGCTAAATGATTATTTCTCATTTGTTTTCACTGAGGAAAAGGAGAATATTACAGAGGAGATGACTGAGTTATGGGCTACTAGAATTGGAAGGATTAAGGTTAGTAAGAATGAGATGTTACCAATTCTAGAAGGTGTGAAGGTAGATAAATCCCCTGGGCTGGATGGGATTTTTCCGAGGAATGTCTGGGAAGCTAGGGAGGAGGTGGCGGAGCCTTTGGCCTTGATCTCTGAGTCCTCATTGTCTACAGGTTTAGTACCAGAGGACTGGAGGATTGCAAATGTTGTGCCCTTGTTCAAGAAGGGCAGTAGGGATGACCTAGGTAATTATAGACCTGTGAGCCTTACGTCTGTTGTAGGGAATATTTTGGAAATGATTATAAGAGATAGGATTTATAATCATCTAGCAAGGAACAATTTGATTGGAGATAATCAGCATGGATTCGTCAAGGGCAGGTCGTGTCTCACAAACCTCATTGAGTTTTTTGAGAAGGTGACCAAGCATGTGGATGAGGGAAGGGCAGTTGATGTGGTGTACATGGACTTCAGTAAAGCCTTTGATAAGGCTCCACGTGGTAGGCTACTGGAGAAAATGCAGAGGTACAGGATTGAGGGAGATTTAGCCATTTGGATTAGAAACTGGCTTTCTGTAAGATGGCAATGAGTGGTGGTTGATGGAAAATATTCAGCCTGGAGTCAGGTCACTAGTGGTGTGCCTGAAGGATCTGTTTTGGGACCACTGTTGTTTGTCATTTTTATAAATGACTTGGATGCAGGCAGGTGGATGGGTTAGTAAGTTTGCAGATGACACAAAAGTCGGTGGAGTGGTGGACAGTGTGGAAGAATGTTGCAGGTTGCAGGGAGACTTGGATAAACTGCAGAATTGGGCTGAAAGGTGGCAAATGGAGTTTAATAGGGATAAATGTGAGGTGATTCACTTTGGAAGGAATAATAGGAAGGCAGAATACTGGGTCAATGGAAAGATTCTATGTCGTGTGGTTATACAGTGGGATCTTGGTGTCCATGTACATAGATCCCTGAAAGTTGCCACCCAGGTTGATAGTGCAGTTAAGAAGGCTTACGGTGTGTTAGGTTTTATTGGTAGAGGGATTGAGTTCTGGCGCGGTGATGTCATGCTGCAACTGTACAAAACGTTAGTGCGGCCTCATTTGGAATATTGCGTGCAATTCTGGTCGCCCCATTACAGGAAGAATGTGGAAGCATTGGAAAAGGTGCAGAGGAGATTTACCAGGATGTTGCCTGGTCTGGCGCACAGGCTGTATGAAGAGAGGCTGAGGGACTTGGGTCTGTTCTCATTGGAGAGAAGGATGCTAAGAGGGGATTTAGTAGAGACATACAAGATGATCAGAGGATTAGATAGGGTGGACAGTGAGAGTCTTTTTCCGAGGATGATGACTTCAGCTTGTATAAGGGGGCATAGCTACAAATTGAGGGGTGATAGATTTAAGACAGATATCAGAGGCAGGTTCTTTACTCAGAGAGTGGTAAGGACGTGGAATGCCCTGCCTGCCAATGTAGTTAACTCAGCCACATTAGGGGCATTTAAACAATCCTTGGATAAGCATATGGATGATGATGGGATAATGTCAGGGGAGGGGCTTAGATTAGTTCACAGGTCAGCACAACATCGAGGGCCAAAGGGCCTGGACTGCGCTGTATTGTTCTATGTTCTATGTAAACAAAATAGTGACATACAATGAATGTGAAAATCTCAGATTGGAGTGTCTGAGGTGCCCTAAATGTATTTATAGGTTTAAAAATTCTGTATGGATGATGTGCTTACCACCCAAACCTACACTAAAAACATAACGTTTGTCCTTTTCGGGTCAAATATCCTTTTAACTGATTTATGAATCTTAATTACTACCAAGCAAATGCAAATTCACTGAAGTGAATCTTATCAGAAATTGGCCAAGTGTCATTTTCATCAAATTGCATGGAGAGCTTCTATCCCAGTGATCTAGTGGGTTTTCTCAGGCTACTGTCACAATGTCAGCTTATCAACTAATACCACATCCCTATGCCACCCTTCTCATCTAACACTGGATGAATTCTCCCAGTCACCATGGGCAGAAAGTCTTGCAACTGCTACAGTATCCTACGATCCTTGGTACGAGTGCCATCTTCAACCCTTAGCTGTGTACCTGGTCAGTCATTGCCAGTCCAGAGTTGTCCTTCACCATCAACATAGTGGCAGAGCAGCCCCAAAGCTCTCTCATGGCACATAGACACTGATGCTTTCTTTCACATAAATCTACGCATTCCTACCCAAATCACTATTTCAACTCCAGGCCACAGCGCTTACCTATCCTTCACCACACCCCATCTTACAGCCATCTAAGTCATGGCTACGCCTTCCCTAATGCCCATTGGAGTCCAGCATCTTAGCATTATGCATTGTGGGACCATCACATAAAGGAAGGCTTCAATGAAGTGAAAACATAACTTCCACTCACCATCACAAATATGAATTGCAATCAAACAGAAGCTAAATTTGTTTTTTGGAACAGAAAGGAACAGCCTGCATGTCAAGCATCTAACTTTACAGTCAATGAATGAGCACAGAACCTAGCTGTCATTGACTGGAACTGGGTCTCAGCTAAGTCCTCTCTGGCATGTAGTGTCCAATGTTGCAATGCTCTATAATGCTCCTGCCAATGTCCGCATCTTCACTTCTGGGAAGGCTGATTCCATTCTCCCATCTCTTCAGCATTCATCATATTCCCTCTTTGCCTGCTGCACTTTGCAAAACACAACATGCAAAGATTATGCAGCACACTCTGACCAAGTAATATCTGGGTGCATTTTGGAGATGATGCAGGGGTTCTAGTTGCTCTCTGTGGTATGGAGGGAAAAACAACACCCAGGCATCTCCCCTTACCTTGTAATCTGTTAAAGGAAGTGTGAAAAAGTGTGAAAAAAATCCCCCAATTTGTTATGGATGGGAATGGTTAAGCAAAAGAAATTCCTGATACTCATTTTATAAGCAACAAGTAACAATTTATTTATCCAGCTCTAACAATGAGCAAACTAACAGAACTACAAACAAACCGAATAATTCCACCTTTACTAATTATTCCCAAATAAAACAAAATTTTTCTAATGGCATGCTGTTTCAATAAATACAAGTCCCAACTATATAAACCAAAGTAACAAGAAAAGAATAAATCAAAACTAACTCTTGAAATTACAGCCAGGATAAGTCTTCCATTCTTTGCCTTCCTCACTGTTTTCCATGCAAGAATTCCTTTCTGTGCTGAAATCTTGCGTCAGGAATATTCGGTAAGAGTGCTGTAGCATCTTTACTTAAATAATGCTTACTCTAGGAGCTTAGAGATTTCTGTGAGAACCAGAAAGTTTCTCTTCAGATGACAGTTCACGCTCCCACAATTTTCAAATGACAGCTTCTTTTATATCTTCAATGAACAATTAATTTCTTACAGTAGGATTGGTTCTAGGTAGTCAAACCCATCAGGTTAAAATTTGAGATAATAAAGTGTGAAGCTGGATGAACACAGCAGGCCAAGCAGCATCTCAGGAGCAAAAAAGCTGACGTTTCAGGCCTAGACCCTTCATCAGAGAGGGGGATGGGGCGAGGGTTCTGGAATAAATAGGGAGAAAGGGGGAGGCGGACCGAAGATGGAGAGAAAAGAAGATAGGTGGAGAGGAGAGTATAGGTGGGGAGTTAGGGAGGGGATAGGTCAGTCCAGGAAAGACGGATGGGTCAAAGAGGTGGGATGAGGTTAGTAGGTAGGAAATGGAGGTGCGGCTTGAGGTGGGAGGAAAGGATGGGTGAGAGGAAGAACAGGTTAGGGAGGCAGAGACAGGCTGGGCTGGTTTTGGGATGCAGTTGGGGGAGGGGATGAGCTGGGCTGGTTTTGGGATGCGGTGGGGGAAGGGGAGATTTTGAAGCTGGTGAAGTCCACATTGATACCATTGGGCTGCAGGGTTCCCAAGCGGAATATGCTGTTCCTGCAACCTTCAGGTGGCATCATTGTGGCACTGCAGGAGGCCCATGATGGACATGTCATCTAAAGAATGGGAGGGGGAGTTGAAATGGTTCGCAACTGGGAGGTGCAGTTGTTTATTGCGAACCGAGCGGAGGTGTTCTGCAAAGCGGTCCGCAAGCCTCTGCTTGGTTTCCCCAATGTAGAGGAAGCCACACCGGGTACAGTAGATGCAATATACCACATTGGCAGATGTGCAGGTGAACCTCTGCTTAATATGGAAAGTCATCTTGGGGCCTGGGATGGGGCTGAGGGAGGAGTTGTGGGGGCAAGTGTAGCTCTTCCTGCGGTTGCAGGGGAATGTGCCGGGTGTGGTGGGGTTGGAGGGCAGTGTGGAGCGAACAAGGGAGTCACGGAGAGAGTGGTCTCTCCGGAAGGCAGACAAGGGTGGGGATGGAAAAATGTCTTGGGTGGTGGGGTCAGATTGTAGATGGCGGAAGTGTCCGAGGATGATGTGTTGTATCCAGAGGTTGGTGGGGTGGTGTGTGAGAATGAGGGGGATCCTCTTAGGGCAGTTGTGGCGGGGGCAGGGGGTGAGGGATGTGTTGCGGGAAATGCGGGAGATGCGGTCAAGGGCGTTCTCGACCATTGTGGGGGGAAAGTTGCGGTCCTTGAAGAACATGGACATCTGGGATGTGTGGGAGTGGAATGCCTCATCCTGGGAGCAGATGTGGTGGAGGCGGAGGAATTGGGAATAGGGGATGGAATTTTTGCAGGAGCGTGGGTGGGAGGAGGTGTATTCTAGGTAGCTGTGGGAGTCGGTGGGCTTGAAATGGACATCGGTTTCCAGCTGGTTGCCTGAGATGGAGACTGAGAGGTCCAGGAAGGTGAGGGATGTGTTGGAGATGGCCCAGATGAACTTGAGGTTGGGGTGGAAGGTGTTGGTGAAGTGGATGAACTGTTCAAGCTCCTCTGGGGAGCAAGAGGCGGCGCCGATACAGTCATCAATGTAACGGAGGAAGAGGTGGGGTTTGAGGCCTGTGTAGGCGCGGAAGATGGACTGTTCCACGTAACCTACAAAGAGGCAGGCATAGCTGGGACCCATGCGGGTGCCCATGGCCACCCCCCCAGCCCAGTTCGTCCCCTCCCCCCACTGCATCACACAACCAGCCCAGCTCATCCCCTCCACCCACTGCATCCCAAAACCAGTCCAACCTGTCTCTGCCTCCCTAACCTGTTCTTCCATTCATCCATCCCTTCCTCCCACCTCAAGCCCCACCTCCATTTCCTACCTCCTAACCTCATCCCACCTCCTTGACCTGTCCGTCTTCCCTGGACTGACCTATCCCCTCCCTACCTCCCCACCTATACTCTCCTCTCCACCTATCTTTTTTTCTCTCCATCTTCGGTCCGCCTCCCCCTCTCTCCCTATTTATTCCAGAACCCTCACCCCACCCCCCCTCTCTGATGAAGGGTCTAGGCCCGAAATGTCAGCTTTTTTGCTCCTGAGATGCTGCTGGGCCTGCTGTGTTCATCCAGCTTCACACTTTATTATCTTGGATTCTCCAGCATCTGCACTTCCCATTACCTCGGTTAAAATTTGATTGTGTTTTGCTATCTAGGGCCTGGTTTAAATCAATTGACTAAATTCAACAACCTGCTGTCTCGGTAAAAATGATGCTTTGCCTGCTAACAGTATAGCCTTTTGATATAATTTTTCAATTTCATACTGCATACAGTTCTGCTCGCCACATTACAAAAAAGATGCGGATGCTTTGGAGAAGGTGCAGAGGAGGTTCACCAGGATGTTGCCAGGTATGGAGGGCACTAGCTATGATGAGAGGTTGAGTAGATTAGGATTATTTACATTAGAAAGATGGAGGTTGAGGGGGGACCTGATTGAGGGCTACAAAATGTGACGGGTATAGACAGGGTGGATAGCAAGAAGCTTTTTTTCCCAGAGCAGGGGACTCAATTATTAGGGGTCACGATTTCAAGGTGAGAGGGGAAAAGTTTAAGGGAGAAATGCGTGGAAAGCTCTTTATGCAGAGGGTGGTGAGTGACTAGAACACATTACCAGTGGCGCTGGTAGAGGCGGGCACGATAGTGCCATTTAAGATGTATCTAGACAGATACATGAATGGCAGGAAGCAGACAGATACAGATCCTTGGAAAATAGATGACAGCTTTAGGTAGAGGACCTGGATCTGCGCAGGCTTGGAGGGCTGAAGGGTCTGTTCTTGTGCTGTAATTTTCTTTGTTCTTTGTTGTTCAAGAACACTCTGTGCATCTACTGCTGCCTGCAAACATTTTTTTAAATCTCTACAAGCCTAAAATGACACATCTTTTAAAGGGA
The DNA here is from genome assembly GCF_030684315.1 of Stegostoma tigrinum. NCBI lineage: Eukaryota > Metazoa > Chordata > Chondrichthyes > Orectolobiformes > Stegostomatidae > Stegostoma > Stegostoma tigrinum. The sequence goes on along the minus strand of NC_081369.1, from coordinate 44,807,597 downwards.
CCACGCAATCTTTCCATCCTATCATTTTACAAACAAATTCTAACGTCCTGCCCTCCATTCCACAAGTATTTTACCCAGCTTCACAACACTTGAAACAAGTGACTGACAAACAAATTTAAAAAATCAAGGCAGCTGTAACTTTGATGGCAATAGATGGGAAGGCCTTTCCATTCCTTCTGAGTACCAAATATAGTACAACAGCTCAACAATGGTCACCTGAGACATCCATGGTTGTGCCTGCACTGTGGTTCTGAGAACTGTAGAAAATGATAACAATATCTGTAAGTTGTTCTCCTCCATTTCTTTGGGGGAATCTTGCATTTGTTTCTCTGAAGACTGTGCAGCAGCAGTAGGTCATTGTTGTTCTTCCTGGACTTGCAAGCAATGCTGTAACTGCTCTCTACATTCAGCTCTATCTTTGCCTATACCGCAAGACTACAGGGAATCCAGCAACTATGGTGCCTGTTCGAGATGTGTGAGCCTGTAATCTATGTGAATGTTGGAATTGGAACAGCATTTCAATCACAATACTCGAGCCCTCTCATCAATTGCAGTGGACTATACGCCGTGCCTTCACCAGTGTTCAATGCAGCTTCACATGAAAGCCAATATCATGCCTCAAATATGTAGTCCTGAGCTATGTTACTTTGTACAGATATGTATTGCAGATCTAAAGTGTTCATGACACATTGGAGGAGTGAAGTTATGTATTAATCCACTGTCATAACCCTCCCAAAAATGCACCTTTGACGATCACAGAAATTGACTTCACATACTTACAGTTCAATGTGCAAATGTGGCAGTTGAAACACATTGTCTTCCAGTATCAAGTATGGAATGTAATCAAGAAATGGTACACATAGAAGAGACTCATAAGATAATGTCTGATTAGATTTGCTTATCTATCATGACAAAGAGGCAGTTAAGTGTAAAACTATGTTTTAGTCATGACTATTTAAAATTCAGTTTATTGCATATGGGCATTACTGGCTAGGCCAGAATTTATTGTCCATCACTAATTGCTCAGTGTGTAGTTAAGTGTATATTGCTGTGGAACTGGAGTCACATGTAGGCCAGACTCGGTAAAGATGGCGGATTTCTTTTGCTAAAAGACATAATGAACAGATGAGCTTTTACAGCAATTGACAGTAATAGCTTTTGGGTTATGTTTTATTCCAGTCTTTTATGACATTGAATTCAAATTTCACCATCAGCTATGATGGGCTTCAGACCTTTGACTCCAGACTACCAGCCTGAGGTTGTGGATTGCTAGCTCAGTGACGCTATCAATACGCCACTGCCAACCTCTAAGATTGTTTGAGGCCATCATTTTTAATACTTCTTGTTTCAAAAAGAATTGTCCGTAAAGAATTACAATTTAATGCTTGATGAATAGGGTTTCTGAGCCAGTGAAGGTACAATTAATGCAATTGCCGTAGTACAGCCTGAAATTCAATAAGCAAAATCAGTAACTTATTTCACCCACTCTGCATGCAGTGACAGTCATTTTGCCTTGTGATTGTGCAGTTGAATTTGAACCAAAGATGATAAAGTTTCAACTTTGCGCCCCTGACCGTAACTCACAGGGCCCACCTGAAATATGGTATGTTTTTCCAACAACCGTATTCTTCATGTTGGCTTTTGTGTTGCTCTTGCTGTGTTCCGATGACCTTTCAGGCTTCCCCTCAACACCCCATCCATTTCTTTTCAACCCCTTCATATAACCATAAATAATAATTTGTGTAATCGCTGCAGTTTACCTCTTGGATCCATAATGAATTGCTGTGTTCTTTTTGCCCATACACAGTTCTTATGTCAAGGGCAGAATGATTGCCACTTGTAAAATGGCCACTCTCCCAGAGACCCCTTGCTTCTTCTATGCTCTACGAGATCGAACACTTCTATCTTGAATTCATCTTTCCTTCAGCAACCCAGTTCAATGAACACAACCACAGGTGCAACCTTTGTATTCTCATCAGGACTCCATGGACTGACCTCTTATAAATTCCCTGACCATCAAACTCATATCTCTAGAACTGACTGCGGCCAAGCCCCTGGATTGACTTGTTAAGACTTGTTGATGCCCACTGGCAAGGCTGAAAAGTGAAAGAGGATGCTCGGAAGTTGCAGGATGACAGAGTGTGCGATGTCCCAGAGAAGAAAGTGGCACTTTGCTACCCCCAGGTAAATGCTCCGAACTTCATGTCAGGAATTGGACCTTCTATTTTCTCGAGGATGGAGACGAAAGTTGGGAACCTGACAGAGAATGAGATGAGTTTGTAAATGAGGCAGTCACTATTATGAGATACAGAACTCATAGTTTAAATATTAAGGGGAAAATGGAAATTTATTTCTCAATGTTGACAATCTTTTCCATTTCATTGTATTTTCAAACTTTCCCAATATAGTCCGATCTGATCAAAGGAGCAGATAATGTCAACATTCACAATCTGGTTTAATCAATCTGTTGTATTTGTCTGTGGTCTCATTTCCTAATTGTGTATGGTTTTTACATTGAATGATCCTTTTTTTAAAAAAGAATCTGAAAAGGAAAACAAAATCAAGTGTAGAATTCCCCAGCTCCAAACCCATTCACCATTACTGTACACTGCGAAACTACCACATTTGCTCCAAGGTGAGGCATCCTACCTAATATCTCCTGTGAGAAACAAAAATGTTTTTATTAAAACTAACATAAGAATGATAAATCTTAGCCTTAGGTGAAATCAACAATATAATTGCATCACCAATTGTGCTGTATCCGCTGCATGTAGTTGTGAATAGTGTTTTGTGACATCTCCCCAGCGATAAAGTACAGTGATATTTAGACGTGTAGCACTGCATGTTATTAAAGAGGTGTTGAACATTATGAGCAAAATATTTTCCTTCATGAGAACTGAGGTTATTTATAACAAAGCATACATCACATTCACAAAATTTCTGACTTGCAATAACTGGTATTGTTAACATTTAAATTGGGTAGCAACACAGAAACCAAACTCTCAAAATTCTTTTGCTATTTTGGGGTTTGCACAGTAGAACCTGATACTGACCTTGCTACAAGGCAAATATGGAACCCTTCTATTTCAATGTTTTTCTTCAGCGTATGTCCAAAGATTTCTGTTATGTATTGTAAAAAAAAATTAGTTGTTTCTGGAATACAGGTTATCTTTAAGAACTAAATATGCTTTTGTTTAAATTTTCACCATTGGTGTTTCAGGGAAAAAAGAATTAGATCTTTTAAAAATTCTGCTCTTGATACTACAAAGTAACTTTGCACAAAAATGTTTGATTTGTCTGGTTGTAAAAAATATTCAGTGAGATGATGTTTGCAAGATTCCAATTCAAATTCACAGTTTGAATTAATCAGTTTAGAGTTTAAAACAGTAAATTTGACTTCTGCAAAATTAAATTTGTCATTTTTGGAACCATGGGTGCCATTTTGCTTCTAAAACAGTACACGCATTGTACTGTAACTTCTGGTGCTGACAACATCAGACACCACTTTAGTGAGGGCATAAGTACACATGCAAGGAACATCCATCAAAAGAATTCAGAGTAGGCAGATCGTGATGTAGTACCGTATTGATCCATTTAGGAATTTGACACTAACAGCTAACATTCTCCCTTAAGGTTACACTACTGAAAATGCATTCGGCACCAGCAGACCACCACCCCACCTCATGCTGGACCATTTAAAGGGATAATTGACCACGTTCCGGATGGCTCCTGATTAATTTCTGCTGTTTTGTCTTGCAACTTCTGAAATTTTTGATGGCTGTTACAGTTAAATAAAGTTGCTGAAGTGTTGCAGCATGATGAATGACACTGTCCTCACTTTGACCACTTTCTCCCGTCATGAGTTCAGTAATGTGCATTATTTCTGGACCAAAGCATGAAATCTGCATTTGGCGTGGACAGAATTTAGAACAGGGCAAGAAAGGCATTACCCATGGCTGTGAAACTGTCACTCTGAACTGTTAAGTGTCAGGCTTCTTTCAGACTGGGTAAGTTAACCCGGTCCTAATTGAAAATGGAAGTAGCTTAAGAGAACATAGCAGAGGGAAGAAGGTTTATAGGCCAAATGGCAACATTCTCAGTTGTCAGGGTGTGATTGACTGTGTGAATTGCACTTCGAGAGTTCTTCCCCTCTTCAAGGGGTTGTTGTTTGAAATTCCCTTCATTTTCCAGATATGAGAGCTGGTGTCTGCAGCCTCTTAATTAATATTCAGAGCCATTTTTGGGTATATCAGCCCTCTTTCACAAAGCTTATTTTAGAATTACATGTTATAAATGTCCATAATACTTCAGGGTCTGACCATGGTAATGACAGTTAAGACAATGCGCAAGCCCTTTGGAGCATTGGTTTGTAGACACAATGTGCCAAATCACTTTCTACATCAAACAATTCTGTGATTCTGAATCTACAGCTGTGATGGCAGCATTTGAATCATCAAGTACCAAGCTAAGCTTGTGTGAGCTTTTTCTGAGTTTTTACTACGACATACTGGTGTTAATTAACTTCTGCTCATGCTACCAATGGAAGGTGAAACATTGGCCAGCAAGCACAGCATTATGATCAGCTCTGCAAATGTTCTCATGAAGTTTTCCATGTTCATGCTGTAGATGGGATTCATGCTCTGCACAATGACCTTTGCCAAATGGAGTCAGAGTCCTCCATGTGCCTTGAAATTGGCCACAGACTTTCTGACACGTCTTCCATATACCAAAACTTTCATTTTAGCTCAAATTGGTCTTACTTTTTAGGCAGCCTTAGCAAGTTTCTTATCTGACTCTTCAGCAGAACTCAACTGTGACCTCACTCTTTGATGAGTCTGTGTCATCTTTACTCCCTGCCCTATCTCTAGGACACTAATACCTAGTGACTTCCCACATGCAGAACTTTCCTCCATACAGCTGGCTAAAGTTCATGGAGTGTCCGTCTCTGACATATTTTTTCTTCATCATTGTCTCATTACTGCCTTATCTCTGCCTCATCAGATTGCAACTCGTGGGTAATCTGAAAGTGGGAATGTAGAAGGGGTGCAATGCTCTGACAGGTGGGGCAAGAGCAAGAAGAAGATGATTACACCATATGCAGCTCGGTAATTGAATGAGATTTAAGGACAAGGGGGGGAACCAAATATGAGAAGGAGGTTCATTTACAAATGCACCAAGAGTTTAAATGCATTCAGCCCCCAGGTTGACGCCTATTTCAGTTGTGACTACTCCAAGAATCAATAAACATCTCTCCTCCAAAATGGTAAGGATGTGTAGCCTGTCATTAGTTTCTCTATGGGCAGAAGCCGTCCTGGAAGCAATTGCATCCATCATGCATCCACCTGTTTGTAAATTGTAATTCATTGGCAGCTCATACTTTTTGCAAAATTGAAAATTATGGTCTGAAGCAATCCTTACCATTACAGAGTTAGCACTAATTGCCTCCTTGTTATTTCAGATAAACAAATCTAAGATTGAATGTTTTACTTGTATTTAATGTTCTGATTGCAATTTGGTATCTGACACATGAAGGCAGTGCTTAAGATCTGCCAGGTTTGTACTAAACTGTAAGTATGAAAGAACATGTTCTGTGATGTTCTTGGGTGCTTCTTTGGGAGGGGTGGTATAATGATGGATTAATACCAGAATTTTACTCAAACCAGTACAGCATTAACTCCTAGATTCTATAACATAGATCTCGAGAAATCTACAATATATAGAGTTCCTTACTGAGGTATAATATTGACCACCTTGTGGACCCTCCATAGCATATTCTGCAAAGGCACAACATAATATGATGGTCTATTGCAATTGATGTGTGGTCTCAGGAATGTGGTGAGTGAAAATCTGTTCTACTTCTGACATTCCCCATAGATTATTGGCTCTAGCATCTGTTGTGGGCATCACAGCTGCTGGATTCAATGTAGCCTTGTTCCATAGGTGAAGACAATATTGAAAGTGAGAGCAATTACAACATCATCAACAAATATAGCAAGCCCTAGTGGGAGAAGCAACAGATTAAGATCCCATAAAGATGCAGACTGGAATGACTGGACCCCTTATATATAGGCCTATCTTTCACTTTCAATTGTTGTCTGAAAGTAAGTACAAGCACCAAGGTGAGGATGTCCTGGGTCATTATCACCAATTCATGTTTCTGTTGGAGCAGGATTTGCATTCAGAATGTAAGGGTGGTCATGCCATCTTGCTAACTGTCAAATATCAAGCTGTCTTGAACTTTCATGCTAGTTGCTCATTTCAAGGAACAACTGGGGATCTATATGGTATTTCCTAATCCTTGACCTACAAATGCATTTGGGATTTGCAACTTCCTCCAGATGACAGTTTTTTTTTGCTTTTTATTCACTCTTGGGATATGGCATTGCTGGTGCGGCCACCATTTATTGCCTGCTTCCAGTTGCCCATGAGGAGGCAGTGGTGAGCTGCATGCATGTGCTGAAGATTGAGCAACAAATACCCTTAGGAAGGAAATTCAAAGACTTTGACCCAGTGACACTGAAGGAATGGTGATATTTTTCCAAATTAGGGCCGTGAATGGCTTAGAGGAGAATTTGCAGAAAGTGGTGTTCCCATGTAACTTCTGACATTGTATTTCCGGATGAAAGTATTTGTGGGATCAGAAGGTGCTGTTTAAGGACCCTTCATGACTTTCTGCAGTGCATTTCTGCTGTTACTGAATGTTGGTGGTTGTGGGTCTGGCTTTTGTGCCAATCAGATCAGTACTTTGCTCTGGACAGTGTCAACTTTCTTGAGTGTTATTGGAGCTGCAAACATCCAGGCATCCAGGGTGTATTCCATCACAGTCTTGACTTGTGCCTTGTACATGGTGATCACTTTGGGGAGTTGGAAAGTGAGTTACTCGCTGCAGGATTCTTAGCCTCTGACCTGCTCTTGTAGCTATATTATATTATTTTCTTCATGTCAATGAGAGTCAAGCAACCTAGGCAGTGGGATTATCCATCATCTCACTTGCCCCCAGCTACAGGGTGACCATAGATTCCACCCGCATTCTTTTGAGCCCATGCTATAGTTGACTTGCAGAGTTCATCAGCCAACTCAGTCAAAACTATTGGCAGCTTAAAACTTCAACAAAGAGGAATTTCAGATTTTCAAGCAAGTTAGTAAGATTTTACATCACATGATCTCCCTTCTAGTAGTTTTCAAGCCAAGAAAATTATCTCAGTGTAAGATATATCTATAGGCATATCATGGCATATGCAACTTTCTCTAAGTTCAGCAATATCAGCACTTAACACTTAACTTGAGAACTTTAGGATTTTATTATCTAGGTATGGGCTGGTGAGGAGATATCATTGAGACTTTTTTTTACAATTGACGAACATATGTTGTCAAAAATCAATTACAAATTACATTATACTGAGAAAGACACACAATATACATATTATTAAAATATAATCACGACATTTATGCAGATAGTAACTCTTCAACAAAAGTAAATGTTTAATGCCGTATTGTATTAATGAATAGTAACAATAGAATCAATTATAACTTGACTATGCCACTTGACATTTATACGCAATGTTTATTTCTACGTTAAGAACTTGTTAAATATTTAAAAAACAAAAGATTTGGAGAAAATCATCCTCTAAATCCAGGGTAACTTCATTAGAGTGTCTTTGTTTCACCTTTCAAATGGGCAGTGAACTCAACCATCTTCCCTCCTAAGATGGCTGACGTTTCTGAGTGATTGCTGTATTTTCAGGACCTAAAGTTTGCCTGTGTTTAAATTTAATCTGACTTTTCTTTTCCTAGCTGCCTTTTTTAAATCAAGCTTGAGGTTCCCTGCTTTTCTTTTGTCTGATTTTTATCACAGAGGCTTGACTATTTCTCACCAATAAAGCCTTCAAGTTCCTTAAGTTCCAACACTTCTACATCATGCTTTCTCACTAGCTTCTTGGCACTTATTCAGATGTTGCACAGTGTATTTTATATTCATTAATTCTTTTTTAAGTTCTTCATTAAACTGATCATTTCCTTGACTTGAAAACCGATAAAAAGTTCTTATATGTTTTAAATGTGTAAAGCAAGTGTGAGTATTGCGATTAGCAGGACCTCTGGCCGTGAATTATTGCAACATCATCACATAGTTTGTGAACATTTGTTCACTAAAATCTTGCATTTACGCAGCAATGAAATTTTAACTTCCTTTGCTAATTCCTGTGTAAGAAAATGATGAAAAACTCAGGTGAACGATCATCTTAACAAAATACTTGATTCTGATCCAAGATCCCATAAATGTTGTTGAAAAGTTAAACTTTTAAACTGGTGGCTGATAAGGGATATGGTACTGTGCGAAACAGAATTTTTAAAAGGGCTGGCTAAGTATGTGGCAACATGTTGTGTCCAAAGTTGGCTCTATTACTCATCTGCTGCTGGCAAGAACATTGCAACACGAGGATGTGCATTCAGCATATCATAGAACATAGAACATAGAAAAGCACAGCACAGTACAGGCCCTTCGGCCCACGATGTTGTGCTGTGGAATATTCCTAATCCAAAAATAAAATAACCTAACCTACATTCCCCTCAATTCACTGCTGTCCATGTGCATGTCCAGCAGTCGCTTAAATGTCACTAATGGCTCTGCTTCCACAACTGGCAAACTATTCCATGCGTTCACAACTCTCTGAGTGAAGAACCTCCCTCTGACGTCTCCTCTATACCTTCCTCCTAACACCTTAAAACTATGACGCCTCGTGGCAGTCATTCCTGCCCTGGGGAAAAGTCTCTGGCTATCGACTCTATCCATGCCTCTCATTACCTTGTACACTTAAAGAAAGCTCACTCTTTCAATAAAATTTGACACTTTATTGTGTCAAATAAAGTGACACAACAATCAAGGTGCATCATTATTTGAGTACAATTTATACAGTAATAATTGTATCTTCGTAAAAGAATCCTCTCGCACAAAAGACAGTCATTTGTTGATGTCAAATTGCATGGAATCATTCTTCATGTGGATACGTAGCTGGATGGAAAATCATAATCAGTTTGAACATGTTGCAGTTATGATCCAAAATTCTGAAGGCAATGTAAAAGGTTTCAATTCCATGTCATTTTTTTGGAGTTGGCCAGGTGAAAAATCTGGTTTCAGTGTTGCGGGAAATCTGTGATGGTGGAGTCTCGGAAATGGTTCACCATTTCCGATCAGTGCAATTGGCTCAACCTGAAGAACATGGCTGCAAGGCATGCTTGAGTGGGATTTTCAGAAATAAAAAACTCATGGTAAGCAAAAAGGAGGATAATTGTCCCATGAATTAACAAAGTGAACCCATTTAAAGTGTGATCAAAGCAAAATCTTGCAGATGCTGGAAATATGAAATTAAAACAGAAAATACTGGAGAAACTTTGGTTCCTGGTAGTTTTGGCATCACTTGTGGATGAGTTAACATTTTGAGTCTGACACATCCCTTCAAAACTAAAAGGGACGAAATAATGGTTTTAGTGCTGTTGATAGAGAGGAGTGTGGAGCAAGTGGAATGATTGGCGAGGGCGCCTAGAGCAAAACACAATGTGAGAGCTAATGGTGGTAAAAGAAGCATAGAGATGTGAAATTGGTGTAAATGATTGATGTGAAAAGGAGAAAATAAATCTGACATTTGGCTGTTTGTAGCAGTAAGTCCAGGGGAGACATCCAAGAAAGCACAAATGAGAATGAACCTCAGAGACCCGAATTGACACTTGCTTCCATGAAGGAGCTAGGTTTGAACTTCCTTTCAATGATTTCTGTTAGTTATTTGGTAAGCAGTCCCTGGTCAGTCCACAGTACATGTTATTTCTGTAATCCTTGCATTTTTCTGTTGCTGAGTAAAAGTTTTCTTATCCCTATGATTGTAAGCTTGATCTGATGCTGCTTGGCCTGCTGTGTTCATCCAGCTCTACACCTTGTTATCTTTAGGTGATCCCACTTTCAAGTATCTAACCTTTCCAGGCCCAACTGACTGTTAGGGAGAAAACAGCAGTCAGTGAGACAGGACACTAACATTGCTCAGTTCTAAGATTAGTGCCTTTTACAGCTTCAGTAAGAACATGATATCTGAGTGTTGTGCAGTAAAGTCTCTCATTCTCAGTAGCAGGTTGGGAGCAACCTTCAGCGCTTTCTGTTCACTCATCAATTGTGAGTTAACCTTCAATATTTCTGAGCTAGCATGGGCTGCTGAATTTCCCAGAAATGCTTGCGCACCCTGTAGAACAGCGTTTAACTTGAAGGAGGCAGTGTATAGCGCAATGTCTCTGAGCAAGCCAATACAACATGAGAGAGGGTGGATGTGTGAACTGCCCATTGTATGTGCCTTAAATAACAGTGCACTTCCTGAAAATAATTGATAGATTGAATGAGACTCTGCCTCGAGACATGCATAGAATCATCACTGGTTCTGTACCCTTGCTCACAAGGTGGATGTAAGTGTGGAGGATCTGTGCAGCAGGCCCTATCATAGTTCCTGCACATTGCTGTGGTCCACATGGAAGTGCAACAAAACTAGTCTATGGCTATGAATGTCATGGTTCAAGAATCCATGAGCTTTCACTGGACTCTGGGGTGGTTCTTGCAGAATGGAAAATAGCCAATGTGATGCTACTGTTTAAAAAAAAAGTAGATAAAAAACACAGGTAACTATAGGCCAGTTAGCTTAACTTCGGTAGTGGGGAAAAATGCTTGAATCTATCATTAAGGAAGAAATAACAAGACATCTGGATATAAATTGTCCCATTGGGAACACCCAGCATGGGTTCATGTAGGGTAGGTCGTGTTTAACTAATGTGGTGCAATTCTTTGAGGACATTACTTGCATGGTAGACAATGTAGATGTGGTGTATCTGGATTACCAGAAGGCATTTGACAAGGTGCCACACCAAAGGCTGCTACATAAGATAAAGTTGCACAGTATTACAGGTAATGTATTGGCATGGATAGAGGATTGGTTGACCAGTAGAAAGTAAAGAGTAGGGGTAAATGAGTCTGGTTAGTGGTCAGTGGCTAGTGGTATGCCTCAGGGATCAGTGTTGGGATGCAATTGTTTATAATTTACATAGATAATTTGGAGTTGGGGACTAAGTGTGGTGTGTCAGAATTTGCAGATAACACTAAGCTGAGTGGTAGAGCAAAGTGTGCAGAAGACACTGAAAGTCTGCAGAGGGATATAGATAGTCCAAGTGAGTGGGCAAAGGTCTGGCAGATGGAGTACAATGTTGATAAGTGTGAGGTCATCCATTTTGGTAGGACTAACACCAAAATGGACTATGTTTTAAATGGTAAAAATTTGCAGCACATTGCTATGTACAGGGACTTGGGCATCCTTGTGCACGAATCGCTGAAGGTGGGATTGCAGGTGCAGCAGGTAATTAAAAAGACAAATGGAATTTTGTCTGCCATTGCGCGAGGGATAGAGTTTAAAAACAATGCTGCAGTTGTATAGGGTCCTGGTGAGGCTACAACTGGAGTGTATGCAGTTTTGGTCTCCTAACATGAGAAGAGATATACTAGCACAGGAGGGAGTGCAGAGGAGATTCACTCGGTTGATTCCAGATTTGAGAGGGTTGGATTATGATGAGAGACTGAGTAGACTGGGATTATACTCATAAGAATTCAGAAGAATGAGGGGAGATCTTACAGAAACATATAATATTATGAAGGGAATAGATAAGGTGAAGGCAGGGAGGTTGTTTCTGCTAGCAGGTGAAACTAGGACTAAAGGACATCGCCTCAAAATAAAGGGAAGCAGATGTAGGACTGAGGTCAGGAGGAACTTCTTCACCCAAAGGGTTGTGAATCTGGAATTCCCTGCCCAGTGAAGCAGTTGAGGATACCTCACTGAATGTTTTTAAGGCAAGGCTTGATAAATTTTTGAAAAGTAATTGAATTAAGGGTTACGGTGAGTGGGCAGGTAAGTGGACCTGAGTCTCAAAAAGATCAACCATGATCTTATTAAATGGCAGGGAGGCTCGAGGGGCCAGATGGCCTATTCCTGCTCCTAGTTCTTATGTTCTTAGGCTACTTGCTGTCAAGGAGCCAGTTGCTTGTGAGAGATGAGCAATGCTGGGTCATTCTAATTACTTTTATCTCTGGGATGAAATTCAAACAGAGTTTGACTCAAATGGATGTAACTTCTCAAGGCCCAACAGTGATAAAGAGCAGACATTTTGTGAGTGCGTGTATACATACACTTATACACTTACAAAAGTAATTTACATTTGCCATCCATGCCACGTCTGTATCCTCCTTTCCCTCCCAATATGTCTTAGTGATTTTTTTACTGTTGTCACATGGTCCTAAGTACAGTGAAAAGTTTTGTTTTGCATACTGCACAGGCAGATCGTAATATACAAAGACACAAAGATCGTAGGGGGATAAAACAGAGTGAGGACTACAAAGTTACAACTGCAAAGAAGATGCAACAAGCAAGATCAACATTAGATTCGAAATTTGAAACGTCCAATCAAAAGTCAAATAACGGCTGGGAAGAAGCTGTTCTTGAACCTGTTGGTATGTGTGTTTACTCTTTTGTAAATTCTGCTAGACGGAAGACGTTGGAAGAAATTATAACCAGGTTAGGAGGGTTTTGATGATGTTGGCTGCCTTTCTGCAACAACAAGAAGTATAGATGGAGTCAATGGATTGGAGGTTGGCTTGCATGTCGATCTGGGCTATCTTCACGACTTTCTGTAGTTCCTTATGGTCCAGGGCAGAACAGTTGCCATACCAAGCCATGATGCATCCAGATAGAATTCTTTCTATGGTGTATCTGTAAAAGTTGGTGAGGGTCATTATAGGCATGCCAACTTTCCAGAACCACCTTCTAGGCGGAGGTGGAGAGGCAGAGTTGGGTTGGGTTTTTGTGGATTGGAAGGCAGGATGTTATGATTTGGTGTTTGCAAAGTATTGGCGTTTGCAAAATGCTAGGTGGGGGGGGGGGTGCAGAAGCAGTGCGTGGTGCCTTTAAAAGGTGACGTGCTTCTTCTACGCTGAGAGATTCAAAAAACATGTCTATGGGCAGTAGTTTGTGGGTTTGCAGGTGCACAGAGCACTTAAATTGAAATATTTGTATCAAAAGGCTGCATAATTAGCAGGCTAAGCAACCATTTTGTTTTGTTTTCAAGACAAGTTTTGAATTTAGCCAGTTAATTTGAACCAGGCACCTCAATACCAAAAACCAATTACATTTAAATCTAATGGTTTTGACAGTACAGGACCAATCCTATTTTAAGAAATATTGCTATGTCAGCAAGTGTACAGAAGAAGGGGCATTTGGGCAAAGACAGGAGAGGAAACTGCTATCTACAAGAGTTAACAGCTGTTAGCTATCAAGAGAGAATCACTAGCTCTCACAGTCTTCTCTAAGTTTTGGAGAAAGCACCATTAAACTCTATGGTACCAGTGGCACAACTAGTTAATGTTTCTGACAGAAGAATTCAATGGAGAAGGTGTTCCTGACACAACATTTGATACAGAAGGCATAGAACATTCTAGTAGACACGAAACCTGCCTGTAATTTCGATAGGCTAAATTCTTTTTTTATTATTTTACTTTATATAATGAAACTTTGTATTTATTGATGCAACATACCATTAGAATCTTAGTGATGGCAAGAACTGCAGATGCTGGAGTCAAAGATAACACAGTGTGGTGCTGGAGGAGCACAGCAGGCCAGGCAGCATCAGAGGAGCAGGAAAGCTGACATTTTGGTTTTGGACCCTTCTTCAGAAATGGGGACGGGGGAAGGGAGCTCTGAAATTAATAGACAGAGGAGGGTGGGGCTAGGCAAGGTAGGTGGAATGGTGATAGATGAGTGCAGGTAGGCAGTGGTGTGGATTGATCAGTGAGGTGGGAGGAGCAGATAGGTTGGAGAGAAGACGGACAGGTCAAGGAGGTGGAGATGAGAGGCAGGTTTGGACATGGGATGAGGCTGGGTGTGGGGAGAGTTTGAAACTAGTAAAGTACACATTGAGACCATTCTGTTGTGGGCTTCCAAAGTGGAAGATGAGATACTGTTCCTCCAGTTTCCGGATGCTGTCGTTGTGGCACTGGGGGAAGCCCAGGATGGACATGTTATCAGGGAGTGGGAGGGGGAAGGGTTGTTGAAGTGGTTTGTCACTGGAAGGTGTTGTTTGTTGCAAACAGAGTGCAGGTGCTCCACAAAGTGGCCCTCAAGCCTTGTTTTGTTCAGGAATTGTTAGTAGTTAATACTTTAATTTGTTTGTTCACTGTTAGAGATAGTTAAATAGTTACTTGTTGATTATAAAGTGAGTGTCAGGTGTTTAATTTACCGAACCACTAGAAGTTGCTGGAAAATTAGAACACACCCCTCTCCCAGATTATAGGGCAAGGGTGCTCCCCTTTGGGTGATTCAGTGTTAGTTCTCAGGGTAGTGGGGGGTGATGGCTGTCAATCTCTGCCTCATAACAAGTATCTTCTGGAGGAAGCATCTGATGATCTGGCTGCTCCCTGGTATGAGCCCTTCTGACGCAATGCTGTCTGCCTGAGACAAAGGAGAAACTGGGGTAAAACTTGAAGCCTCACATTTTCCCACTCACCTTGCCAAGTGATGCTGAGCATTCATGGCTGAAGCAATGGAATGCAGGTCCGTGTACAAATCTAATAGACACTGACTGCGCTGGATGTGAGTCTCCACAGTGTTAGTCAAGCTTTACATGGTAGCAGCCAGACACACACATACTGGAGCCAGCACAGATCTGATAATATTGGTGGAGTCTTCCATCCTTCGATCCAGCTTACTGACCTCTTCTGACAAACTTGCCTGTTGTTTTTGTGTCTGCCTGTGCGTCTTGACCGTGTTGTTAATGGTCAAGACAGGGGACTTAATATCACTTTGCTTTGGTATATGCAGTTTATGTAGACATAAGGTGACTTTCATTTTAAAATGACTGTCAGTATAGATTCTTTAGATAATTAATTTTAATTGGTAAAGTATTTTTGAATATATTTAAATTGTCTCGATACTTCCTTCAATGGAAGTTAAGGTATGGATAATTGCTATCAGTCAGGA
Organism: Stegostoma tigrinum; assembly: GCF_030684315.1. Taxonomy (NCBI): domain Eukaryota; kingdom Metazoa; phylum Chordata; class Chondrichthyes; order Orectolobiformes; family Stegostomatidae; genus Stegostoma; species Stegostoma tigrinum. The sequence goes on along the minus strand of NC_081369.1, from coordinate 44,792,550 downwards.
CAGTGGTTAGTAGATCATTGCTTTAACATGTTGCTGGGCAGCATTGTGTTTATCATTCAACGTGTAATTGCTGATATAGACTCTTACAATATCTTCTTACAGACTTTACAGTTTCCTGTTTTAACTTTTGTAACTTCCTCTAATCAATTTTAATGTATCAATTATTAATGTCTTTGAGCTCAATTTTCTTGCAGAGTACAAACTGGTTACCATCTGCAATGAAACAAAACGTGGCTATGAATAAAGATGACAACGTGAGGTGCACCTGTAATTGAATAATCAGAAATATCTGAAGCTTGTAAACTTTGTTTTGAAATGGAGCAAAGATGTTGCCGAAGTGCTCTTGCTGGTGTTAGTTCTTCCAATAATTCAGCTTCCAGTTCCAAGTGAACAGACCGAGATCGCAGATTGATTGATTTTCAACATATGTCATGAAGTCTTATACCCACTTGAAAGGGATAGTCTAGCTTTAGGTTTTACTTCTGCTGGCAAAATGAGGCAGTCACCTTTAGTACAGTTGTTGCTCTTCATCCAAATAATGAGCCCTAAGAAATAATAGATTTGCAGATTTTAACTAGAGAATTCACAGTCAGAGCCCTATATCCATGCATCACATTTACGATGTCAACAAACTTTAATGCATGTAATCTCTTAGCACTAACTCAAGATGGAGTACTTCTGTTTAATGTAGTTGATGCAGAAAATGGCTGTGTGGTCAGATTATTCAGAATATCATACCGACTGCCTAGGATGTGAATGTTATTGCTGATTTGTATTTCCATTCCGAAGCAATTAAAGAGACTCCAGCTCATGTTGAGCACAACGTTTTGGAAAATTTAAATAATGATGTTGAAGAGTACATTGCGCTCAATGTAAGTCCTGCAACAGTGCTTTAAGAAATCAAACCTGATGTTAATATTTCAATGCAAACGTTGGCCTCATTCTTACCGGATGGAGATCTTTGCATTTTGTGGCCATAACACTTCTCAGCTTGTGAAAAGTCAGCAAATACATACATCATCTGTGCCTTCCAAATCAAGGGTTCTCTTAAAAGTGTGTTTACTTCAATAAAATCGATAATACTGGTGTTAGAAAATATATTTATATGTTTGGATTTCATTACATTACATTTTTATATTCCTTCCACACATACTGCCTTAAGCTCCTTGAAACAGCCACAAATCTTTCTATTGATTCACAAGCACACCTACTGTCTGATAGGTGTAACATTTGCAATTATGGGCATGTTTCAAGTAATTTTATCTTGCAACATACACCTACAAAGCATGCCTAACAATTAATGAAAAAGAAAGCTCCTGCCCAATTGCTTCATTAATAAGAGAAATTGATATAACTGCGGAGTTTATTTTGCAGCCATGCGCATTGAACAATGAGAGGGGATTTTGTCAAGCTGACAACATTGAGGAATGTGGTGAATTAGGTAGGAGCCAACATTTGATATTGGTATCAGAGATAATGGGAACTGCAGAGAGCTCTCTGATGAAGGGTCTAGGCCCAAAACGTCAGCTTTTGTGCTCCTGAGATGCTGCTTGGCCTGCTGTGTTCATCCAGCTTCACACTTTGTTATCTTGGATTCTCCAGCATCTTCAGTTCCCATTATCTCTGATACCAATATCAAATGTTGGCTCCTACCTAATTCACCACATTCCTCAATGTTGTCAGCTCAACAAAATCCCCTCTCATTGTTCAATTCGCATGGCTGCAAAATCAACTCCGTAGTGTTATATCAATTTCTCTTATTAATGAAGCAATTGGGCAGGAGCTTTCTTTTTCATTAATTGTTAGGCATGCTTTGTAGGTGTATGTTGCAAGATAAAATTACTTGAAACATGCCCATAATTGCAAATGTTACACCTATCAGACAGTAGGTGTGCTTGTGAATCAATAGAAAGATTTGTGGCTGTTTCAAGGAGCTTAAGGCAGTATGTGTAGAAGGAATATAAAAATGTAATGTAATGAAATCCAAACATATAAATATATTTTCTAACACCAGTATTATCGATTTTATTGAAGTAAACACCTTTTTAAGAGGACCCTTGATTTGGAAGGCACATATGATGTATATACTTGTCTGACTTTCTGATGAAGGGTCTAGGCCCAAAACGTCAGCTTTTGTGCTCCTGAGATGCTGCTTGGCCTGCTGTGTTCATCCAGCTCCACTCTTTATTATCTTATATTTTATAATGGTAGTTTGGGATGCAGAGATTAAGTCAGTGACATGTTGGTGCTTGATGTTGTTCTGTGGGTGAGTTCTCAGCTGAATATATTTGCATCTATGAATATTCATTAGCGTAACTTTTTATTATGTCCTATCTTGAAAATGAAGTCAATGGAGCTTGAGAATCTCAAGGTACTTGGTTCGTGTTCATTGTAAAAGTAGCTCGGCTTTGTGCAGTTGTGTTTGAGGTCGACATTTCTCCTTGTTGAACTCTACAGCATGAGGGAGATGAACAGGAGGTAAGAGTGAGTCACTGGTGAGGTGTGGAATCGGAGGTGTGGAGATGTGAAGGAGGGATGGGTCTGGTCTCCGAGGTGATGATGCTGGAAACAGTGAGTGAAGATACGATAATGAGAGGCCACAAGGCAGGCGTCAATACAGTCCACCTGCAGGTCTACTTTATCCCTGTGGCGCAGCCGAGTCCATACAGGCTGCTGAGTTCACCCACAATATTTCGGGTTTTGCTGCTGACTGTAATCTCAGACAAAATCCTCTACAATGCATCGAAGCAAGAACCAGTCAGACCGTTTCATTTATGTGGCAACGAAAGGTGGGTTAAACGGTGGACATTAACATGAACATTCAATGAAGTGTGAGCACAAAAAAACACGTCAACATTTCTTCCACAATGAAGAAATGACCATAACTCCGCTGTAGCTATCAATGCAAGCCAGCCACGAGGGATGCCAATACCTCGAAGTCTCTGACTAAGCTGTTCTCAATAAACAACAATGATGCACGCAAGAATAAAGTGAGACCAATGTGACATAAATTACTTACAAGTGAAATTTGTACTTAAAAATCCTGTGCTACCTTCAGGGACTCATGTTCATGGCCATACAGTTGGGCAGGAAAGTTGTGGTGATGTTCAGCAACCTTCCTGTTGGTCCAGGAGATTCTTGTATAAGCCACTCATTTCCAGCAGATATTAGGTTTCACTACTGAAAACCCTCAGTCTCTGTATAATTATACATGTCCCATGTGCATACAGTCCGCAATTCAATCTTAGTTGTAATTCTGTCAAAACCAGCAAACAGCAGGCAAGCAGAAGTTGTACCCTCTTTTTGTTCTGCCATTGAGAATTATGTGCCACGTTTAAAATTCCACCCATTATATCTCATGTAAATTTGGACTGCCGTTTTCATTGCATCACAAAAATTTAGTGTTCTAATTTAACAAACAAAAGATTATAACCTAACTAAAATGTTACCCATTGTTGTTTGTAAGGTGCTACAAAATCTTGAAATGAATTAAATTCAGGACTCAGAAGTCATAATGAGAGACGTTTTAAGCTCAGCAGGTCTGGTAGCATCTGTGAAGGAGAAAACAGAGGTAACATTTCAGGTCCGGTGACTCTTCCTCAGAGGAAGGATCATGGCCCTGAAACGTTAACTTTGTTTTCTTCTTCACAGATGCCGCCAGGCCTGCTGAGCTTTTCCAGCTGTTTTTGTTCCTGATTTACAGCATCCGTAGTTCTTTAGGTTTTTATTCAACATTTTAAGGTGTTCTATTTAAGTGAATGCATGCGTCTTCTAAGGAAGTGCAAAGAGGAATTTTGGATAAATGAGAGTATTTGTACACAAAAATTTCATATCTTAATATATGATTGCAAATCATTAACTTGAGAGCCTGATTATCAATTTCTGACACAGTAATTTGGAAAGCTTCAACTAATGTTAGTGGGACAAAATATGGCATTTGCAAATAAATTTTTTAGTATAATCCCTCTAAACTTTTGTGCATGTGATATCCTAAATCTTTGGATTTCATGTGGCAAAATAGAGAGAAAACAATGTATTCAGGTTAAAATTTTCCTCATGAATTACAGTTGAATCAAAAAGTTTTATGCTTTTCATTTAGTTCTGATTTGAAGGCCATGTCAAAAAAAAGAATGTTTATTCAACCACCTTTGTTGGCTTGGGAATGTTATAAGTTTTGAGGCACTTTAAGGAGGAAATATTCACCAAGCCATATTCCTCTCCCTCGCCAATAAGATAACCTTAAGGTCAGCTCACAATCCAATGCAGGTGTTTCTATGTATTTATCTGGAAATTGGATAAGAGAAAACTGGATAGCTGTTGTTATGAACATTCCCTCCTGTATTGGCCTCAAGAAAGACTTTAATTTCTATTTAGCATGAAGCTATAATTACATTTCAGTTAAGATGCCATAATATCACAATTAATGGGCCGTTTACAAGTTTTCTTGAGTGAAAGAAAAAGGAAGTTTATTACTTACGAACACTGGGGAAAATAATAAAATACATCAAAAATACACATAAACACAGATATTCCATTTAATAAGGGGTCAGTGCTCGGTACTAAAGAAAGTTCAAGAATAGGTAATTCAAAAAGTCCTTAGAGTCCAAATGGTTTCCGTTCTATCCAAGAGACCTTTAATTGATGACGTGTCCTCAGACGGAGCAAATTGTATTTACGTTTTTAAGTTCTCAGTGAATTTCTCAGAGACCAAATAAGCCTTCCAGTTCCGCTGTTATGAATCCATTTACCTTTTCTCCTTATGTGCCCAGAAGCTGTTCCCTGAAACACTATTCATTTGTGTCCTCTCCCAAAATTGCTTTCCCAAGATGCACAATTTGCAGGTACCTTTTATCCCAGTTTGTGAAACTTCCAGAATAGTGTGAGTCAACCTGGCAAAATAGATTTATGTTTTAATGACTTTTACAGTGATTTTAATTTTGGGTCTGACTGATTCTTATTTACTGGTGATTTCATGTGCTTGGCTCAACCTTTTTGAGTGCACAGAAACAGAATTAGTGTTTTGATTCCAATCTTAACGTTTAACATTTTGAATCCAAAATGGCTTCTTCTGAAGAAGCATCATATTGGACCCAAAATGTTAACTTTCTCTCTCTGCAGATGGCCCCAGGCCTGCTGAGTTTCTCCAGCATTTTCTGATTTTACTATGTATTATTGCTGGTTAGGTGACATCGCTATAGTCCCAGAGGACCATAGGGCTTCTATCTCATTAGAGAGTTTAACCTGAGAGTCACCACACCTCAGGTGAGGAGAGTGTTTGAGAAGGAAGGACCTTCTCAAAGCTAACCTCAGCCAGTGCATGAATTGTGCCCGTGTAGTCAGTTGTCCAGCCAACTGAGCTAACTGACCCTTATACTATTTAGGAAAAAAACCAAAAGAACTGTGGATGCTGTAAATCAGGAACAAAAACAAAATTGCTGGAAAAGCGCAGCAGGTCTGGCAGCTCTGAGTTCTGAGGAAGGGTCACTGGACCCGAAACGTTAACTCTATCTTTTCCTCCACAGATGCTGCCAGACCTGCTGAGCTTTTCCAGCAACTTTGTTTTTCTTTCTATCCTATTTAGGGTTGGTTAACTCAGTTGGCTGATTGGCCAATTTGTGAAGCCAGCAGCGTGGGCTCCATTTATGCACTGACTGAGGTTACCATAAAGGTCCTTCCTTATCAAACACTTCCCTCACATGAGGCATGGTGACCCCCAAGTTGAAGCACCACTACTAATCCATCTGTAATGAGACAACAGCCCGTTGGTCCAGTAGGAGTGTAGTACCTTATCCTTTATCACTGTTGTTTTCTTATATAAACAGCAGATAACTTTGTGGTAATCTGTCGTTTATATATTACATGTTTTTCTTCATTTCAAAAGGGCATTTTAAATATTTGCTACTGTATAACTGTTTATAAAAATCAGTCTTCCTTCAACTTCCCTCAACTTCATAAATTAGCTTTTCTTCTATTCCACAGATAGTGATATCAAGGCTATTGTCTCCTTTGTTAGGGGAAGCCAAAGTGCAAATATTATTCGAATTAAAACTTCGGTTTCCAACTAGAAGATGCAGACCTGAAATTTTATTTTGTGCCTTTTAAACGAAATTTGGGGAGACATCTGCAACAACATTAGAATCCCATTGAATACCACATTAGTCTGGGTCAGCAGGAGATATTCTCGACATCTGTTATAACCTGATATTAGTTTCCTTGAAGATGCTAACCAGAGGTCTGATGCCTGTTGTCTTGACTGCCATGTAAAGCAGGCTGAATTTGGGATTAATTGATCCACATGTTGATTAATCAGGTCTTCAAGGGGCTAAAGGCAAGAAGATATGTATTAAAATAAAAATGAGGAGGAGTCTGAGGTGATCAGCAAGCTGCTTCTTCTTGGTCACTGTCACCCTGAGCTTTCCAAACTTATACTAACAAGTCCAGCGAAAACAATTTCCAGCATCCCTCATTGAATCATGATCTGATTTCTACATCAACGTTCTATTTCTCCAGTCAATGTTATGTTATCTAGTCAAAATAAATACAATGTCAATGTCTACCTAATTGAATTAGAAACAAAAAAATCAGTAATTGTTTACCGGAACATCGTGAATATGCTTAAAAATGGGAAGTGTTTATCAAAGTTTGGATATTGGGATTTTTAAAATATCCTATAGATTTCAATGCATGAATAAACAGTGAATAGCAAAATGCGAGATGTGACATGATACAAATAAGGTAAAGAAAGCCTTTTGAAATATGCAAAATTTACACTGTTTCAGAAATTAGTAAACAATGTATAACTATTGTTACCCATGAATCATTATACTGCCCCCTTTTGAGCATTGCCACTCTTTCTGGATTTTTACATGATGTTCACATGTAGTGAAGATACTTTCTCATGTTGTGTGGCAGCTGTCATATTTCAATGCCGCAGTGTTTGCATTAGAGAAAGATAAGATGATGAATAATAACCGATCAGCCTTCTGTGGGATTGCCTCTTTAACAAAAGATGTGGTCCACTAAAGTCTATAACAATGGCTAGTGATAACTTGTTTAATTTTCAGATACTTGTACAGTCACAAGAAGAATCAAAAGTTCATATTATCCCTTGGGTTACTAATGCTACTTTGATCAAAGTCCTTCACTTACCGATTCCAAAGAAAAGAGTACCAATACCATGCATGTCTGTAGATAGTCTAACCAACCTGTTCAGACATGTTATGACACATATTTTGAGCAGGTGAGACTTGAGTGTGGTTTCTAGCCCAGATGTAGGGTCACTACCACTGCACCACAAGACCAAGATTTGTACAATGCACATAACTATGAATGTGTTGATGTGTGTATAAATATAATAATGTCTTTATCTCAAGAGGGTTGGAATATAAAAGCAGCGATGTGCTTCTGAGGCTTTATAAGGGTCTAGTTAGGCCCCATTTAGAATGCTGTGTCCAATTTTGGGCCCCACACCTCAGGAAGGACATACTAACCCTGGAGCGTGTCCAGTGGAGATTCACACGGATGATCCCTGGAATGGTAGGTTTAATGTATGATTAACGGCTAAAGATCCTGGGATTGTACTCATTAGAGTTTAGAGGTTGAGGGGAGATCTAATAGAAACTTACAAGATAACGTATGGTTTAGAAGGGGTGGATGCTAGGAAGTGGTTTCCGTTAGGCGGGGAGACTAGGACCCGTGGGCACAGCCTTAAAATTAGAGGGGGTAAATTTAAAACTGAAATGAGATGACATTTCTTCAGCCAGAGAGTGGTGGGCTTGTGGAATTCATTGCCGCAGAGTGCAGTGGAGGCCGGGACGTTGGATGCCTTCAAGGCAGAGATAGACAAATTCTTGATCTCAGAAGGAATCAAGGGCTACGGGGAGAGTGCAGGGAAGTGGAGTTGAAATGCCCATCAGCCATGATTTAAATGGCGGCGTGGACTTGATGTGCCAAATGGCCTTACTTCTACTCCTATGTCTTATGGTCTTATGGTCTTTGGAGTTCTTGAATAGAATATTCGTTTCAAATGAATTAATACCTGATGAACAGTCAGGAGCAAAACATACAATTCTTGTTTCCAGGTGGAATAATTGTGCATGCATTGTCACCACTTGGAAAGTAAACATTCACAGCAGATTGCTTACCCAGTGTACAAGCCATCCAAGATGTATTTCCATTGAATCTGGTAAAAAGGAAAATCAGGGGATTTCTACAACCAACGGCCAGTTCACAATGCCAGTTAGCCGTCAGATGTCAACTTGAAAAGTCGCGTCTGAATGGTGCAGTGTGTAGTCTTTCTTTTAACCAGAAATAAGTTACATTTTGTGTTGAATTTTAGTCCAGCATGCTTTTCTGTTTCTGCTGTACTGTGCACAGTCTTGTGAATTAGCAATCTGGAAAGTTTAGGGTCAACATTCACCAGTGTTCCTGACTTCATTACTTGCCATTGAAGAATGGAGTGTATGTGCGTGTGAGCAGAGCTGCTAGGAGTTCACCTAAGGGCAAAGGTTTATTTGTTTCTCATTTTATTTATGTGGTGCTTGTATAAGTTTATTTCAGGTTGTATAAGTGTTTTGTGGGCCAGCTGGGTAGCATCAGTAAACTATTTTTTTTGAGCAATTGATTGCCCAGAATGCTTAGCGGCAGTTATGGCAAGGGAGTTGTCACGGTTACTACTGTGTACAGGGTAATGGTCAGAATGACTATCCAGCAATAAAATGTAGTTTTAAACCACTGGAGCCAATAAAAAAAAGGGAGTTTTGTTAAATTATAACTTAGGAGAATTAGAAAAAACTAAGTGTGCAGAATAATGCATGCATTGCAGTTTGTTCCTGGTCCTAATCATTCTATGGAAATTTAATTTTAATTTAGTCGTTGTGCATTACATCCTATTCTTTCATTCAGTCAGTTTAGTGTAAGTTTTTTTTAACAACATCACATCAAGCTAAATTAATAATTTTAAGCAGTAAAGTAATTTTTAAAATTCTTAAATGATATGAAGCCCCAAACTAATTCTGATATTTATTCATAAATTATTTTTGATACATTAACTGGTTAATGGTGAAAAACACTGCTCAGTAAGATAGCACAATGGAACACCAAAACTCTAGACAGGATGCAAGTGTAACCCAAAATCCTCTTCATAATTTTGAAATCTTTCTTACTTGCCTACCATGGGCAAGTATTGAGTGAAGAGTGGAATGCCTTCGCAAAGAGTCACACTGGAATTTTCTCAGGTGTTTCCACATTTGTGGAATCCAAGAGATTGTGTGACAGACGGTTATTCATTCCATTGTGATGGTGCTCGCTCTTCAGCTGAAGCAACATAGCATTAACCATATTTCCTTACCACCGCTATATGTGGGGTTAGCAATGCAGATGTGACATCTGCACTGGTTGCCAAATTATATGAGATAGCTGATGGCTGGGTAAACAGACCATCTGTACCGTGAACTGGTCACACATTCATGATTTCCTGGGCATCCATACTTGTGCAGTAAGGATTCCTGAAAATGACATACATAGGCAGTGACACTGATAACTAGCAGCCATGACCACTGGACGTTAACTGTTTGGAAGGGTGCTGGAATAAGTGAGTAGAAAAGAAGAGATCAGCTGAGGGAGAGGATAGCCCAGAGAAAACAAAGGCCAGTCAATCATGCATCTTCTCAGTTCGCTGTCTTACTTTGCAGCAAATGTGGCAGAGACTGCCATGCCAGGGTGTGGCTCTTGAGCCATACTTGGTGATTCTTAACAGAGTGGGGCAAGCCATCGTGATGCTAGATGGAATCCTGCCACTATCCCAACATTACAGAATTGTTGGCAACATTAAAGCAATATTGAAGGGATTCTTAGAACTGATCACCAACCTGCTCTTCTAACCATGATGAAAATCAATTTTGATCCCATTTCTACAGTTGAAAGTAGGGGAGTCAAAATGAACAGAGATCACGGTCACCCTCACAAACCCTATCAAAAGTTTAATTCACCATATTACTTCCGGATATTGTGCATGTAAAATGAGAATTACAGGGAAAATTGAAATATAAATTTTGTACAATGGATAGCAAAGCCTTTCATTATCTCAACAAAATCGCAATGAATTTTTTTGGAAACATTTGTCAGCAATTCAGCCCACTCAAAATGATGTGCAATTTTCCATATAATTAATTTTCTGGGTGAACCCTCAGCATATAACTAAAATGCTGAATAGTTTAGATTTTCTTTGTAGCAATTGACAGAATATTATTTGCTTTTGCAAACTTCGTCTTGAATAAATCAATCAAAGTCATTTTCCCTTTTTCCTTTCTTTCAGAATACATTGGTTTCCTTTAAAAAGTTCCAGTAAAGCACATCATTGATTTAGTGAATTATAAATTTTTAAAAGACCAATTTGGTGTCATCTTTAAATCGGAAAACGTCATCCTGCTTAACATGACAGGGTACACCTTGTTATTCCAGTGGCTGCACACTCTACATCAATACCTATGTCACAAAGATGACTTTTCCTAACCTACATCAATAAATATTTCTGAAAATAAGACTTTTGAGCTGAATAATTCATTACTTATGATTAGAAGACATACTTGAGGAAATGTAATACCCATTTGCTCGTGTCTTGTTTCTAGAATGCTTGTCTCCAGTTGGAGATATTTCTTGTCAGAGGTTGTGGCATTTAAGACCCGTTTAGGCTATCATATATGCAAAAAGGCTCTCCTTATAGAGTTATAGAATCATACACTTTGTTCCAAACAGTCCATGCCAGCCATGTTTCCAAACTAAACTGGTTCCAGGTGGCTGTGCTTGGCTGTTATCCCTCCAAACTTTTACTATCATGGGCTTACCCAAATGTCTTTTAAATGTTGTAACTGTACCTGAAACCACCACTGCCTTGTAGAGTGGGTGCTAAGCATCATGAGTAGAGGCGGTTCAGCGATAGGAGAACTGTAATGATGTTTGTTGTTCTATGCATTTAGGAAGTATGTAATTCTTGGCAAGTGATAGCTGCTGCCATCTTCCGTTTCAAGCTAGTGAACAAAGTTGCAAGTGGGTTTTGTCACTTGTGATCAGATGCTCATGGAACATTTTTGCCATTTTATTGCCATCAACCACATGCAAATGTAAAGTGACAATAAGCAAATGTTGCAACTTTTGCAAAAAAGAGGGCTTTAAGCAGCAAAATTCTCAATTTTTGCAATGAGAATAAGCAATGCATCTTTTCATCAGAAGTGAAAAGAGAGGAGAACAAAAATGGGAAGAAATCAAGACTCTGAAATGTTGACCTTCGCAGCAAAGAGCTATGTAATGATTTTGCTGGCCTGTAAACTGGGTGTTTTGAAATGGAGGAACAAAATGAAAATGTTTATAGAGAAGGCATGTAGAATATTTCAATGTGAAATTCTGAAGACATTAAAGGAGTCCAAGACATGAGCAAGGTGGGCAAGACACAGAATGATTCCAATCATGTCTGAATAATGAAGAGGTTTGGAATTGCTAGTGAGTGAGTGGGAGCACCTAATGAAAAGATAAGGATACCTATGGTATAAAGTTGCAAAATTCAATGTTTAGACCAGAGAGTTACCGAATACTGACCTGGTTGGAAGAGTACAACTTGTAAGATCATAAGAGTTGATGTGGTGCTATACAGCATCAGGATTACATCTCCAGAGGAAAAGGAGAAATTCTAGAGATTAGATTGAAAGCAGCAGTCAATGCAACAACGTTAACACCATCATCAAAATAAAGGATGGAAGGAACAAAGCATTTTCCTATTTTTTCTACAAATACACAGGCATGGCTGGAATTATATGGGTTTCATAATGCTCAGCAGGACCATCAACATTTGTGAAGAAAAATCAGAGGTAACGATTCTAGTCTGTTGGCCCTTCCTCAGAACTGATGATAGCTAGGAAATTGTCGGTTTATATGCAGAAAATAGGGTGGGGGGAAGGGATAAGGAGTAAAAGATAGGTGGGGATAAAGCCCAGAAGCGTGATTGGGTAGACAATTGAGTTGATAATGAGAGATAGTAGGAGCTGCAGATCACGGAGAGTCTGAGATAACAAGGTGTAGGGCTGGATGAACACAGCAGGCCAAGCAGCAACAGAGGAGCAGGAAAGCTGACATTATGGGTCAGGACCCTTTTTCAGAAAAAGGGTCTAGGCCCAAAACATCAGCCTTCCTGCTCATCTGATGCTGCTCGGCCTGCTGTATTCATTCGGCTCTACACATTGTTATCTCTGGAGTTGATAATGATCTGGCCAGGAGAATGAATAGCTGTTAATGGGGACTGTTAATGACTAACAATAGGTAGTAAGTGATTGGTAGGCTATGTGATAACAAGGCCTTGTGTGTGGGATAGGGGTCTAGGACATGGGAGAGTTTAGGCCCTAAACTTATTGAAGTCAATATTGAGTCCGGAGGGCTACAGGGTATCCAAGTGGAAAATGAGATGTTGTTCTTTCAGCTTACACTGAGCTTGACTGGAATACTGCAGCAACCAAGAGACAGAGATGTTGGCCAGGGAACTGGATGGTGTGTTAAAGTGGCAGGTACAGCAAGATCTTTTATGCAAGCAGAACGTAGATGTCTGTGAAGATGTCAGCCAATTTACACTTTGTTTCCCCATTGTAGAGGAGGCCACATTGTGAGTAGCGAGTGTAGTAATCAAGATTGTGAGAAGGACAGGTACAGTGCTGCTTCACTTGAAAGGTATGTTTGGGGCCTTGGATTTTGGGGACGGAGGAGGTAAATGGGCAGGTGTTACACTTTCGGCAGTTACGTGAAAAGGTGGGGTGGTGGGAGTGGGATGGGGAATGTGGGGAGTGAAGGAAGAGTGGATTATGGTGTCCCAGAGGAAACATTCCCTGCGGAAGGCAGACAAGAGGGGAGGTGAATATGTGTCTGGTGGTCGCAACTTGCTGGGGGTGGCAGAAATGGCAGCTGATGACCCTCTGGATGTGGATGCTGTTGGGATGGTAGGTAAGGACAAGGGGAAGCCTATTGCTGTTGTGGGAGGAAAGGGGTGAGGGTGGAAGTGCAGGAGATGGGTCGGACCCAATTGAGCAGCCTGTCTACAATGGTGCTGGGGAATCCTTGGTTGAGGAAGAAGGTGGACATTTCGGAGGATGCCTTGCCAAAGTTGGCCTCATCTGAACATATCGAGTCATAGAGTAACACAGCATGCAAACAAGCCGTTTGGCCCAAACTTGTCCATGCTGACCATGTTGCCCACTCAGCTATTTCCAGTTGCCCGCATTTGGTGAATATCCCTCTAAATCCTTTGCATCCATGTTTTTTTTAAATGTTGCTATCGTACTTTCTTCAACCATTTCCTCTAGCAGCCCATTCCACTTATGCACCACTCTCTGCATGAAAAAGTTTCCGCTCGGGTCCTTCTTAAATCTACTCTCTCTCACTTTAAACCTATACCCGTCTAGTTTTCAGTTCTCCATTCCTGGGAAAATGCCTTTGCATTCATCCTATCTATTCCCCTCATGATTTTATATACCTCAAAAAAGTCACCCCTCAATCTCCTACATTCCAGGCATTAAAGTCCTATCCTGGCCAACCTCTCCCGATAACTCAGGCCTACTAATCTTGGCAACATCCCTGTAAGTCTTCTTTGCCCACTTTCCAGTTTGACTATGTCTTTCCTATAACAGGGTGGCCAAAACTGTACACAATACCCTAAGTGTGGCCTCACCAACCTGGTTTATAGATTTAATGGGATATAGAACAGAATCATAGAACCCCTGAAATGTGGAAGCAATCCATTTGACCCGTTGAGTCCACACTGACCCTCTGAAGCGTATCCCAGCCAGACCCATGCCCCTACTTATCCCTGTAACTGTACATTTCCCATGGATTGTCCACCTAGCCTGCACATCCCAGGACACTATGAGCAATTTAACATGGTTAATCCACTAGGCTCATCTTTGGACTGTGGGAGGAAACCACAACACTCAGAGCAAACCCAAGCAGAAGTATAGAGAGACAACAAAATGGAGAACAAGATTAAGCCATTTGGTCTATGCTGCAGAGCTGGGCTGAGAGGTGGCAAATGGAGTTTAATGCAGACAAGTGTGAGGTGATGCACTTTGGTAGGAGTAACCGGAAGGCAAAGTACAGGGCTAATGGTAAGATTCTTAGTAGTGTAGATGAGCAGAGAGATCTCGGTGTCCATGTACACAGATCCTTGAAAGTTGCCACCCAGGTTGACAGGGCTGTTAAGAAGGCATACAGTGTTTTAGCTTTTGTTAATAGAGGGATCGAGTTCCGGAACCAAGAGGTTATGGTGAAGCTGTACAAAACTCTGGTGTGGCCGCATTTGGAGTATTGTGTACAGTTCTGGTCACCGCATTATAAGAAGGATGTGGAAGCTTTGGAAAAGGTGCAGAGGAGATTTACTAGGATGTTGCCTGGTATGGAGGGAACGTCTTACGAGGAAAGGCTGAGGGACTTGAGGCTGTTTTCATTAGCGAGAAGAAGGTTGAGAGGTGACTTAATTGAAACATTAAAATAATCAGAGGGTTAGATAGGGTGGATAGGGAGAGCCTTTTTCCTAGGATGGTGACGGCGAGCACGAGGGACCATAGCTTAAAATTGAGGGGTGAAAGATATAGGACAGATGTCAGAGGTAGTTTCTTTACTCAGAGTAGTAAGGGAATGGAACGCTTTGCCTGCAACGGTAGTAGATTCGCCAACTTTAGGTACCTTTAAGTCGTCATTGGACAAGCATATGGACGTACATGGAATAGTGTAGGTTAGATGGGCTTCAGATCAGTATGACAGGTCAGCACAACATCGAGGGCCAAAGGGCCTGTACTGTGCTGTAATGTTCTATGTTCATTTCAGCATGGAAAATGATTGGCACATTCTCAGTGAAAAAAACAGGATATCGCAGCTGTCAGTTTCTTCTGAACGGAATCTACTTTCATGCTTTAATGACTCCCATGTACTTCATGCATTTCAGTGTCCATGCTCCACTCAAGTATCTTCCCATCCTTTCTAACCCAGCTCAATCACCATAACTATCAAATCCTTCTCCCTCAGAATGCTCAGTCTCCCTTTTAACCAATTAACCTGTTTGATTTAAATAATTAAGCCAAATGCTTTGACCACTCCTTGGGGCATCATGGTCCAAATATTCAACATTCTTTGGGTCAAAAGTTGATTCTGAAAACATTTTTGGTGTTTTGGTAACTCTACATTGATAGCCTTTAGTCGAACTTTTGCTCACAAGAGATAACTCTTTCTGTTTCAATCGTATCAAAACATTCCATAATTCTAAAGACCTTTTTTACATCACACTTCATCCTCCATTTCTCAAGGAGGATGAAACCCAGCATGAGAGTCCTTTCCTTGTGCATATCTGGTATAATCTTCATGAATCTTCTTTGCACCTTCCCTAGTGCCTTTTTTTTTGCAATACAACACTCGGAACTGCATGTAGCAATCCTGATGTGGTTTGGTGCAGGTTTAGCATAGCTTATTTATTTTTCGGTCTTATTTATCCAGAAATAAACTGGAGCAGGAAATTCAGCCCCTCAACCCTGCTCCACTATTCATTACAATTATGGTTGGTCTCACCTCAGCTTCAACTCCACTTTCCTGTCCAGTCTCTGTAACCCTTCAACCCATGCGAATTAAAAATCTGTCTAAATCCTCCTTAATTTAACTCAATGTCCTAGAATTCAGTATGCTCTGGGGGTAATGAATTGTGCAGATTCATGATCCTTTGAGAGGACAAATGTCTTGTCATCTTTGTTTTAATAATATGGCTTTATTTTCTCTAAAAGGCTTTGTTAAACTGAAATGCAACTTTTAATGATCAATACATTTGTACAACAAGATTGTTTTGATCGTCTGTGCTGTGTGGAGGAAACATCCTTTCCACATGCATCTTCAGGTCATGACGCCTCAGGATAATACATGGAACAAAAATAAAGTTGCTGGAAAAGCTCAGCAGGTCTGGCAGCATCTGTGAAGGAGAAAACAGGCTTAACGTTTCAGGTCCGGTGACCCTTCCTCAGAACTGTTCTGAGGAAGGGTCACCGGACCTGAAACGTTAAGTCTGTTTTCTCCTTCACAGATGCTGCCAGACCTGCTGAGCTTTTCCAGCAACTTTGTTTTTGATCCTGATTTACAGCATCCACAGTTCTTTTGGTTTTCATTCAAGATAATACATCTTTCAATCAAGTTATCTTACTTTGTCTTCTAAACTGTGACAGATTAAACCTGTCCAATCTTTCCTTACAATAGTCAGTCCACCATGCCCAGATATTAGATATTAGTTAGTAAACCTTCTCTGAACTGCTTCCATGGATTAATATCCTTCCTTAAATAAAGAGGCCAATGCTGTACATGGTACTCTAGATGTGGTGTCACAAATGCACTGTATACCTGAAGATTAACTTTTATACTTCTGTATTCAATTCCCCTTGTAATGTACAATATCATTCTGGAGTGGCATGGTAGCTCGCAGCACCAGGGACCCAGGATAAATTCCATAATCAGGCGGCTGGCCGTGTGGAGTTAGTACATTCTCCCTGTGTCTGAGTGCGTTTCAGCTGGGTGCTCCGGTTTCCTCCCACAGTCCAAAGATGTGCAAGTTAGGTGGATTGGCCAGCCTAAATTGCCCATTTTGTCCAGGGATGTACGGTCTAGGAGGATTAGCGATGGGAAATGTAGGGTTACAGGGATAAGGTAGGGGTGTTGTGGGAAGCTCTTTGGAGAGTTGGTGTGAACTTGATGAGCTGAATGGCCTGCTTTCTCACTGCAGGGATTCTGAGATTACTTTTCCTTCCTGTTTGTCCCTGCATACTGACCTTCTGTGATTCATACACAAGGACACCTGGATTCATACACTAGGACACCTGGATCTCTCTGCATCTCAGATCCCTGCAATCTCACACTAATTGGTTAATAAGATTATTCTTCACTATTCCTGACAAAATGAACAATTTCACATTTTCCTTCATAAAACTCCATTTGCTAGACCCTTGCCTAATCAACAACCAGGCTTGTATTTGCTGGAGTTTAGAAGAATGAGGGGTGATCTCATAGAAACATGTAAAATGCTGATGGGACTGGACAGGTTAGATGCAGGAAGAATGTTCTTGATGTTGGGGAAGTCCAGAACAATGGGTCACAGTCTAAGAATTAAGGGTAAGCCATTCAGGCATGATATAAGGAAGAATTTCTTCACTTAAAGAGTTTGTGAAGCTGTGGAATTCTCTCCAACCTGATCTTGATATTTATTCAAGAGGGAGTTGGATGTGGCCCTTGCACCTAGAGAGATCAAGAGATATGGGGAGAGGGCGAGAATGGGATACTGAGATTGCATGATCAGCTATGATCGTATTGAATGGTGGTGCAAGCTTGAAGGTTTGAGTGGCCTACCACTGCAACTATTTTCTATGTTTCTGTGTTTCTATGTTCAGTATATACCTTTGTATATGCCATTGTATCCCTCTTATCATCTTCATAACTTTCCTTCCTACCCAGCTTTGTGAAGATAGCAAATCTTCATCAGAAGAGTCAGCAAATGTAGCAACCATACTTTCTGTCCTTTCACCAAGTCAGTTCTATAAATTGTAAAAAAATGAGGCCTAAGAATTGATTGCTGTGACACACTTTGCATTACACCATGCCAATCTAATTCTGACACATTTATGATTGCTGTTTGCTTCCCGTTTGTTCATGAATCTTCTATCCATATCAATATGTTACCATCTCCAACATATTTTCTGTAATAACCTTGTTATTTGGTTTGGCTCCTCATCAAATGCCTTCAGGCAGTCTATCTATACATCCTCCAATTCCTTTATCCACAGTTCATGTTCCTTCCTCCAAACAGTCCAGTACATTGATTTGACATCCCTCATTAACTCCGCCTGGTTACCTTGAATTTTTCTAACTGATCAGCTATAATATTTTTGATAATTTCTTTTAGATGGCTAATTATTTCCAAAAATATGTGACCTACCTAGTCTCCCAACCAAAATGTATTATCTGACATTTATATGCATTGAATGTCATTTGCCAGTTATTTGCATTCTTCATATTTCTTAATATCTGTCTGCAATTTGTTGCACTCACCGTAGTATTGACAATACCCCACAATTTGGATATGGGCAAGGACAGAAACAGACAAGAAGAGAAAGTAAAGCAAATCAGCTGTTGGGGCAACTCTTGGGGCAGTAGAAATGGTCCTTTAAGGGATTTAAAATCTGTAACATTGAAAACAATGGAGCAGAAAATTTGTTGAACAACTAAAATAGTTGATGGTCTTGGAAGTGTTGTTTGTTGGGGTTGTGGTCCACAGAAAGATAGCAAGTGTTGAGCATTTGTTTTTTGGCTTAAACTTGGCACAGCACCTAGTAGAGTCTCTACACTAATGAAGTATCAATCCCTCGTGTATTTCAGTCCCATTGAGACCAATGTCAACATTCTGTTAGCCCTTTAACTTTGTGTACATGTGATTTAATCTCCCTGCTTTGCCCCTGCTCAGTCTCTTACAATCAAAGAAGTATTTTGATTTATCTTTCGCATATTCTTAGTGGATGACATCATTCTTTTATTTTCATCTGTCATTGTTTTGTCTGTTCACCTGATCTTGAAATGTCCTGCTCCCATCTACACAACTCATTGTACATCTTACTTTGACAGCATCTGCAAACTTGGATACACAAATCCGTTCCGTGGTCCAAGACATTTTAAATATGTGGTGAAAAGCACAAGAATCACTGCAAATCACAGGGGGTCTCCACTTGTCACATCAAAGCGAAGGGCAGACCCTTGCTGAGCATAGTTTATTGAGGAAACATCCGTTCACTAACTTTTGAACCTAGTGATTGTCTCTCAGTTTTGGCACCCAGCATTCAAAGTTGTTTTCTGCACATCATGTTCTACAATGTGGCCTCTTCTCTGAAAAGATCCAGTGCTGAAGAAGAGTCCACACCCGAAACTTGCCTTTACTATTTTCCAATACAAATCATCCTGTTTTATATTTCTAGGGTATGTACTCACTTTCTGAAGTTCCACAGGATCTTTTCATCCAAATGAAGAGTTTGTCAAAAGCTGAATGCATTTATTTTGATGTAAAGACAATATTGGAATGTATTCGTGAAATGGACAGGCCCTGAAATTGACAAGTATTGGCGTCCAATACACAAACCTTGATTTTCACTCCTGTACTGAGGTGTGCAGGCAGGTGAATGATAAAATATTTAAACTGGCTAGTTCTCCAGACAACTTAGCCCCAGGAGACTTTAACTCACTGCTTGATTTACTTCCTTCCTATCAGTCTCAAACCTGAAATTCGATGAGCAGTGGTAGCTGGCTAGTGATTGTGGAGAGAATAATGGTTTTCGAAAGCTGTCAATGAAGTCTCGAAAGAATTCTTCCCAGTATCTGGTTGGGTGCTCGGGGGGATATTATGAGAAGGTAGTGGGGGTCTGGGGTGCAATTTTCAGGTCAATAGAGGCCTAAGTTTTCTGTGTAAGTTTCAGAAGTACATTTCAGTTCTTCCCAATGCAGAAGAAAACTTAATCCAAAAATAAATCCTTGCCTGTCTAGACCACTTCTGGTCCTAATTCCTTACCCTATTAGGATTTGGGTCTGCTAGGAATCAGGCTGCATTGTTTCCCTCTGCAGGCCTCAGGTTAAATTTACAGATGAGCCTTGATGATATGTATTAAAAGAAGGATACTGCTTTGTTTTTTTCTGTCTGGTGTACCTCTCACCTTCTCAGAAGGGTGACTTAGATACCCAGCTCGCCAGAAAGCAATGGAATCAGTGTGATTAGGCCATAGTAACCAATCTTAACTCCCTGTCAGCTCAGATTCCACATAGTGGGAAAGTTTAAAATCGGATCAGTGGTTTTACGAGTCTGTTGTAGTTTGGCCCACATAGTTGTTATATTTTATTATTATTTCACAAGTATCGCTGTGTACATTTAAGGGATTATTATCCACTTTTAATGGATAATATTTATTTATTCTTGAGATCCATTTCATTACTTAAATTATAGCATTAAGTTATTTTGATAGTTCAAGCATTTTAGCCACTTTTATGAAAATATATCAGATATATATTACAGAACTATTGGATCTTGAAGAATTATTTTGTATTTCATGACTTTTATGCTTTTCAGATTTGCTTAGAGTTTTGTTTTAGGATGTCATCTTGTGTAAGACAATCCTAATTTCTTGGATGCTGTAGTTAGGAATTTATTTGTTAAGGGCCTAGGTAAACTGGATGTGAAAGACCTATGTAAATAAATAGAGAGGCCAATGACTGGCAGCAGGGATTTAAAATGATTGGCAGAAAGAGTTGTGGGGCGACGAGGATTTTTTTTCACTCAAAGGATAGTAGTGATTTTGAACTCACAGACCGAAAGGGAGTAGGGCCAGATCATTTAAAAGAGTTCAGGATGTACACCTAAAGTGCTTTAACTTGCAGGGCTATGAACCAAATACTGGAAGGCATGATTAGGCTGGGGAACATGTTTTTTGCTGGCATAGATTCATGTGGCCTTTCCCTGTGCTGACAACATTCTATGATTCTATTTTATTATGCCAAGAGTAACAACCCACTGAGTGGTAGAAAACATTTTCTACAAATGCTTTGTATTTTAGTGCACTGAATATGATCTGACATTTTTATAAATGTGCAGACTAGTTAGTTAAACAGCAGGCACCATATAATGCCTGCTCTAAAACCATCTTAGCCCTGATTTGGATTTAGAACGAATAGTCTTTAGAAGAAAATAAACAGAAGACTTCCCAGTGCAACAACCCATCAAAAACGGTTCCTTGCTAAAGCAGAATTATAGGACTTAAAGAAACTGCAGGAAAACACACAATGTGGAATAAAAAAGACAAGTGACTCACCAACATTTTAGTCCCAACGTAAAACATCTCCAGAACTGGCTTGTGACTTTGGATACTGTTTTGTAAAAACTAAAGCTTCTATCTCAGAAATTAAGGTCATTCTAAATTCATTGGCATTAAGTATTCCATTTTCTTTTCCAACAGCAGACAAAGAACAATATTAACTATTTGAATTCCACACTGATTTTGAACTACAGACCCTGGGAATAAATATACTTTACGCATAGTTTGAAGCTACAAGAAGAAGACTCTGTATTCATTTCTGCACTTACCTCACAATTTTATGGCAAAGATTCTCCTCTTGTTCCAAGCCACCCCACGACAATATCCTCCTCAGCTGGGAATGTCTATCGTCGGATTGCCTCCATATCGGCCAGTTCTTTTAGGTGATCAAAGAGGGAGCACTTGTCGATTGTAAACAAGAGTTTCTTTTTCAGGATGACTGTTCCCTTCCTTGGGATGGACCTAATTGAGATTGCAGCTGCCTTCATGAATCCAGAGCATTCCTGCCAGCTGGAACTGAAATTTAAATGTGCAGAGCCCCACACCTTATTAATGAACTACAATTCTGTATTTTTTGCATTGTGAATAAACAGCAAAAAAGTCCTCACCACATATCTGACAGGAAAGTAATATGAATATTTCTAATTATAATTAATGGTATTCTGTAAATTTTTTTGCTCTTTATAGAAACCCAGCTTGTTCAAACTTAAAACCTTTTACAGAGAAATATTGCACAGTAAAATACTATTATCTTTAGTGGACAACCTGGAAAAATCTTTGACTGTCTGTTGCCATTAAGGTAAAATAAAAATTCAGTCATTTGAGAGAATCCTCTGTCTTGTGGTTTAAAACCTGCATTTCAAGAAAGCTGGTCCTTGGGAATAGCAAAGCTCTAATTGCCCATTCAAAGGGTCCAAGGTTCCATGATAGACACAAATGGAATTTTACATCAAACAGTGTAGTGGCTGAGTCTTTCCAGTAATTGACCAGGCCACCAGATGGAGCAATATGTGGTTGAGGAAAATTCTAAATCTGGTAGGAACCCTGTCCCAAGTCGCAGATGCACACCTCGCACCGGTGATCACAAAACTTGATTGACAATGGGCCAGGGAATGCCCTAAGTTGAAGCTATTTGCCAGTCACGCTGGAGGAAGAGATGTCTCAACATGAAGAACTATTGGAGGTGGGAGGGGAAGTTTGGTTTAACAATTACCAATAAAATATTTTAAAGTTCAACCTCAAAAGTGAAATATTTTCACACAAAATGCATGGGAGAGGTGGCTTAAACACTGTTGTGGATCTTTTCTGAGGTAATCATTTTAAACGCACTGTTTTGCTTCCTGACTAGACTGAGCAAAATAAAAACGAAAGGTTTTGTTTTAATCACAAGTAATATTTGTTGGCAAATATGTGAATGAAGAGCAGGAAGGAGTTCTTTTAAAATAAACTGTTCATTAAACATCTTTTAGCTCAGGTAACACTGTTTCAGAAATTACTGTAAAAATCAGCTTTGGTCCCAGACATTAACTATTTCTTAGATTAGTTGTGCAGCGTCGAAATTATTGCTGCTGTTGTTGAACTGAGCAGACTCAGAAGAGATGGAAAACAGTCTTTAGAAAAAGTATGCTGAATTGAAATATTTTGACGTGCATAAAAATTTGCAAATGCCTGAGTACAAACTGTAAGGCTCTATTCAGCACTTCATTTGTGGCAGGAAGATTGTCTGAAAGTCAAGATTTGTGATGACCTCAAATTTTGTCCATAGCAGCAAATGTCATTCTCTCGTTGTGATACTGAGTGGTTGCTCTCGACACCGTGTTGATGTGATTTTGGAGAGCTTGTGATAGATTGATCTTACATTTTTATAATCATTGAACCCCTGCTGATTATTCTGTATGTAAACGTTTTCTCCACAATATAGTTTAGTTTAGCAGTCTCCCACCTCTCCAGGAGACATTAAAACAGATTCTGTACTATATTGCTTCCTGTTCTAGTTCTTTGACGGGTTGTGTTTGGCGTTGCTTTGTTTTGTTCCACATAATTGCCTAAATGTTCTCTTTAGGGTTTGGCTCTAAATTTAATCGTAGCCAACCTAGAATGCCTACTGTTTTTGATAAAGCACTGTTGTGTGTACCAGCCTTAGTGTTTCTGCAGTATAATAATGTGTCGCTGTTGGGGTACAGCATTGTGGCAGCTTAATGCAGACGCCCATCAACAGTTCCTGGTCAAGTCACCTATTGAAATGTAAATAAGCATCACCTCCATCAGAGTTACAATAATAATGGATGTGAGACAGTACTACTGCTCAAAACATGACCACTGTGGACACAGAATTATACTTCAAAGAGATTTAGAAAGTGATTCTGAAATGAAAAATCAATACTTTTTTATGATTTAATTTTCTCATCTATACTATAGGAAGAAAACCTATTTAAAAGTGTCTCAAGAAGTGATGAACAAACGCCTTTTTTAATGACCACTATTCTGTTCTTTGATGCAATAAATTGACACAGAAATGATAATGCAAAATATTGAACAATTGTTTATCTCAAAGACTGTATATTCTTGTGGCTTTAATTTTGTTTATCTCCATTTCACTGGGATGACAGCGCAGGATTCTCTGCACAAATGAATGTGCATTGTAGCCTGAGGCTATATCAGCAAAAGGGAAAATGTGTGACCATGCATACCCAGGATGAATGTTTGGTCATGTGTTGTCAAAAATTAATGTACATTATCAGAGAGTGTAAAATGAGTCCAGTTTTGAGGTTAAATCTATTGCATAGGTTCAAAATCTTTATCCTGTACATTTTTTTTAACGAGGTGTATCTTGTGTATAAAGTTTTTTACCATTCCATACCAATACAATGTTTTTTTCAGTTAACTTCTGGCAATTTAACCCAATATTTTATTTCTTTCTCCTCCTGTTTCAAATTTCATTTTTCTCTGTTTTGGAATTCTTTTTGTAAAAGTAACAAACCATTAGGTATTGTAAATGCATGTTTACATTGTTAGTGCATGCCTCACTCTTGGCCTCACTATTTGATCTGAAGCGTCAAACAACCATTGCTGATACACAATATTATTTTGCAATGCTTTTAAGTACAATTTCCACACTAACTCCAGCTGAGAGTTTGCAGAGAAATCATTATTTATATTTGGGGTCTCTATGCCTTTGAAGTCATGTCTCGTGTGTTCAGGATATTGCAGAATCTCATCAAAAGTAAGAATCACAATTTTAGAATAGACTGTCTTCTAATGTTCACCAGTTTACAACTCATATGGCGAATTCTTGGAATAATTTATTGAAATGACAATAAGGTTGAATGATGCTCGATATTACCTGTCAGCAAGGAATATCCCTAATCCTTTAGCTATACAATGTCTAAATATTTCCTTTAAATAATTGAATCAATCTCTGAAAAAGTAGATTCATGTATTATTACAAGGTTAGTTGCTTAATGTTTTAACATTTTTATAAATCTTGCCTATTTAGTTTGATTCTTTATCTTGTTAAAGACAGAAAGAACAGGATAAATGGGTCTTGAAGTGAAGAAACTTTTTGTACTGATACGTATTTATTCCCTTGTTGAAGATTTAGCAGCATGCAATCAGACAACTCTGTCTACAGTGAAGTTTTTTTGATTGAAGTAACTGTAGTATCACATTATCTAAATGCACTTTGGCCAGCTTGTATGTATGAATTATAAATTATGCGATATATGAGACACAAAGTTGATAATTCAAAGCAATAAGATCAGTGAATATATGTATTATGTCTTCCACATTGTTCAAACTATCCAGTCCTACACGAGGTAAATACATGATGCTGTAGGAGACAGCAAACCGCAGTAATGCCCTTACCGGCAATGAGAGGTCAGTTCCTTGAAACATATCTGAAATTTCTATTGTTACTTGATAACATGGGTTTAAAAAAATCTTCAAAATTCCGCAAAGAAAATTATAAGATAAAAAACTGTCAAAATATTGCGAAAATTGTAAAATTTCATGTATTTGGGAAGATTTTTCAATGTCAAAAAGTCAATAAGGTTTTTATATATGTAACTGTATCCTATTTTTGAAATATTAACAAATGATTAAATTGTGTCCAAAGATATGGTACATTTTTGAACTGTGTTGTATAAAATCCAAATATGACTTCCTTACCAAATGAGTTTTAAAGAACAACAGAGTAGTGCCGTTTATTCAGTTATGATTTTCTGTAGTTGACTGAAAAAATAAATAACTTCATATATGTTTCAGTTACAAAATATGAATAGAAACAAATTGTAACACTTCATTGATGTGCCCCGTTCATATATTTTGTTAGCTATATGTTTGGCTGATGTTGGATTTCTGTATTTCCAAGAAATTTATTACTGAAACCATTAGAATATTTTTGAATTCCTGTTGTACTTTAGATCTTATCCTTCCATAAAGGGATATGATTTAAAATGTACAAAATAACTAAAATTCATGTTACATCATTGAAATAAGGATATCATACTGTATCTGTGTTATAATAAGCTGTATTAAAGGACAATTTATTAATTTCAGTTATTGTAACTAGCTTGAATGTAATTTTTGTTTAATAAACTACAAATGTGATTTTATTGATTTCTAAGTGTCTTTGTAATATATTTTTGATCACTTGGTTTTTGTCTTGTAAAAAAAATCAGTGAATGTGAAGTTAAAGTCATATTACAAAACTTACATTCCTTACAACAACATTAACATCCATAACCATTCACTCATCCATAATGTTCAACTTTCCATGGTCAATTGCTGTTCATGAAAGTAATGTAGTAATAATTTTCTTTGCATTCTATTGATCATTAATATATTGAACACTTCAAAACTAAGCTTTTAAAAATGCTGTATATTAATGTAAATCATAACAGTTTGTTCCTATTTTCATATTACTAGCAGAATTGCTTTATAGAGATTAAATATTGGTTTAGCACAAATTCTGTGAGATGGTATTTTTTAAACAAACAGTGGTGGTGTGTGTAATTATAATGTTTAAATATTTAAGTAGTTTTTGCTCCCCATCAGAAACAGACAATAGTGTTTTAACAACTATTAGTTGCAATCTTTATAGTTTGTAAGAAAATGCAGTGATCCCAAGTCAGACAAATAATATATCAAGTGCTCCTTACAGAAAATTGCATTGCAACCACTTTTAGTAAAATGACAGATTAATATTTCTTGCATATATTTTAGCAGGGTAAATTAGGAAAGAGCATATTCATTAGAAGAACAAAATATTTGAATTTTCATGTCATGTCAAATTATACAAATTGGTAAATTTAACAGGAATGTTTCAAAAGGCAAATACTGCATTAACACATGCTCTAATAGAAATATTTTGCTCCTTTCTATCTTAATGCATCTTTATTGCAGTTAAAATTTTGCTACATTAAGTGATGGAAATAATACAGCCAATAGTGTATATTTCCCTCATGAATCACTCTTTTTAGGTAGAACTCCAAAGAAAAATTGTGTAGCTGGAAGTGCCAATGAAAATTGAACAGGAAATTCTCACTTAGTAATAACCCACTGCTGCTGTCTCTCCCTATAAAATTCAAACATCCTAGAAAATGATATGCTCTGTCACACAAAAATAAGAAATCTGCTGAATGCTGAAATATTAATTTGTTTGCCATTGTTTCCCCGACCTCTTTTGTGGGACATGTGGGATGGCATGTAAATATTTGACTGTTGCAGTAGCCTCCATAGAGCAGCTCAGTGACACTGGATTAATTTGTGTCTCATGCATTATGATGGGGTGCCAAATATTTAACAGCTGGTCTTGAGCCTGATTGAATCAAAATATTGTTTTTACAAGTTGATGAAAGCTTGATTGATATGGTGCTGGTGATTCTTTGATGGATTAAATTGTGTATACAGATTACAGCACATATACCATCAGCAGAAAATGCGATTCTCGAAGCTGAAAATACTGCCATATTTCTCACATCTGCTGGAACAGATGCGGCCAGGATATTTTCTCTCTCTCTCTTTCATTTTGGATCCAAAGTGAGTCTTTATTGAATGTAATCACCAGGTTAGCAAAAGTGGTAAGGGGTGTGGAGATAAATTTTTCTTAGCATTTTGGGATTTTTCCTTGAATTCCTTTCTTTTCATCAAATAAATGAATTAGCAATGATAACAGGAATACAAGAAATACACCAGGAAAATGCACTACAGTTTTTATGAGCTCTGCAAAGGAAGGCTTTTGGCTTTCATTTACAAAGCTAAATAAGCTGAATATAAATAAGTTCTAAAATGTATAATTTCCCAAGTGAAAGTGAGTTGTAATAATTTGGGATTTTTGCACTCTACTAAGTCTGCAATAAATTGAACAGTGGTGATGGATAAAAATAATTTAAAATCTAAGAAACTTGAAGATATTTAGTAATTTACTAAATGCTCAAACACATCCACACTTCTCAAACAACTGTGTTTTTCTATCCTGTTGCCTGAGAGGGATGACATGTTTTTAGCAACTATCCCCCCCCCCCAAAATTGTTGTCACTAAAAGATAATAAAAAGAGGTACATTTATTACCAGAATATGGAGACTTTTAGGTACAATTTAAGGTAAAGGGAAGGATGCAGAAGAGAGGAATTCATGCTATTCAACTTTTGTAATATTCAGAAATGAATGCTTTTCATTTCTGAAATTGCAAAATGAAACCCAATGAAGGTATCGATGTCGTTTTAGTACATGTTAATTAAATAAAATGCTATATTTGCCATTTTTCCATGTTCCGGAGATTTTATTAACAGAAAGAGCTAATTTTAAGGAAAGAAAATGAACTACAATTTGAACAGATCTTTTTCAAAACTGTGAAGCAAAAGGTAGTGACTAAAAAGTTTGTTTAACCCTAAAGCATACTTGTATACTGATAACGTGAACATAACCTGAGTGGCAGTACTCTGCAGTGAAATAAATGACTGCAATAGGCTTCAAGGATGTGTACAGTACTTCTGGTAGATGAATTCTGGCACTTGCATCTTGTCTTCTCAAAAGCCAGTGGGCTTCAATGACACAGCTCGCTTTGCAAAATGGCTTCTCACATAATGTATATTACTGGGTTACATGCTGTTGGACAACCAACCAAAGCATTGTTTTCCTTTCTGCAATCTAGCTGCAATGCCGTGATGGTCGTGGAGAGTCTAGTGACATATATGTGTGTTTGTCTGCAGGGCTATAACTTACAGATATTTCACTGTCATTTTTGCGGTGCTCAACCAGATAATATTTATTTCATTTTTCTTTCTTCATTAAAAAACAAATTATTTTCTGTGAAGATTAATAAAGCAAGAGAATAATCATTCATTTTTAAAGAAAAGACTTTAAGATTCCAAAACTTAAAATTTATTACATTTCCAGTGAACAACAAGTATACTCATGGAAATAAATAATTCAAACTACTTAACAAAAAGGAAATATACATTATATAGAAAGTGTAATTTTATCTTTGAATATATCATATCCCAAATATGTTGACATTGTACACCGTTGTGAATATGTACACCTTCATGTTTGATGGCCGTTTAAGTTTAAGATATTGTGTTATATTAATGGTATTTGATAAACATTTTCCAGTACTTTTCATGTAAAAAAACTAAGTATTTTATCTGATATTTTTAAAATGCTTAATTATAGAATTGTTACTATTGTCATGTCATTTTTTGACTATTTTTCCCTTTTTAAATTGTGCATTTTCATGTTCTGAAATGAAGGATCTGAAAACAAAACATCAACTTAAGTACAAAAGCGATCTGTATTATCTTTTTACATTTTAAACTATTGGATATTCCTAAAATAATTATAGGACAGTAGATTATAGTTTTGAAAATACCCTAATTTTGATTGATGTTTACTGAAGATAAAATAATTTCTTTTATTCATTTAAATAACATCCCTTCTATAACTAGAAATTGCATGATCCATTATCAAATGGGAAATGTAAACACTGAATATTTACGATGACATGCATTTCAAATAACCGATGTAAAAATAATTTCCAATAATCACATCATGATAATTTTATTTCTCAAATAGGAAAGTCTTATCGAAAAATTAACAAATAGAGGACAATTCAATCTGGGTTAATTTTCTAGTGGAAATACGACTAAACATAATTACCTAAATGATTTCATAGTCATATATGTAGAAATGATACAGGAAATATTTTAATAATTAATAGTTATTAACAAACGCCATGATGCAGAAATCCATTTGGGAATTTTCACAATTTTCAAAGAGAAGAGATACAGTTTGATTCAAAAAGAAATGCTGGAGTCATTGCACAGCTTATATCACCAAAGCACTACAAATGATGCAAGACAAATTTATCAGCCGTCTAGTTGGGTTCATAAATTTGAAGAACTTAAATGGCATGATGTTTAATCCTGATTTGAAGAGGTGAATTTTATTCCATTTTAACAGAAATACAATGGTCGAAAAGATCTTTTCTTATTTGTGATATTTAATCAAAAGCCATAGCATGTGATGCATAGTGCACGCTGGTTTGTGCCAATATATTGGTGTAATAAAGTATTTTTTTTCAAATACATTGTAATACTAAAGAAGATGAGCTTAAATTATACATGAATTCTGGGTAGGTTGAATTCATTCAGTGCAGACTATAGGTGAATCTTGCAGTGACCTTGGTAGGCTGGAGTAGTATAGAATAACAGTTGGTGAAATGACTGGAAATTCTACCATTTCAAATGATTGTTCTGTCTAGAATAGCTGACTTCAGCATTATTTATGACAATTTATATTGAAATTGAGTTTTAAAAACTAACAAAAGAGCACCCAAGTTTTGACTTTCCCCATAATAGTGTTTGGTTGGTGTTAATACAGTACATATAAAACACAGAGATAATGGGAACTGCAGATGCTGGAGATTCCAAGATAATAAAATGTGAGGCTGGATGAACACAGCAGGCCAAGCAGCATCTCAGATGAAGGGTCTAGGCCCGAAACGTCAGCTTTTGTGCTCCTGAGATGCTGCTTGGCCTGCTGTGTTCATCCAGCCTCACATTTTATTATCATATAAAACACAGATTCTTTGGAAAGATATAGCAATTAACTTAAATGATTAGTTGTAAGAGGTACAAATCAATTCATGTGTATTAAGACTGTCTAAAAGAGAAGGGTTTGTATTTATTAATAATTATACCAAAATAGAACTGCAATGGCATCATCAAGAAATGAAACATATTTTAGTAGATTTTTAAAATTGAAGCTGGATTACAGGTTAACAATAGGAAAACTCCTATCTGATTGAAGAAAGTATGGATTACATTTCCATGCTGTTCTGTGAATCAAGCATAACTCTAATATTAATAATTGACCCTGGATATGTTTTCAAATTGCCAATATTGTTGACAAGATAGTAAAAATGAAAATACACTGCGTTTTCTAATAAAACGCATTGCAAACAGCAAAAAATCCTCCTGTCTGACGTACACATCAACAAATGAATCCTGTTTGAAAATATAAATGGATATTCACTGGCACTGAAAATAAAGCAAACTATATCTTTAAAGTCCTGAGGAAGGGTCACTGGACCCAAAACGTTAATTCTGATTTCTCTCCACAGGTGCTGCCAAACCTACTGATCTTTTCCAGCAATTTCTGTTTTTGTTTCTGAGTTCTTTCAGTTTTTATAAAGCTCTCGTTACATTGTACTTCCTTTTTCTTTTAATTTGTTGAAATAATGAATGCAGATGACCTGAGTGAGCATGCTGATTTTAGAGGAATTTATGAACTACTTTGGAAATATCCATTGAAATAGTCATTTCTGGCAACAAATGGTCTTGAATGTGGGGGTGAAATAACTCATCTAAACATGCAGAGACAGCCTGTTTCTATTTTGTATTAGTTTTTAAGCTTGTGAGTTTTGTGGATTTCATGAGGGGTCATTAGTTATGGGAGAACTTCACAATGCATCAGTCCTGTTTAAAAACAAATATTCAAAAGTAATACAGTAGGCGAGAAGGATTTGAATTCAAAAGAGATACTGGTGATCATCCATATATGGGCGATCTCTGGAAATTATTCTACTGGGATATACAATCTTTAGATAGCACCAATGGAGATTATCATATGATCCGCATTCCTCTTTATTAAATTGAAAATGAGTGTTGAACAAGCATGTTTTGAATATTGGAAGTTGTCAAGAATTTCGCACCTTTATTGATGAAAGTGTACACTTTTGAATTCTTTCTACTTGTTTTCTCCTGTAAGAATCCACATGAAGAAAGTAAATCATGTAATTAAAAAAGAACTGGGGAAATATTAAAGGAATTTAAATCAGATCAGCATGTACCACAATATGGTTCTTTCATTTTGACTAAAAATAGTGTGGTCATACATAGGACAGAATTTTCATTGCCTAGATATGGCAAGAAAATTGTCAAGAAGAGGAAATAATTAAGTGGAAACTGAGGAAGGCTCACCGGACCCAAAACATTAACAAAGTGCGGAGCTGGATGAACACAGCAGGCCAAGCAGCACCTCAGGAGCACAAAAGCTGATGTTTCAGGCCTAGATCCTTCATCAGAGAGCATCATCCTCTCTGATGAAGGATCTAGGCCCAAAACGTCAGCTTTTGTGCTCCTGAGATGCTGCTTGGCCTGCTGTGTTCATCTAGCTCCACACTTTGTTATCTTGGATTCTCCAGCATCTGCAGTTCCCATTATCACCAAAACGTTAACTCTATTTTTTACTTCACAGATGCTGCCAGACCTGCTGCACTTTGATTTTGTTCCTAAAATAATTAAGTGAGTTTCTTGCCACTTCACCAGTTAAGTTCTGGACGAGATGATCCATGGGTGACCTTTCAAACCGATCACCAATTAAAGCTCTTGTGGCCATTAAAACGCCATGAAGGGCATGAACTCACCACTTCCCCAATCATGTGCTTTTCCGATGGATGGGAAAGGTGGCTAGTTTCCAAATGGGAAATCACAGTGCACCTGCTCGGCTATTGGGGGCCTTCAATTGTCCCAATCTGTTGGCTATTGGAGGTACAGGTGGGGGCAAAGGAGTGGTCTGCAAAAGCCACCTTCCTGTCCTTGCCTCCAATCTCTCTCTCTCCCCCATCTTGTGAACCCTACTTCTTGATATGAAATTTTAAAAATGACTTGCCTGCTCCCTGCTGGCTCTCCTCAGGGTTGGGCTTTAACCATCAGACTTTAGGATCAGTAAAGCTGCTGCCTTTGCTTGACTGACAGCTTCTGATGACATGCCAGTTCTTAGTATGCTGGTAGGAGGGTGACTGGGTGAGTTTTCTCAGCAGTGGGGCTGGCGTGTTTGTCACACCCATACTCTAAAAGAAATGTGAAATACACAAGGGTTTCGTATGTAATTGTAGTAATTTAATACCCATATAAAAAGACACATAGAATGGGGAAGCACCGTGGCTCAGTCATTGACACTGTTGCCTCATAGTGTCAGGGACCCAGATTCAATTCCAGCCTCTGTGAGAGTTTGCACATTCTCCCCAGATCTGCATGGGTTTCCTCCGGGTGGTCCGGTTTCCAGCCATAGTCCAAAGATGTGCGGGTTAGGTGCATTGGCCATGCTAAATTGCCCATAGTGTCCAGGGATGTGGAGCTTAGGTGGATTAGCCATGGGAAATGCAAAGTTAGAGGGATAGGGTAGGGGGTTGAGTCTCGATGGGATGCTCTTCGGAGGGTTGGTGTGGGCCAGATAGAATTCCTACCGTGTGGAAACAGGCTATGATATGTACTAACCACATACATTTTGGTCAACTGTATTATTTGTAACAAGAAATTTAATGCAATATTTTAAAGACATGAGAGGTATTTTGGTTAGATACGAAAAATATTTGGGAATTCAGCTCACAAGAGAGATATTACAGACAAGACAATCATAAGGATTTGTAATGTCCTTTTGCCCTGCTCCAACAATTTTTGATAAGGTGTTGTTCTTTAAATTTGCATTCCGAGTCAGTGCGATGCTAGAGGAGGCTGAGGACAGACTTGTCGGGGAAGGGGAGTGGGACGCTGAGTTGAAATGATTGGTGACTGTAACGTTAGGCTAGCCATTACAGACCAGGGGAAGATGCTCAGTGAAATGGTCGCCAAGTCTACGTTTGGTCTCACGGATGTAAAGAAGACCACATTGGGAGTGCCAGATGCAATAGGCTAGGTTGGAGGAGATGCAGGTGAAGCTCTGTCTCACTTGGAAGGACTGTTTAGGGCCCTGGATGGAGGTGAGGGAGGTGGTGTGTGGGCAGGTGTTGCATCTTTTACGATTAAAGGGGAAGGTACCGGGTGGGTTGGAGTGATTGGTGGGGAGTGTGGCGTGATCTAAGGAGTAATGAAGGGAATGCTCCTTGCAGAATGCAGAGAGAGTTGGGGAGTGGAAGATGTTCCAGGTGGTGGGGTCTAATTGGAGTTGGCTGAAGTGTTTAAGGAGGATACATTAGATGTGGAGGCTGGTGGGGTAGAAAGTGAGGACTAGGACAACCCTATCTTTATTATGTTTTGGGGGAGGGGTGGTTAAGAGCTGTGGAGTGGCAAATGGAGAAGGTACCATGGAAGGCTACCTGGATGACAGAGGGGGGGAAAACAGCATAGTTTGAAAAAGATGGATATCCAGGATGAGATAGCCCTCGAGCACACATCCTCCATCCCCCACTGAGGGCATGTGAGTTTAGTTTAGTTTGAGTTTGAATGAATAGAGGAAAGCTTATTCTGTACTTCGACTCCTTGTTGTTCCTATGCCAGGTGGTTTGTTGGGCACAAAATAGAGAGAAAGTCTTTTTTTGATTTTAAGAGTTAAAGGAACTTTATTTTGAGTTCAAGGGAGTTGAGGGACCTTTGAGTTCCAAAGAATCAAGGAAACTACTTTTAAGAGAAATTCAATAAAGAATCCAGCAATAATACGCTTGTTAGCAAAAAAGGAGATGTTTCCCCTTTTCTGATATGGTGGACAATCTCAGACAATATCTTTTCAAAGAGTGTCCCAAATGGACAGAATTCTATAGCAGCCCAGCCTGGCCCTGGACCATGGATTCCATGGTTCAAGACATATGGCAAGAAACACATAACAAATTAGGAAAGAAGAGCACTAAGATAATCACAGCAATAGCAGTAGCACGTAGCCTAGAAGATTCCTGTAGACGACTAGCTGAGATTTGATTTGATTGCTACTGATGAATTGAAAAAGTTAAAACTTATAGTTAAAGAGCAGGACACCAGAATACTGGAAAACCCGATTCATATGGGACAGTTGCAGGCACAATTGGAAAGAGCCCATTTCTAGTGTGAGGAGGACCATTGAGAGCTGGGAAGCAGCTTAGCCTGCATTGACAAGCTGAAAGAACAGTGTAGGAAGCTCCAAACAGCCATACAGGTTGCCTAATACACAGGATTAGCAGATCAGGCCCAAATATGGAACATTCAAAGTGTCAGGAAGAAATATGGCCCCTTGAAAAACAGGCCTCTGCCCAGAATGGGAGAAACCAGTTCCTTGGGGTCTTACCACCATAACGAGAGACCCTACAGTGAAATATCCGAGCCCAAACTGCATCCGCCCCACATTTGGGGGTCTCCCACTGCCTTTCTCCCAGTTGATTGCAACGCTAACCCTCAACACACAGCCAAAACCAGAGCCCATGCACATAAGGGTGGTCCAGACGTCTTATACCTCCGTCCAACTTGGAGGAATGAAAGAAGGGGCAGGAGTACACTAAGAAGTTACAGACAGACACGTCCTCCATACAAATCCACTGCCCCCAGAAAAGGGGAACTCCCACAAATGATTCCCAAACCCAATCTGTGCAATAACTGGCCAAACTGGCCATTTCATTCGGGACTACATGGTGTGAAGTTGGATGAACACAGCAGGCCAAGCAGCAACAGAGGGGCAGGAAAGTTTGACGTTTCAGGTCGGGACCCTCTTCAGTCATTTTCTGAAGAAGTGTCCCGACCCAAAACGTCAAACTTCCCTGCTCCTCAGATGCTGTTTGGCCTGCTGTGTTCATCCAGCTCTACACCTTGTTTGTCAGATTCTCCAGCATCGGCAGTTCCTACTATCTCTATTTCATTCGGGACTGTTAGGCACCTAGAATTCCAACCTGGCACTGGGAAGTTTGGAAAAGGAGCCATCGTCATAGAGTACCATTCCTGTAGCAACAACTGGAGTGAAAACAGGCCTTGTTTTATATAATGAGGGTGACAGCGGCAACCCTGCAATGAAAATAAATTTGAAGGTCCCCAGCTACTAGTGCACAAGTTGCCATCCACATATAGAGCACATTTGTTCCATCGCCCTCTTTAGTTTTATTTAATAAAGGGGTGGGGGGTGTGGGCAGGAATGGGTGACATTTGGAATGATTTGACTATTTTAGAATGTTATGTTGAACAGTATCAAATATTGGACTAAGACATTTACATAAATTAAATTTGTTTTTAGGAAGTGCACCAGGGCAGCTACTCCAAGACAATGGTGAAAATTTTATTCATCATTTATTGTGAATTATGTATCGTTGCAATGATAGTATCCAAAAAAACGTCGCCCAGGCACAAAGGAAAACTATATACCCAGGAAACCTGTGGTATGACTCAACAGACTTGGTGGTCTGTGTAGCTGAGACACCCCCCCTCCCAGCAGTTAATAGATTAAAGAAAATGGAACTCTTTCATGATCTAACCACAACAGATGGGGCAGGGGTGTGAGCGGTCAATAATCTTGATTTGGCTAATTTGGAAAATAAACTCAGGACCTTGATCCACAGGTCAAATGAGCCCTAGAAGGACTGTATACAGGCAATCAACAAGAAACCATGGGATAACTACAGACAATCAGGCTAGCCACCACTTACTGACCATACTAGGGGGGGTCACACCAAAATGATTAATGAGATCATCCAGGGCAAAACCAGGGATGACGGAGAGCAGCAAACCTGTACCCTGTGCAGTATGTATAAAACTGGATGATTGAACAGCTGAAGGGGGACTTTAGGCAGGCTAGCCAATGGAAAGTCCTATCCCGGACAAGTGATGCATGCTGCATAACTCTTATGAACAGCTTGAACATTTGTTCTAGGAGAGAACCTATACCAACATCTCTAATTGTCAGTTGCGGCAGTTCAAAGTGTGGTATAATGACAACTGTAAGGACACTCTTGACAACGTGCTGGGCCTGATACTAGGGATTCTAATTCTCCTGAGTGACAAAGTTGGGTTCAGGAACTTTGAAGGCAAAAATATTGGAATTATTTTTAAAAAGGCATTTGGTTGGGTTACCAACATATGCTGTGGAGAGACAGGGGGCAATTGATAGGGACAACTTGAACAAAAAGACCTGACCATCATGCCCATACACTACCAACCCTAAATTCGGCTCCTTACCTATTTAGCTGAAGACCTAATTGCACTCACCTTGATACACTTCAGGATACTGGGAAAGATAGATATCCCAACAGACTGGCACACTCACTATGAATAATACTGTACATGTACACAGGGGCTATGAAATAGATGGAAGTCCCAGGGTTAGCACTGTTGTCACTTCTGTTTGGTCTGGTTACAGAATGCTGTTTATGCACTGCAATTCTGTATGGATTATAGTGACAGGATTTTCTCTTTTTTGTACATATAGTAATATGTGCTTGACCAATCTACACAATGGCTTCCACATGAACATGTAGGCTCCCCTGACAACAAACATTACCAACTTTTACAATTAGGTTTGAGTTTCATTCACATGAGCTTTTTTACCCATTTGAAAGGGAGGAGTGTTGCAGCCTCTTGCCCTTAAAAATACAGATAGATTGATAACTTGGTCAAACAGCAAGGGATAAAGGGATGCTGGGTACAATGGCCAAGTAAAACTCGGAAATTATAAAATCCTACTCAGGACACAGTGCAAACACAGCAGCCAGGTGCTAATAATGGAAAAGGTAACAGTTAGTCTGGACAGACATACCCTAATAATTTATTCACTAAAGTATGGACAGCCAGGCTGAAAGGCACCAGGTCCTGCCATACAAGGAAACTGACAGTAGCACGCAATCGAAATGATTGACTCTGTTTCAAACTATTGTGTGCCCCGCTGATTGGCCAGAACTGTAGAAAGTTATAGAAAACCATAAAAAAGGTACAAAAATGAGGATCACCTACAAATCTCTCTCTTGGAACCATCTGAGGCCTTCTGAAGAGGCCAGCAGACCATCGACAGACAGACAGACAGAGAACACAGCTTTGCAGACCCAAAGACAGAGCTACAGATAAAGCAACTGCATAAATTTATAAGAGACTTGGGGAGTATTGTTACCTTAAGGGGCCAAATAGGACTAGAGACATATTGTTTAGTAATAAAGATCATTGTAATTTTGTTTCTAATGTTGGACTGTTCTACTTTGGTACCAGCTTGTGTTTGTATTGATTTGTTTGCTTTGGTATTGTGGGATACCTGGGCAAATTCATTCATAACATTCTGATCGGAGTTCTGTCTGTGACTTGTTAAAAGAGGAATATGAAAACATGGGGTGCAGGACAGGTTAAGAGAGTAGTTAAGAAGGCATATGGAACATTTCCCTTTATCAGATATGGCATAGATTATAAGAAGAAGGAGGTTATGTTGAAGCTGTACAGAACTTGAGTTGGGCCACAGCTGGAATATTGTGTGCAGCTCTGGCCATCTCATTATAGGAAGGATTTGATTTCACTAGAGGGGATGCACAGAAAATTCACTGGAGTTGGATAGTTTTAGGTATGAGGAGAGGGTACATAAGAACAAAGAACAAAGAACAAAGAAACCTACAGCATAGCAACAGGCCCTTCGGCCCTCCAAGACTGCGCCGATCAAGATCCCCTGTCTAACCTGTCGTCTATTTTCTAACAGTTTGTGTCCATTTGCTCCCTGCCCATCCATGTGCCTGTCCAAATATATCTTAAAAGACGCTAACGTGTCTGCATCTACCACCTCCACTGGCAACGCGTTCCAGGCACCCACCAACCTCTGTGTAAAGAACTTTCCACGCATATCTCCCTTAAACTTTCCTCATCTCACTTTGAACTCATGACCCCTAGTAATTGGGTTCCCCCACTCTGGGAAAAAGCTTTTTGCTATCCACCCTGTCTAGACCCCTCATGATTTTGTAGACCTCAATCAGGTCCCCCCTCAATCTCTGTTTTTCTAATGAAAATAATCCTAATCTATTCAACTTCTCTTCATAGCTAGCACCCTCCATACCAGGCAATATCCTGGTGAACCTCCTCTACACCCTCTCCAAAGCATCCACATCCTTTTGGTAATGTGGCGACCAGAACTGCACACAGTACTCCAAATGTGGCCGAACCAAAGTCCTATACAACTGCAACATGACCTGCCAACTCTTGTACTCAATACTCTGCCCAATGAAGGAAAGCATGCCATACGCCTTTTTGACCACCCTATTGACCTGTGTTGTCACCTTCAGGGAACAATGGACCTGAACACCGAGATCTCTCTGTTCATCAATTTTCTCTAGGACTTTTCCATTTACTGTATAGTTCGCCCTTGAATTTGATCTTCCAAAATGTATCACCTCGCATTTGCCCGGATTGAACTCCATCTGCCATTTATCTGCCCAACTCTCCAGTTTATCTATATTCTGCTGCATTCTCCAACAGTCCCCTTCACTATCAGCTACCCCACCAATCTTAGTGTCATCAGCAAACTTGCTGATCAGACCACCTACACCTTCCTCCAGACCATTTACATAATCACAAATAACAGTGGTCCCAGCACAGATCCCTGTGGAACACCACTGGTCACAGGTCTCCAATTTGAGAAGCTCCCTTCTACTACTACCCTCTGTCTCCTGTTGCCAGGCCAGTTTTTTATCCATCTAGCTAGCACCCCCTGTACCCTATGTGACTTCACTTTCTCCATCAGCCTGCCATGGGGAACCTTATCAAACGCCTTACTGAAGCCCATGTATATGACATCTACAGTCTTTCCCTTATCAATCAACCTTGTCACGTCCTCAAAGAATTCTATTAAGTAGGTAAGACATGACCTGCCCTGCACAAAACCATGTTGCCTATCACTGATAAGCCCATTTTCTTCTAAATGGGAATAGATTCTATTCCTCAGTATCTTCTCCAGTAGCTTCTCTACCACTGACGTCAGGCTCACCAGTCGATAATTACCTGGATTATCCTTGCTGCCCTTCTTAAGCAAGGGGACAACATGAGCAAGTCTCCAGTCCTCTGGGACCTCACCCGTGTCTAAGGGCGCTGCAAAGATATCTGTTAATGCCCAGACTATTTCCTCTCTCGCTTCCCTCAGTAACCTGGGATAGATTCCATCTGGACCTGGGGACTTGTCCACCTTAATGTCTTTTAGGATACCCAACACTTCCTCCTTCCTTATGTCAACTTGGCCTAGACTAAGCAAACATCTATCCCTAACCTCAACATCTGTCATGTCCCTCTCCTTGGTGAATACCGATGCAAAGTACTCGTTAAGAATGTCACCCATTTTCCCTGACTCAGCGCATAACTTTCCTTCTTTGTCCTTAAGTGGGCCAATCCTTTCCCTAGTTACCCTCTTGCTCTTTATATATGAATAAAAGGCTTTGGGATTTTCCTTAACCATGTTTGCCAGCAATATCTCATGTCCTCTCTTAGCCCTCTTAATCCCTTGTTTCAGATTCGCTCTACATTCCCGATATTCTTGCAAAGCTTCATCTATCTTCAGTCGCCTAGACCTCATGTATGCTTCTGACAAGTGCGGATGCTGTAAATGAGGAACAAAAACAGAATTTGCTGGAAAAGCTCAGCAGGTCTAGCAGCATCTGTGAAGACAAAATCAGAGTTAACATTTCAGGTCCAGCGACCCTTCCTCAGAACTATTGTTCTCTCTCTTTGGGCTCTACCTCCATCGATCATTTACTCTTTACCTCCTCCACTCACCCTATCCTTGAAAAACAACCCACCATTTTCCTAGATGCTATCAATTCTGAACCCAAAACGTTAACTCTGATTTCTCTCCACAGATGCTGCCAGACCTGCTAAACTTTTCCAGCAAATTCTGTTTTTGTTTCCAATTTCCAGAATCCACAGTTCTTTTGATTGTTTCATTCGTTATCAAACACAACGGTGCTAACCCATAATCACTACTGTGAATGTAGTCTTAACACGCATTATTTCACAACTCATCCCACCTCTTGTCTTCTGTAGGCATCCACACAGCATCTGTCTCCTGACTGAAGAGTTAGCTCAGTATGGATTGATGCAAAACTGGTGATCATATTGTCGTTGTTGATTCTCAGTGGAGATCCTGCAGTACGGTTACCTCTGTCCAATCCCTTGGCATGTCAAATGTTGTGTTTAATGTTTTAACAAAGAATTGTAAATCAGGTAACAGTTAGAGTTGTTGGTTGGTTTGCTGAGCTGACTGGTTTCCATGCAAACATTTTGTCTCCTTTCTAGGTGACATCGTCAGTGCTGTGTAGCCTCCGTTGAAGCGCTGTTGTCCTGTCCCACTTTGAATTTGGGTGATCTGGTCTGTCATGGTAGGCAAGATAATAAAATGTGACGCTGGATGAACACAGCAGGCCCAGCAGCATCTCAGGAGCACAAAAGCTGACGTTTCGGGCCTAGACCCTTCATCAGAGAGGGAGATGGGGTGAGGGTTCTGGAATAAATAGGGAGAGAGGGGGAGGCGGACCGAAGATGGAGAGAAAAGAAGATAGGTGGAGAGGAGAGTATAGGTGGGGAGGTAGGGAGGGGATAGGTCAGTCCAGGGAAGACAGACAGGTCAAGGAGGTGGGATGAGGTTAGTAGGTAGATGGGGGTGCGGCTTGGGGTGGGAGGAAGGGATGGGTGAGAGGAAGAACCGGTTAGGGAGGCAGAGACAGGCTGGGCTGGTTTTGGGATGCAGTTGGGGGAGGTGATGAGCTGGGCTGGTTGTGTGATGCAGTGGGGGGAGGGGACGAACTGGGCTGGTTTTGGGATGCAGGGGGGAAGGGGAGATTTTGAAGCTTGTGAAGTCCACATTGATACCATTGGGCTGCAGGGTTCCCAAGCGGAATATGAGTTGCTGTTCCTGCATCTTGACATATCTCTGTTTGTGGATGCTGGAGTAGTTGCTGTTGTAATTCAGGATTTGTTCTGTTTGTGTAGTCTTTCTGTATATGCTCGTAAGGAATTCCCTGTTGTTCATAATTCCACCATTTTGTCTAAAAAATGGGAGTTGATTGTTGTTCTCTTCTTCCCAGGTGGACTTGATCCCAGTGAATATGGACGATGTCACCCAGCAGGAAGGCAAAATGTTTGCATGAAACCCAGTCAGTCAGCTTAGCGAACTGACCAACAACTCCAAAAGTTGTGTGTTTGTAGTTGTTTCTCAAAGCTTAATCATCAAAAGTTAAACATTTCCATCCATTTAGCTGCATTCTTTTCCAATGAGAGCCAGT
The DNA here is from genome assembly GCF_030684315.1 of Stegostoma tigrinum. NCBI lineage: Eukaryota > Metazoa > Chordata > Chondrichthyes > Orectolobiformes > Stegostomatidae > Stegostoma > Stegostoma tigrinum. Next base: position 44,751,186 of record NC_081369.1, on the reverse strand, counting down.
CAACAGTATCTGTCCATAAAAATCACCCAGACCTTACAGTCGCCTGCCACTTCAACATGCCACTGTATTCCCACACCAAAATTTGTGTTGCAGGCCTGGTGTAATGTTCCAGCAAGCCTCACCAACATTCCATTTTCCACTTATGTATCCTGCAATGTCTGGGATTCAACATAGAACTCAATAACTTTACGGCCTGATTCCATCCTTCCATGTTTTTTACCCACCCCTGCATTGTGTCGTGTTACAACATGAGTTGATTTTAGCACAGTCAACCCATTTTCACTCACTCTCAGATTTATTATCACATCATAGTTTGCTTTTAGCGCATATTACCCATTCTCCGCAGCCCTCAACTCTCATTATCAGCTTTTCAGCTTCTATTCTGTCTTTGTCGGCCATCCATAATCCACTCGTTTACCTACCCCTTTCATATTTCTCTTTGTCTGGGCTATGTCTCCACCTATCCTTTCACCTCTCCTCTTCCCCCATCCCTCTCCCGACATTGTTTCAGCATAAATACCAGCTTTTCCTATCTGCTATCAGCTCTGAGGAAGAGTTACCGGACTTGAAACATTAATTCTGCTTTCTTCCCACAGATGCTGTCACACCTGTCAGGTTTTGTCAGCAATTCTTGTTTTTTTTTCCTCAATCAACAATGCAGATGTTTATGAAGCTATTTTCCAAGAAGAACTACATAAATGTCCCATAAAAGAGATAAATTTCGGGGTCTAGGTACCAGGGCACTCCAGCATATTTTGAAGCAATTGACAGAACAACTCGCACAGAATCATGGAGTGAAACTATCTATCTACTGCCACTGCTGGTTGTACACATGTTTCTGAAGATGTTACTACATGATTTTCGCCTCCAACTAGGTCAGTCTATTCTCTTGCCATTGATTACTCATCGCATCTATCCTCATGGTTTTCAGAGGAGGGTCAAAGGGCAGAATGACCTACTCTAGCTCCTATTTTCTTTGTTTCTATACTAACCTCCAACCTAAATAGAAAATGCTTAGACCCTCTGAAACTTAATTGATAATGTTTGACCATTAACCAACTATCTTCCCATGTCGGATATTTTTATAAGCACAAACCAAAGAGTTCAAATTTTTTTCAAAATATTTTTAATGTCTCAGTAATAGTTCCTTAATTGTCAGAGCATTGGAGATTGATCTTTAATCCCTAGAGAATCTAGGTCTATCCTTTAACACAGGTAACCCTAGTTGCGCAACAATTGGATGTAGTACTTTGGAAGGTCAACACAAGGTGTTGAAGTTGAACATTGAAAATTATCCACAGAACAAACATTATCATTTACCAATGAATAGAAAATAAAATTTACATTTCCTATTCTGATGAAGTATGCAAACTAGTAAATATATACCCTTTTAAAACACAAGTCTATAATATCGCACAGAGTTAATTTTCAGTTTTGTAAAACACCTACTGTGTAGGAGCAGGCTGTTCAGCCCATCAAATTACACCAATCCTCTGTGTGTGGCTAGCCCACCTAGGCTACACATCCTTGGACACTATGAAAGTCAATCCATCCAACCAGCACATCTTTGAAATGTGGGAGGAGACTGGACCATCCAGACTAAACCCACACAGACATGGGGAGAAAGTGCAAACTCCACATGGACAGTTGCTCAAGGGTGGAATTGAACCCAGATCACTAGTGCTACGAGACAGCAGTGCTAATCATTGAGCTACCTTAGTCTTGCCTGGTTTGTGAATGAGTTATACAAACTAGTTAAATATTGTTTACTTAACTAGTTTCTAAATATTCTTTACTTAATAAAAGAAAGTTTCAAAAATGCTCTACCATACTAGGGTTGCGAAGATGAAAATTACACCCAATATTTTTATTCTGATCTGTTCTTCTTAATGTAATATTGTTGGCCTGGGCAAAAATTCCATCCTTCATTTTCTCACTGGGGCCATTACTTTTGATACATTCAAGTGAAATATGCTGAAATTATGAGTTCCCAGTTTGCACAAACTTGAGCCTGTTTCCTGGGCTGCAGGTACTAGTTGTGTTGATCTATATCTGCATTTCTCAATCCAGCTGTCCTGGACTTGGACATCAATTGATGGGAATTAGAGTCAACTGGCTTTGGGGATCAACTAATTGTAAAAATTTTTTTTATGGAATAGAGACAATATCAACATGAGTAATGTAGTGTTGTAACAAAGTCAAAAGTATAATTTTAATTGTGCAGGATCCTTGTAGCTCACTTAAGAAAGTGTACTTTTATAAATCCCAATTGAGGTAATTTTATTTGTACGAAGAACTAAATTCTCAAGTTATTGTCCTTAATTAAGATGCGAGAGTACAATTACTTTTTTCAGAATTACGCACACTGTACGTTTATAAAAATACAGTTATCAGCATTGAAAATAAGTTTTTTAAAGGTCAAATTGATAACCCCTTTCTTGATGCAAGTCAAAAATAAATGACATAAGCATGTATCAATAACTTTTTAGTACAACCCCTGTATCGCTGGGAAATGGAATTCTGTCAATTGAAAAATAGATAAAAGGGAATCCTGCAGTGCTTATACATGAAAGACCATCCTGCAGTACACATAGATAGTCATATATGTCCAATACATTCTGAAGTAGGTGAAGCATATGGCAGTTGCTGAATAAATACCAAACTTTTGTTGAATAACATAAATGATTTTTATAAAGCAATGAAGTGTGGCAAGGTTTGCAAGAGATGAAAAGTGTGCAGAATGAAGAAAGCTGTGTTCGCCACACAAAATTATGTTAACCTAATCAATAAAGATGAAAATATAGTGAAGGTTTTAAATTTGTGCTTTTAATGCTGTCTTTTTTTTCCACTTTCCCACTTAGAATGATGCCCATTAGTTCATTAAGTGCTGGCTTTACTACAGAGATCCTGAGAATAATTGCCTGGGGTTACTTTTTTAACTTCAGACATTTGTCTTTCTTTCCTACTTATTGTGAGGGTACTGCCCCAATGGTCACAACCTCACTCATTCCCAGCTCCTGCAATGTCAGTGAGATACTGCTGTGGTAACGTTATGGAGTAGGATAAAAAATAAGTTTACAACTGATGGATCAACTACTCTTCCACATTATTCATCATGGCGGCTGGTGTACCAGCAGTGCACAGATTTTGCTATTTGCAGCATTGTGGCTATGAATCTTCTTTGAATATTCATTATCACAAAGTTAGGGATGTAAATCAGTGATTTATTGAGATTCTAATTAATAGAAAACAGTCAACCAGGGAACATAACACCTGGAGATAACCATTCAGCCCCTCAAGCCTGCTCAGACATATTGGATCATGAAAAAATTATTACCAATTTCTCATGCTATCCCCATATCCCTTGATGTTCTTGGTACGTAAAAATCCATCAATGACCATCTTGAACATACCCAGGACCCAGTTTCTACAGACATGTGGATTTGATAATTCCAAGGGTTTACTACCCTCTGCATGAAAATATTTCTCCTCATCTCAGTCCCAAATGGCTTGCTCCTTATTCTGAGATGGTGTCCCATGACCCACGGCCCCAGTCAGAAGAGAGTTGTGAGAGCATGGAATGCGTTGCCAGCAGCAGTTGTGGAAGCAAGGTCATTGGGGTCATTTAAGAGACTGCTGGACATGCATATGGTCACAGAAATTTGAGGGTGCATCCATGAGGATCAATGGTCGGCACAACATTGTGGGCTGAAGGGCCTGTTCTGTGCTGTACTGTTCTATGTTCTATGTTCTATGTTCTATAAATGTCTTGTCTACATTTACCCTGTTAGATCGTTTAAGAACTTACATTTCAATGACAATGGAGGCCCACATACTTCAATTTATCCTCATAAGCCAGGAATGAATGTAACTAATGTGTAATTAATAAATAGGAGAATGATGGATTAAAGTAATTAAATGATCCACTTTTCTTTGTGTTTTTATTGCTTAAAGACTCAAAGAATTCAGCACATGCTCTTGTGGATGTTTTATCAATTCTACAATCATTAAAAATAAAGAAGAATTCCTAATTACTTCCAGAGTGACAACTTTCTGAATTATCTTGAGTCTTAAACGTTGTTTTACTTGAGTCCAAGTCTGATACTGTACTAAATTCCATAGACTGGGGACTTACTTATTCATTTTGTTGAATGTCAGCATTGCTGCCTGGCCAGCATTTATTGCCTGTCCATAATTTCCCTTGAGAAATTGGTGGTAAGCTGCCTTCTTGAACCACTGCAGCCCACCTGCTGTGGGTTGACATTCGGGAGAGAATTCCAGAAATTTGATCCAGTCACAGTGAAGGAATGGTGATATATTTCCAAGTCAGAATGGTGAGTGACTTGGAACTTGAAAGTGATGGTGTTCCCATATTGTCCTTCCAGAAGGAAGTGGTCATGGGTTTGGAAGGTGCTGTCTGAGCATCGTTGGTGAATTTCTGCGATGCATCTTGTAGATAGTACACACTGCTGCTACTGAGTGTTGGTGGTGGAGGGAATGGATGCTTGTGGACGCAGTGACAATCAAGCGGGCTGCTTTGTTCTGGATGGTGTCAATCTTCTTGAGTGTTGTTGGGGCTGCACTCATCCAGGCAAGTGGAGAGTATTCCACCACACTCCTGATTTGTGCCTTGTAGATGGTGGACAGGATTTGGGGAGTCAGGAGGTGAGTTACTTGCCACAGTGTTCCGAGCCTCTGACCTGCTCTTGTAGCCACTCTGCTAATGTGGTGAGTACAGCTGAGTTTCTGATCAAAGATAACCCCAGGATGTTGATAGTGGGGGATTCAGTGATGGTAACACTATTGAATGTCAAGGGCAGTGGTTAGATTGACTCTTGTTGATGATGGCCATAGCCTGGCATTTGTGTGGTGTGAATGTTACTTGCCACCTGTCAGCCCAAACCTGGATATTATCCAGGTCTTATTGCATTTGGACACGGACTGCTTCAGTGTCTGAGGAGTCACAAATAGTACTGAAAAATGTGCAATTATTGGTGAACATCCCCACTTCTGACCTTAGAATGGAGGGAAGGCCATTGGTGAAGCAGCTGGAGTGGTTGGGCCTAGGACACTACCCTGAGGAACTCATGCAGACAAGTCCTGGAGATGGGATGACTGACCTTGAACAACCACGACCATCTTTCATGGTGTCAGGAATGATTCTAACCACTGGTCGGTTTGCTCTTGATACCCATTGATACCAGTTTTGCCAGGGCCCCTTAATGCCACACTCAGTCAAATGCAGCCTTGATGTCAAGGGCTATCACTCTCACCTCAGCTCTGGTATTCAGTTCTTTTGCCCATGTTTGAACCAAGACTCTAATGATGTCAGGAGTTGTGTGGCCCTGGCAGAACCCAAACTGGGCATCACTGAGCAGCTTATTGCCGAGCAGGTATTTATTTATTGATAGCACTGTTAGTGACACTTTGTGTCACTCTGCTGATGATTGAGAGTAGACTGATGGGGCAGTAATTGGCCAGGTTGGACTTGTCCTGCTTTTTATGGACAGAACATATTTGGGCAATTTTCCACATTGTTAAATAGATGCCAGTGTTATAACTGTACTGGAACAGCTGGGCTAGGAGAGCAGCAAGCTTTAGAGCACAAGTCTTCAGTACTGTTGTCAGAATATTGTCAGGACCTGTAGTCTTTGCAGTATCCAGTGCCTCAAACCTCTCTTGATTTTGCATGGAGTGAATTGAATTGGCCGAAGACTGGTATCTAAAATGCTGGGGACCAGTGGATGATTCCGAGTGGGTCATAAACTCGGCACTTCTTGCTGAAGATTGTTGCGAATGCTTTAGCCTTATCTTTTGCAGTGATGTGCTGGGCTCTTCCATCATAGAGGATGGGGATATTTGTGGAGCCTCCTCTTCCTCCAGTGTTTAATCATCCACCACCATTCACAACTGGATGTGGCAGAGCTTAGATCTGATCCATTGATTGTGGGATCGCTTAGCTCTGTCTGTCACTTGGCACTTATGTTGTTTGGCATGCAATTAGTCCTGTTTGGTGGCTTCACCAGGTTGATACCTCATATTTAGGTATGTCTGGTGCTGCTCCTGGCATGTTCTCTTGCACTCTCCATTGAGCCAGAATTGATCCTCCAGGCTTGATGGTAATGGTTGAGTAGGGCATATGCTGGGCCATGAGGTTACAGATGGTGCTGGAGTACAATTCTGCTGCTGTTGATGGCTCACAGTGATTCTTGGATGCCCAGTCTTGAGTTGCTAGATTTGTGCGAAGCCTGTCCCATTTAGCATGGTGATAGTGCCACACAACATGATGGAGGTTGTTCTCAATGCGAAGGTGGGTCTTCGTCTCTGCAAGGACTGTGCAATGGTTTCTCTTACTGATACTGTCATGGACAGATGCAACTGCAGCTGGTGGATTGGTAAGGATGAGGTCAAGAATGTTTTTCCCTCTTGTTGGTTCCCTCACCACCTGCTATAGACCCAGGCTAACAGTTATGTCCTTTAGGACCCAACCAGCTCGATCAGTAGTGCTGCTGCTGAGCCACACTTGGTGGTGGACATTGAAATCCCCCACCCAGAGTATATTTTGCGCCTTTTCCATCCTCAGGGCTTCCTCAAAGTGTTGTTCAACATGGAGGAGTACCGATTCATAAGATGAGGGAGGACAGTTCATGGGAGTAATCTGCAGGAGGCTTCCTTGCCCATGTTTAATCTGAAACCATCAGAATTTCTTGGAGTCCGGAGTCAATGTTGAGGACTCGCAGAGCAACTCGCTCCTGATTCTATGCCACTGTTTTGCCATATCTTTTTGGCCAGTGTTGCCAGTGAGACCGGACACGTCCAAGGATGGTGATGGTGGTGTCTGGGACATTATCTGTAAGATATGATTCTGTGAGTATGACTATGTCAGGAGTCTGTGAGACAGCACTCCCAAATTTAGCACTAGCCCCCAGATGTTAGTGAGGAGGACTTTGCAGGGATGACAGGGCTGTTTCTACTGTTGTCTTTTCCGGTGCCTAGGTCGATGCCAGGTGATCTGTCCAGTTTTATGACGTTCTGCCTTGGTTTAACAGCAAGTACTTCAGATAGCTAACAAACAAAAGAAAAATTGTATGTTTGCAGACTTAATGTCAAATGTTAGTTCTTCTCAAAATAGAAACATATTTAAAAACACAGAATGATTTTTACAATGTAATATGAATGATAACATTAAAAATTGTGTGACACTGCTTTGGTCTGAAAGAAAGTCATCAGAGAAAAGCGGGCATGTAAAAATCAGATTGATGATTTGACCACATCAAAATGGCCCTTGTTATGGAGTCTGCAGGCCGTAGACAGTGGAAGAAATGGATTGTCAATATGTTGCCAGGTATGGAAGAAAAAGAAGAAAAATATCAATGCTTTTGTCTGGTAGTTGCAATATTGATGTTTTGTTTCCTAATTTTCACAAAGATATTTATTCTATTTGTATTATTTTTGGAAATTGTTTACTGAAAGATACACTTACACACAGAATAAACTGCTATTGATTCTCCAGATGTAATAAGACATTAAGTCTTGTGTGATTTAGGATCATACATTCATGCAGGGGAAGGGTAGAGGGGTCACAAATTAATCTTAACCTATGACATTGTTTTTGGTCAACAGCAATTAAATAAATATGATAATAAAGTGTTTAAACTTGTTTATTCTGTGTGAATTAACGTGCTAACAACTACTTGACAAGAGCAATGTTCAAAAAGAATGATGAGATATATTGTGAAAGTCAAAAAATACATTGAAAACACATTTGAAAAAGGAATTATGTTGGATTGGGAGATTTGAAGCTTCCCATTTGAAATTTGTCTGCCATGATTTTAATGTGGCTGTAATTTCTGATTATTTTTAAATATATTGCTTTATGTTGTAATACTATGTATATTATTATGCATTACTTGGTATTCATTTTCCAAATAAATGGCCTACAAGCATTATTTTAGATTGTTTAACTTCTTAATATTCCATTATGCAATGAAGTATTGAACATCAATAATTATGTTGATTAGAGATTAGGTTGAGTTCAATGGAATGATGTACAACATGCTGTAACTGAGTTTACTATGGAAAATTAAATTGTGTTTAAGAAGACATTAACATTTATGTTTACAAAGTTCTGATTTGAAAATGCAATTGATTCCTCCACAGTTAATCTTTCTTTAGAGAATATAGTCACACCATAAGATGCAATTTAAATTACAATATGAATTTAGGCAGAGTGCACTCTAGTAATTTTCAATGTTCTCTATCAGTTTTTTGCTTCTGCTCAGATGAATAAGAGGAACCACAGCTGCTTTTACAAAACCAAATGTGATTGTTAGAGAAACCATTTCACAAGACCAATGCAAAGAGCTAACAATTTTACATTGAGTAACTAAAATCCTGCCTCCCCAAAGCCTTTCCACCATCTATAAGGCACAAGTCATCAGTGTGAAGGAATACACTACATTAGCCTGGATGAGTGCTGCTCTAATAACACTCAAAAGCTTGATATTTTCTGGGAAAAAGCAACTGGCTTGATTGGTAGTCCATCCACTACATTCAACATTCACTCCTTTCACTAGCAATGCTCAGTGACAACAGTGTGGACCATCTATGTTGTGCTCTGCAACAACTCGCCAAGGAATTGTTAACAGCCCCTTTCAAACCCGTGACTGCTACTACTTAGAATGACAAGGGCAGCTGATGTAAGGTAACACTATGACCTCAAAATCCCTTCCAAACTACATGCCATTTCTAATTTGGAAATATATTGTGATCGTTGACAGCCTCTGAGGTTAAATTGTGAAACTCCCTTCTGAACAGGTCATTGAGTATATCTACCTCAAATGGACAAAGGTGATTCAAGAAGGCACTGCCTTGGTCAAGGCTAATTAGAGACAGGCAATTATTCATGTTCCAGCCAGGAATGACAACATCCTGTAAATGAATTTTTTTAAAAATCAAAAATACTTCTTTGCTTGTTTCAATCAAGGCAAAGTTTTTTTTTAGAACATTGAGTCCAAATATATATTCACCTAGGGTAATACTTGAGGACTTGCTCATAGTAGTCATCTGAGCCAAACATCAAAGTATATTTTAAAGCTAAAGGTGAGCTTAAATAAATTTTTTCCAACATGTCCTGGCAGTCAATACCCACATAACTTCCGTCCTAGCATCATTTTTGCTTCACAGTAATGCAAAAGAGTCAGCTCCGGAGCACAGTGATTGGTCACCTCTCAAGCAAGTTCACCACACCATCTGGTTTTGATTGCACTTAGTGTACAACTCCAGTGTCTTGTCAAACCTTTTCTTCTAATGGAAAGAATCTTCAAACTTACATAAGAATTATGCAAAATTTTTCAGAGTGCAAAACTTCTGCCTATCCAGCTATCATGTTTAACATCATCATCTAGGTGCAACCTCCTAGTACCAAGAATTCAACCTGGAATGAGGTTGAAAAAAACAAGGAGTGCATGATGGGAATTGATCCTGTAGCTACCCATGTCGAAATCATAATACAGTATATACACAGCCTGTAGTTAGCTACCTATCTCAGAATGGTGCTACAGTATAAATACAGCCTCTAGCTACTAGTCCCAAATGGATAGTTAAAGTTCATTTACCGTTCATAGCTACCAGTCTTAAACTGTAAATGTAACCTGTGTCTACCAATCTCAGTAGTACCAATAATAGTTCCAGCATAGACATTGCTTAACAGCATAACTTAACATAACAATTAACTATAAGTGTTAGATATACCCTTCAAGGTAGACCAAGTGAAAATATTCAGATAAGTTTTTTTTTAATATTTACCTTGTCGGTGGGGGCTGATTGTTTCAGGACAAACCAATTTTGCTTTAAGCCATTTAGTTGCATTCGGAAATGTTTTGGACATGAGCGCTACATGTCCATTTTTGTTTGGCCCTTACCGTTAGAATGGGCTGTTCATAAAAAAAAGAATGCTATTCCTGTTGTAATGTCAGAAGCTTTGGAATTAAGTTAGCTCATGAAAAAGGAACACTTCACAACAAAATTTCCAGGCTGGGGGTAAAGGCAAGTTTGTAATTATCCAGCAGTCTACCACCCTTAATTTACTGAGCAAAAAAAAATTGATTTTTTTTAATAAAGGATGATTTTACATTATAAGTATAAAAACAAGTGTAGTTGCATGTATTGCATATTATGAACTTCACCACCCCACACAGCTTTTCCACAACCACACTTTTTTGAGTAGGATGTCTCCTTATGGAGAGACCACACATATAGCCTTAAGTTCAAAAATTGAAGATGATTATTCACGGATTTGAACCAGACTTGATAACCGTTCCCAAACTTCATTGGAACTGAATTATCCATACAAAATCCCTTAGAAAAATTCTGATAAAACTAAGATCAGTCCAATCACAGGAATGTTTCAGATAGTCCCTACCATGTGTTTTGCACCTATATCAGACTCTGAAAGAAATTCACAATTTTGTACTCACTGTTAGGGTCAGAATATTGAAAGCTGTACATGCTATCTGAATGAGATTAATATCATGGTTTTGTTTTCAGAACGGTGTGGGGAAATGCACAGCAGAGTCATTTCCAAGATTTTGCCCTGAAGGAGATATATTTAGTTAAACCAAATAAATTAACCAGTTCAGACTTCTGTGATACACTTCTGATGGTGGTCGGACTTGAAACTGGACTTCCTAGCTCAGAGATGGGGACAGTACCTTTGTTGGACAAGAGAGAAACTGTTCAGAGATGGGAATAGTAACACAAGAAAGAAACTGCTTTGTGAGGTAATAGTGCAACCTTTAATTGTCATTAAACGACACGTTTTAATTGAAGAATTTGTTGCCAATTCTACAATTGCATCTCTAGCCCAGCAACCAAGAAAATTTATATATATAATGCTTTATATATAGATAAATGCATGTTCTTGATCGATGCACAGCATCCCAAAGTAAGTTGAATGTCATCCTTATAAATTCTGATAGCCAGCCTGCATATAGTAAAAACTGTTTCTATTTTCATAATAAACAGATTTAAAGCAAATACTGTTTAAATAGAAAAAAAGTACAATAAATAGTAATTGGAAAACAGTCTGTTTTGACTGCCCAATCACAATCATTACATAAATAGACCAATTTTGGAGCACAGCTAATGAATAAAGGGTTAAGTGTAGACCATCATGTGGTGCCTTAATTGCCTTTAAATTATCTTATCACCACAGGTGTGCAGGTTGCCTGCTGCAGTAGCACCCTGTACTTAACCTTTTGTTCACTGAATATGTCACAAATTAATTCACTCATGCAAAAGAAAATCTACACTTGACCTCTACTAGCGCATGATCCTCCAACTGCTAACTGCTTTTTTCAAAAAGCGCAGTGGTTATATGAACATTGTTGAACAATTCTGTTGAAAATGACCGTGACTAACATCTACAGCAAATCTATTCTTACCTCTGAAAGTGGCCAGGAGCAGGTGACCAAGATACAGGAAGTCTTGAGAGAAGAGGAGAGTTTGAAGTGGAATAATTGAAAACTTTTCCAACATTATGAAAGCTGAATTGGGCAGCCAAAATTCTGGAATGAGCAACAGCTCAAATGTGAGGAGATGCAAGTTTTAAAATGAGGAAGTCAGGAGTGAGAAACTAATAGGCCTGATATTGATGTAAGTTATTGAAGAAAGTAACTCGTAGATTCACAGTGTAATTGTATATCTTTAGATGGAACTTTCTAAACACATGACGACTACCAGCTAGAAGAACAAAGGCACCAGATGAATGGGAACACCATCATCTATGAGTTCCCCTCCAAATCACAAATTGTCCTAACTTGGAAATATATCACTGTTCCTTCACTGTTGCTGGGTCAAAAATCTTGGAACTCCCTTCCTACCTGTGGGTCTACCTGAACCACATGGATTGCAGTGATTCAAGGAAGCAGCTCACTATGTTTACAAGGGCAGCTCATGACGTGCAATAAATGCTGGCACATGTCCACATTCTGTGAATGGATAACTTAAAATAAAACATAATTCTGTGAAGAAGGTACTAAGAGATATAACAAGATCAGACACTGAGGTTGTGATTTCTAAAAAAGGTCTTGTTGGCATTTTGCTAATCCTAGCACTTCAGCTTCTAAAATGTTGCCAGACTGTAGTCAAGAGATCTAAATTCTAGTCAAAAATAAGAACCGTTACTCACTGCTTGAAACGATTATATTCCTTTTTAAGGAATTTGAGAATTCTATCTAGCCATCTATGGATTGCTGATTGTGCAAACTATCACTTAAATAAACATAATCCTTTCTATTTAATGATGAAAAGAACAAGCAGGGCCACACTCTCAACTTTAAAAGACCAAGATCGCCTTGTAGTATCAGAGATAATGGGAACTGCAGATGCTGGAGAATCCGAGATAACAAAGCGTGGAGCTGGATGAACTCAGCAGGCCAAGCAGCATCTCAGGAGCACAAAAGCTGATGTTTCGGGCCTAGACACTTCATCAGAGACGGAACTGGGGAGAGGGTTCTGAAATAAATAGGGAGAGAGGGGGAGGCGGACTGAAGATGGATAGAGGAGAAGATAGATGGAGAGGAATGTATAGGTGGGGAGGTGGGGAGGGGATAGGTCAGCCCGGGGAGGCCGGACAGGTCAAGGGGGCGGGATGAGGTTAGTAGGTAGGAAATGGAGGTGTGGCTTGAGGTGGGAGGAACGGATGGGTGAGAGGAAGAACAGGTTAGGAAGGCGGGGACGAGCTGGGCTGGTTTTGGGATGCAGTGGGGGAGGCGGAGATTTTGAAGCTTGTGAAGTCCACATTGATCATTGGACTGCAGGGTTCCCAAGCGGAATATGAGTTGCTGTTCCTGCAACCTTCGGGTGACATCATTGTTGCACTGCAGGAGGCCCATGATGGACATGTCATCTAAAGAATGGGAGGGGGAGTGGAAATGGTTCGCAATTGGGAGGCGCAGTTGTTTATTGCGAACCGAGTGGAGGTGTTCTGCAAAGCTGTTCCCAAGCCTCCGCTTGGTTTCCCCAATGTAGAGGAAGCCACACCGGGTACAATGGATACAGTTTACCACATTGGCAGATGTGCAGGTGAACATCTGCTTAATATGGAAAGTCATCTTGGGGCCTGGGATGGGGGTGAGGGAGGATGTGTGGGGGTAAGTGTAACACTTCCTGCGGTTGCATGGGAAGGTGCCGGGTGTGGTGGGGTTGGAGGGGAATGTGGAGTGGACAAGGGACTCACGGAGAGAGTGGTCTCTGTGGAAGGCAGACAAGGGTGGGGATGGAAAAATGTCTTGGGTGGTGGGCGTCCTCACATACCACCCCACCAACCTCCAGATACAATGCATCGTCCTCCGATACTTCCGCCATCTACAATCCGACCCCAGTATTCAATATCAGTCCAACTGCTTGACATGGTAAATCCGCACTTGAAGTGGTCAGACTTGGAGACCTACATCAGAATCTGGGCCATGGTCAGACTTCTAGGCCCAGTGCAATGAGTCTGAGAAGGTTGGTAAGTCAGTCAGGGAGCTGCACAGAGATCAGTCAGGGATTTAGCCAGTCTTCAGTCCACGGTGCCCATCCAAGTCAGTCACTGGCAGGGGGACATCTGGTTCCATTAGGTGTGAGCTGTGGGCCATGATCACCTATTGGCAGAAAATTTGTTCTTGCTTGAATTACATACCTTTTTTCAAAACGTATTCACTTGTGGCCTGTGGGGGTCACTGGCCAACCAGCATTTATTGCCTCTCCCTATTTTCCCTTCAGGAGATGGTGGTGAACTGCCTTCTTGAACCACGGTAGTCCACCTGTGCAGTCCACCACTGTGGCTCCTAACCACAGAGGCATACGCAGTTTTTGCTTGTTTCTTCTTCTTTGTGTTTGCTGTTGCTGAATAAAAGTGTTGACTTTCAATCATTCGAAAACTTTCCAGTATGTAATACTCCAATATAATACAATGAGAAAATGTTAAGCTACCCTGAACATTGGGGAAATGTAGCACTCATTTGGACAAGGCTCTGAAACGGGAGGAAGCTAAGAACTTGTAACATGCTTAGGTTGGTTTCTAAACGGCAATATTTTTATAAAGTACACATATTTGCAATGAAGCATCAGCCATGCCCTGAAAATTATCTCTCCTTGGTTCCCCTCTCATGATCAAAGGCATCCCCTGCCTGGAAACACTTGACCGGGTGCACATCTGTGCTTTAGAAATCTTGCAAAAGACAGGAATCTGAGGAGATCCAGGCAAAGGCAAGCACTTCTAATCTGGTGAGGATGAGCAGGATACCATAAGCTGTGGTGTATAGCTAATAATGAGGCAAGGTTCAGAAAATAGCACGAGAAATTTTGCTAGAGCTCACTCGAGAGACACCTACCATGAAACTCAACAAAGTGAGATGATTTGTGGTAAAATTCAGTCCTATGTGTGTGAAAACCAAACCTAAAAGGAAAAATTAAAAGCAGGTTTTACTGGGAGAGGTTGAAGAAGTTGTACAATTTTACAACAACCACTGCTCCAGCAGCAGAAATTCCAGACCGCTTAACACGAATTGTGCAGGAAAAGTGGAGACAACAGAGTAATTTGAAATTGACCATAGAGAAACAAAATTCTATCATAATTATAGTGGGAAAGGAAATGAAAACTATGATCAATTTAAAGTTGGGATTCAGATAAGATGATTACATTATCCTTTCAGTTACATTGGAATATTTCATTTTTTTTAACATTGTTTCACAGAATATGGGCATCACTGGCCAGACCAGTAACTATTGCCTATCCCCAAATAGATCAAAGGATCATATGCAGGCCAAATCAGGTAAGCATTGCAGATTTCCTTCCCAAAAGACATGAATGTAACAGATAGGTATTTACAACAGTTGGAAGTTCTTACGTCGTGATTGTTACATCAGTTTTTAATTCCAGATTTGGTTTACTGAATTCAAATTTTATCATCTGTCAGTGGGATTTGAACACATGCCCTTGAACATTAGCCTGAGGTCTTTGGATTACTAGTCCAATGACATTATCACTAAGCCATTTGTTGTCAGGTGACCAGCTGCAGAAATGGCCATGATACTGGTTAAGAGCTACAATCAGGCATGCTGAGAACTTTGGTCAAGCCAGTTTAAGCTCTGACCTAGGTTAAAACTGTAACTTAGAACTGCTATGACCTACAGTTTTCTGTGTTGACCAAATAAGGGAGGTGTCAAGGTGGCCTGTTATAGACAGTGGTGCCACCTTATGTCGAGTATCACATGAGACTGCTTGTAACTCGGTATAAACATTTGGAAGTTATTTCCCAGTAAACTCTATTGGCTGAGATAAAACATTGTGATCAGGTTTGATGAGTTCATTGGCGGGGTGCCAGAAAAGTTTCTGGAAAAATGAGAAAACTTTGGGAAAAAAGTTAACAGCACAAAGGATTTTCTGGAGTCAACACTTTCCGACTTAAGTTTGTGTAGTATGTGCCCAGACACTATCTTCAGAGAGGACAAAGGACCACGAGGCAAGATCTGCTCTGAGAATGAAAGTTGGCTGCTTCACTCAAATTGGTGTGGTATTTGTTTCAATCTAAACAAATAGAGATGAAGTTAGATTTAAGCATGAATTAAGTTAAAGTGAAGCTAAATGAAATGAGTTAAAGTACAGTTAAGTTAGATATAGTAAGAAGTAAGCGTTTCAATGAACATACTTTGATATTGATGCCAAAAGAGTTAAATAAAGAAGGGATGGTTTAATTAAATTCTAAATAGTCTGCCTGCATTGTGTCTGTTACACAAGCAAAGAATACCTGGGACGAGATTGAAGCACTCTTTTGGGTATTATCATGAGCTGCCTCAAGTTGAAGTTTGAAAGGAAATATTGCTTAGCAGGTTCAAAGCTGCCATGATCTTGAATGCTACAGGCATTGTGCTTCATCTCAATCTACCTGGCCACAGATCTGCTGACAGCTGGTGGCTCCGCTTGTGTTCATAGAAATACATGGAAGTTAGAAGATGCTGACAGGTCATTTGGCCCTACATCTATTATAAGCGTCTAGCCTCTGCATTGGAAATTAGAGCTAATAATATTTACTCAACTGTTCCCATATCCATTCAATCCCTTTTCCTTCAACCACTTACTTTATCTAATCTAGCCTAGAAAGTTGTCATAGTTCCTCTCTCAATCACTAACTCAGAAAATGAGTTCCAAAGTTCCCATCATTGTGTGTAAAAAAAAATTTCCTAGTCCCTGTTCTGGGTCTTTAATAATTAATCTTTTAGCTGTGGCTCCTGGTTCTTGACCCTCTTCAATTACTCAAAAACTGCTTCTGTATACCCTGTTCTATTCTTTCATTCCATGTTCTATAATATCTCCTCATAATATGCATTGCTGTTCTGAAAAATAAACAATTTTAGGCCTTCTTCATGTTTGTACTTCCTCATAAGAGGCACTATACCAATGAAGCTATGAAGCAATATGTCTGAAGCCTCAATATCCTCTGTATAATGTAAAACCCCCAACCACAGACTGTAATCTATCTAAAGTTTTATTACAGATTTATATAGGTTTATTTTTATCTCTTTGCTTTTATGTTATATTCCTCTTGAGAAAAAGCCTACATTTTCATTTGCTCTGTTTCATAGCCTTACCCATCTGAGTAGCTTTCTTTAATGCTCGGTGAACCTACATCCCTAAGTCTATCTTACATTTCTATTCAGAGTTTGAGTTCCCTTTTATTGACCAAAATGCAATGCTGCACATTTACTGCCCATGAATTTCATCTATCACTTCTTTATTGTATTCCCTCATTTTATCAATGTTCCTTTTGAAATTTACTATTGATAAAATAAATGAGTTTTATTGGTTTAGCTGTGGTGGGCTCTCAGATGTCAATGGCTTTCGGAATATCCGGATACATGACATCCATTGCATTTCCCCGTCTATCATGACTATTACCTGCTTAAACAATTCTATAGGATTTGTGAATCATAATTCTGCGCCTCTGAATGAGTGCTGCAATGGCTCCCTTCCAGTCTTCGAAGGCACACTTAACAACCTATCTTTCAGCAGCCTTTTAGAACTGAGAAATAGAGAACTGAATCTTTCAGTGCCAAAAGAAATGATTTGTAAGCATGTTATCAGGCTCCCTCAGGAGCTAAAGATTTTCACTTGATAAATCAAAAGTACTCCTCATTTGAGTATAAGAGCATTTTGCTTCAACCACATTAACCTGAATGTTGCAGAATTAGCACATAGGCTAATTTGTTGCCACTTTGTAAGTGTCAATGACCAAGGTCGGAGGAGTGCACTGCTGTTTCTTCTGGTCCTGTCCCTCCATTGGTCACAACATACTTTAAATTTACCCAGGTCTGTGATATGGCCAAGTACATTGGTCTCAGACTGTATCAAGTTCAGAATTAAGAACAAGTTCGTCAGGGTTTTTTTAGTCAACAAGAAGTAACTGGTTTATTTTCCAAACCAAATATAATCACTCAAATGAAGGTACAAGAATTATAGACAACCGGTTTATCTACACTTCTAAAAAACTAATATAAACAAACCACACACATAGGGAGCAACAAAACAAAATGAAAACCCTGCAGAGTGTTGAATTTAAAGTACTTTGTTCAAATAAAGGTCAAACTCAATAAAAAATGAAAAGTCACAGATTATCCTAAGTATGGTGATCTGTTTTTGAAATTACTCTGCTGCACAGAAATTACTGGCATTAGGGTGTCTTCCTAGATCAGTTGTAGCTGGCTACATTCTCTGTTCTCTGGGTGGCTAAGTGAATTCCGATGAAAATCCTCTTCAGGAACTCTCCCTGATTTGTAAAGCTAACATCTGGTGTGTTTTCAACTCACTCACCTTGCTAAAAGGAGTTGCAAATAGGACCAAAGAAGGGGTGAGTTGTTGCTTCCCAGAAAAGTCAACTCTCACTGAGTCCAAAAATATAGAACAGTCCCATCTCACTTACAAATTGGTCGATGTGACCTCTCTGTGAAAATTCACCAGATTATCCACCTCTGTCTCAGCTCCCTACTTCACACAGGTATTTCATGGTTACTGCCGTATCCAGTGCCATTTTTTTGGCAAAGTATCTTTCTCATTAATATTCAAAATATGTTTATATGGATCCAGCTAATCTTTTAAAAAAAAAATTTTTGGATCATATTTCTTCATAACACGAAATTCCACTTTCTCTGTGAGACTAGGCTGCTAAAATTAGATCTCAGTGGGTCTAGGCCTGAAACGTCAGCTTTTGTGCTCCTGAGATGCTGCTTGACCTGCTGTGTTCATCCAGCCCCACACTTTGTTGTCTTGGATTCTCCAGCACCTGCAGTTCCCATTATCTCAGTGGGTCTTATTTCATTTCCTTAACACTTTGATTACTTTTTGTCTTCATTATTAAACAATATTTCACTCACACAAGGTATAAAGAAAACCTTAACTTTTAACGACACATGCCATCTCTTTTTTTCAGTTCAAGATATTCAGAAATGTGTTTTCTGTCATAGGTTCAGAGATAATTTTGGAATATTTTTCCTTAAAAATTCTTGTATGCCCTACAAGATGGTGGTCCTTTGTTAGGCCAGGCACTATTGATTGTTGAGGCATCTATGATTTTAATTTGGGCATAGATAACTCACAGTCAGTTATTGAGACAGAAATATTTTAACTGGCTAAGTATTGGAATGTGAGACAAGCAAAACCAATGGTCAGGTTCTAGAATGTTAAAATAAATTTGATGAAAACTTCAATTACTGCAATACTCTCTCTGTTGATAGTTCAAACATTTAAGATGAAACATTTAAAGGGTTTAGACCATATTTTAAATATCCTTGTTATTTTAAGTGATGTGGCAATCCAGTTTATCGTGAATTCATTAAGTGATAAATTGTTGACCAATTGACGTAATTGTTGTTTCCCCTGCTTGATACTCCAATTTTTTTTTCATTCTAACCTTGAGCGATCCTTTTGACTTCTTCTTCCTCCTTTTCTCTTCTAGGAATGATACTCTTTGATACCTGAAAAACTTCCAAGTTCTGATCCACAGTCAGCAAACAGGATGGTGTGCACCACAATGGTGTCTTCACTTTTGCCTCTGTTTTTCTGATCTGTTTCCTTTTGAGTCTGTCATTGTGGAACAGAGTAACAGCCTCAAGGCAAATGGACTTTGATGTTGCTTGATCTGCATTATTTGGCAATATTTCACTACTTTTCAGCTACCAGTAAATGTTATGTTAATAAACTGGTTTAACATTCCTTTATATCTTTTTCTATAGTTTGCTTTATGTTGATAGATTTTGCTGATCAGAATCAAAATATGCAAAATATGCAACAAAATATTTACTGGTCCACTTTGTAATTCCTTTGCAGTCCCATATCATCAAAATTCTAAAATTCCATTTCAAATACTGATTCACTGTGGATTTAAAGCAGTCTACCAGTTAATACATTCATGATATGCCATATTATTGCACATGTAGAAAAACAAATGATGAGAAAGCTAACATCATCTCTCTTGTAATTTAGTCACATGAGCCCAATGATCCATGTTAGCAATTCCATCTTTATTGTTACACTTAAATATTAACCTGCTGTTTAAAGAACATATATTGCCATAATGCATCATCTAAATAGTTCCTTTTTAAGTTACAATGTGTATATAGTGTAATTGCAATCACCATCTAGTGTTTAATTTTTGTCATAAATCTGTGACTGGCAATTGCTGCTTGGAAATGCTAATTTGTATTTAATTAAATAAATGCCTCTCTGGGTGGCCCAGTAGATCAATGCGTCAGTGTGGTACTCGAGTGACTGGGAGATCTGGGTGTGAGTCCCAGCCTTGGCAATTCTTTCTACTTGGGTTTTCTCCAAATGGCAAAGAGATGATTTGTTAAGATAGAATGAAAAGGACCTGCGATTCTGCCTCACTACCGCTAATAGCCGACCACACAGTAACATAGGTGGGGTTTTTAGAGATAACCACAACGGTCCTCGAAAGAAAACAAATATACTGGAGATATTTTTAAATAAATATTCTGATCTGTTACAGGCAGTCTATTGACTGCACTTAAGAAAGAAGCTTTATTTAATATATAAACAAAAATGTCGTCATATAGGAAGATCAAATTCTTTGCAATCCAACAGAGCTGGATAAGAACGAACTTTCTTTCTCTCAGCATACAGAATCTAATTGCATATTTTTGTGTAATTTATCAAAAAAGCATATTTAGTGACTTATATAAACCATACTGGATTGGGAGACACTTTTGACAGATTTGTAGACCCATGCATGATTAATAACAAACTAACAGGACTGGTACAGAGAATGACAGCCAATATTTCTGTACCTAGTTTACTTCAGCCATTATATCAGTACTACTGTCAAAATGCCAAGGGAGGCAAGAAAGTGGCTTTCTTTTTAAATTATCAGCAATTTTATTGCAATAATTGCCTGCAATATTACAGGTTATAATAGTTCAATTCAAAAAAAAATTAAAACTCATGTGACTGGTTTTGAATCTTATTTATGAACATCATTTTTAATCTGAGAGGTAAAAGATTTTTCACCAGCAGAGCTAACAAGAACTGAAGCAAAATTGTTGGAACAGGATAATGAAATAAAGGCTGAATGCATCCAGCTAAGAAAACAGGAAAAGACAACATTTCTGCGTTGTAACCAAATGTTTTATAGCTAAATGATTATATATTTCAAATAAATAAAACAAATGTGCTATGGTTGTGCGCTTCAATAATTGGCAAATACTTGAACAATATTTACCTGCATTGTTCTCAAATTGCCTATACAAACAAAAATATTTTGTTCACAAGTTTAATGTGTAAACTTTTCAATTCACTTTAAATTTTGGAGTTCAGAGAATGAATTATACAATAAACATTTCACCTATACAACTCCTCCCATCCACACCATTAATTCTAAATTCACAAACAATTCACAAGAAATTTTAAAAATAGTAAAGATCTTTGTGGAAATATGAAAAGTGAGAGACTTACAATGCACTTCAATAATCTGTAAGTAAAGTTTATTTCATAACCAAACTCTGAGGTGCAAACTTACCTAGATTTTGCGTTCACTCATGAACATGGCCACTGCTGGCTGGCCACACTTATTACCCATCCATTGTTACACTTGAAGAGATGGTGGTGAGCTGCTGCTTGAACAGCTGCAATCACATGCTGTAGGTTGACCCACAATGCCATTATGGAGGGAATTCAAGGATCTTGACTCAGTGGCAGTGAAGGAATGGTGATATATTTTCAAGTCTGGATGGTGAGTAGCTTCGAGGGGAACTCTGCTGTTGTTGTCCTTCTAGGTGGAGTTGTTGTGGGTTTGGAAAGTGCTATCTAAAGGGATAACAATTGCTAACTGGGGAAATTTCAATTTTCTTCTCTATTAGGAGTTTGAGCAATCTGACTTGGGGCTAGATTTTACAGCCTTTCATTGATGTATTTAAAAGTTAAGGCACTTGTAGAATGCAGAATGGCCTTCCTGCATCTTCTCACCTCCCTGACCTGTCTTTTACCTTGAAGGTGGTGGAGGTTTCAAGCCTTGGGTTTTGAGGCTGTTAAATGGCTAATTAACGGCTATTGAAGTGTCCTA
This sequence comes from Stegostoma tigrinum, assembly GCF_030684315.1. Taxonomy (NCBI): domain Eukaryota; kingdom Metazoa; phylum Chordata; class Chondrichthyes; order Orectolobiformes; family Stegostomatidae; genus Stegostoma; species Stegostoma tigrinum. Next base: position 44,729,572 of record NC_081369.1, on the reverse strand, counting down.
TCCTTCTGCTACTGATTAACCAGGAGAACAAATGAATCCAAAAGCAAAATACTGCAAATGTTAGAAACCTGAAATAAAAACAGAAGATGCTGAAAATACCCAACAGATCAGGCACTATTAATGGAGAGAAGCACTGTTAGGATTTCAAGTTGGTGAAGCAAGGTGAGGTCTGACGAAAGGTCAGTGATAGGAAGTGTTAACGTTTGCTGTCTTTTAAGCCTGTCTAGTCATTTCAGAAGGGAAGGCAGAGGAGTTTAATTGAGCAGGAGTTTTCCAATGTTCCATTGTCCAACAGTAGGTTAAATTGTTGCTTTAAATTCTCAGAACTTTTCAGGTAGCTGAGCTTTCTCGACCTTGATAACCACTGGCTCTTTTAACTTTCATTAGCTTGCCATGACCACTGATTAACATGTGAGACGGCTAGAATTACACTCAGAGGCCCAATCTTGTTAGGCAAAAATGGGAAACTATTTTGTTCACAAACTTAACTATTTACCTATGATGTATAAGGTGTGTACCTCATGTGGTAGACATCTTCCTTCAAGCTCCAGTGATTATAAACTTTTTAGTGACTTTATTGACATTTCGAGTCCAGGCTGACTCTTCTTCAGAATTGATGAAGAGTTGTGCTGGATTCGGAACATTAACTGTTTCTGTTTCCACAGCCACAGCTAGACCTGCTGGCCTTCTCTGTGGTTGTATCAGATTTCCAGAATCAACGTTATCTCACTTTTACTCTCCGGTAACTCAGCTTCTTCATAACCAAGGCGTTGCCTTGTGCAGGCATAAAGGGTAAATCTTATCCTGGCCAACTGCGCTACCCAGTGAGCCAGCCTCGCTGACTATTATCAGCAACCCTGTCTGGGACAGATAGGTGGGGGTCAACTCAAATAGCAATACAACTTGAAAGAAGGCTGGATAGAAAAGGTTTGGATAAGACCATAAGACTTTGGAGCAGAAATAAGGCGATTCGGCCCACCGATTCTGCTCTGCCATTCAATCATGGCTGTTAAGTGCCTCAACCCCACTCCCTTACTTTCTCCCTGTAACCCTTGATCCCCTTGGTAATCAAGAACTTATCTATCTCAGTCTTAAATGAACTCAATGATTCTACATTTAAGATGAGTTACCTTAAAGATGAATTAGGTAGCAAGAATCAGCCAGGAATGTAGATTACCATGGTTTTTGAGGATCCTGAAAAGATCTTCAGGAATGGAGGATAGAAATAGGATGCAGAGAGAAGAGTTACAGTAACAGAGATAAGTGGAACAAGGAATTGTGGGAACTGCTGATTTCGGGTGCGAAATGCAATGTGCTATTTAGGTGTGCTGGGATCTGCATTTTGCATCCAGCAGGGTGTCTCTAACTGATACAGTTAATACTTATGTTTTACCTCCTAACGTAAGAGCTAGATGGGTTTGTAGGCTGTTAAAGAATCCAGTAAAAGTTTTATCATTATATATACAAACATACGAGGGCTAATATTAGAGTGTTTGGGTGCAAAATGCAGTATGCTTTAATTAGCATGTCATGCTTCAAGTGGCCTGGGTTTGGATGGAGTATGAAATATTTAAACTCTCAGATGACGTGCTCTGATACAGTGATAATATCAAGAGCATGTCTCCTAAAAGTATACAGAGTGAGCCAGATTTTCCAATGGCCCAATAATCATTTCTGAAGTATAGGTGAGAGTTTCAAAAGGGGACCCTACAGAATCCTGATCATAACAATCTCTAATGGGTTTTCCCAGGAAATTGAAGATTCTGTTGGGCAATTCCATGTTGCCTGGATCCCTCCAAAAGTACCCATTTAAATTAGGGAAACTGAGGCATTTCACCATTGTTTAGTAAATAGTTCTTTGGGAAAAGTTTGACTATTAAATACCAAGTCCAACTCCTGAGTAAAAGAAATAAACTGAACTCTTACCCCAAATTATCTCATATCCTCAGTTGCAAACCCCAGACCCTCAACGTTACCCAGAGACACTCCCCCTTTCCACCAGATTCGCTCTGTCTCCTGATCCACAGCAGCCTACCACTAGAACATTACTTCCTATCCACTTGGCACCCTACCTTCCAGGTACCCTAACTTCATACTTACTTAATGTATTTACTGTTTCATGGCAGCTGTCAAACTGACTGTCTCTGATGCTGGACCTAAATTTCAATATACGAGAGAGAAGGAATGGTGTGCCTTTCTCCCCTCGCCACCCCTCCTTCAGCAATTGTTTTACAACATGGGAGTGTTGTCAGAATGGAAGTATGGCTCTGCATTTCTGAGGAAGCCTGATTAGAATCTCCTGCCAGAAGTTTTTTTTGAAGCATGTAAAAAAGATTGACAATATACAAGAGATTGCCACTCTGCAGAAAATCTAGTCAACTGTGTCTTTTAAAGGTACACCTACTTTTACATATCAACTGTGAGCCATGACATAACAGGAGAGAGAGCAGGTGAATGAATAAAGACAGAGTAAGACAATTGTAAACGAGTAGCCCTAAGATACAGCTTGGTCTAATCTGTGAGCTGAGTTTCTCTCCTTGCACACTAAGTGTCCTTGCTGCAGTCTCTCAATGCTAATTGCTCTTTACCCGGCAATGCAGGTCTGTGCTTCCTCAGGGGCTTGTGGCTTGGAGAGGCGCCACAATGATCATGAATGGTTGACTGATGCCTGATGTTAATGACTGTGGATGAGGAGTGCATGTGGCTGGAGCTCATGGATCATGCTCTGAGATGCTATTTGATGCTGAACAACATGGAGATTCCTCACAGCCAACAGAGAGCTGAAGGCACCTGATTCCTATGTCTTCCATGTCGAAAATTCTCAAGATCTAGCTCATTGGCATGTTTGGTAAGACAGGAAGCTGAATATTAATAAGGTGAGATGCGGCACTAATAAAGCATTTCACAAGAAATAATTCTCCTGAATTGGCAACTCTGGTGCTGAGGAAGAAACTGACCTCACTACTCAGCAATAGAATAAAAGATACAATAATATGCTCCTGATGGCGAGACAGATCTCACTGGACTTGTTGATTGATTCTGCCATAAAACCCGCCTTTTCCCCGATCACTCGGAGACTTATATGTTTCTACCTTTCGTTTGTCCCAGAGGATAGGAAGATTAACAGCCTTAGCATACTATGCATTGCTGCACATGATGACAGCTCTTCCAGGCTGTCTACAAGGAAAACAAAAATAGTTAGAAGCCTTGACAGATTGAAAGAGAACACAAGACTATTGTCTGCTGTTAACAATAATAATTTGTTCAAGAACAGAAGTTGCTAGAAAAGCTTAGCAGGTCTAACAGCATCTGTGAAGAAAATTCAGAGTTAACGTTTTGGGCCCAGTGAGCTTTCCTCAGAACCTCAGAATAATAATGTTATTTTTACAAAGTGTAAGGATGTACATAAGTTAACACCCATCCAACCAAAGTGACATCAATAATTATAGATCATGGAATTCCTACAAGTGCAGAAACAGGCCATTTGGCCCATCAAGTCCATACTGACCCTCTGAAGAGTATCCCAATTGCTGTAACCCTGCATTTCCCCTGGTTAATTCACCTAACCTGCACATCCTTGGACACTATGGACAATTTACTATGGCCAATCCACCTAACATGCACATCTCTGCATTGTGGAAGGAAACCTATGCAGACACAGAGAGAATGTTCAAACTCCAAACAGTCACGAGGGTGGAATTGAGCTGAAGACCCTGGCATTGTGATACTGCATTGCTAATCACTAAGCCACCCTGCCACCCCATTATTACTTATTTTCCTACTGCTAGATCTGGCTACTATCCTAGCAGCTGCAGCTATGCTTCGGAAACCTTCTGTGCTTTCTTGCCTGAGTTGACTTTGGTGGGCATCATCTGATGGTCTGGGGCTAAGTGTACTCTAACTTCTTCAGGGTGTCCTTCACAGGTACAGGTGCAATCACCTCGGCCTGATCTAACTGAGATGTTTGGTTGCTGTCAGGTTGGAGGCATGCAATAGGATAAATCCGAAGTGCCTGTCTGTTGCTCCTGTCCCCTATCAGTGTGCAATGGAACCTTTTTCTTTCCCTTTAAGGTGATGGGATACACAGAAGAACTTCCCAGGTCCCCCAGACCCGCTTTACCAGGCACTGAATAAAGGTATCTATGGCTTGACCGAGGGATCTCCAATCAGATTTAGAAGCCACTGATTTATCTTGCTGGACATGGCTCTCTATAATAGCTGTCACCTGGCCCATAGACACAACCATGTCTGAGCCACAACATCAGGCAGACTTGGACAAAGTCCTGAATCCTTTGCTCCAGTCTGTTCCTGATCTCTGACACTCTGCCAGAAGTGACCATGGTTGTTCCTGCACCTCCATCAGTTGTTTCCGTTAGGCGGGGAGACTAGGACCCGTGGGCACAGCCTTAGAATTAGAGCGGGTCAATTTAAATTGGAAATTAGGAGACATTTCTTCAGCCAGAGAGTGGTGGGCCTGTGGAATTCATTGCCATGGAGCGCAGTGGAGGCCAGGATGTTAAATGCCTTCAAGGCAGAGATTGATAATTTCTTGATCTCACAAGGAATCAAGGGCTACGGGGAGAGTGCAGGAAAGTGGAGTTGAAATGCCCTTCAGCCATGATTTAAATGACGGCGTGGACTCAATGGCCCAAATGGCCTTACTTCCACTCCTATGTCTCATGGTCTTATGGTCTTATCAGCTCATTAATGGCCTTGTCCATCCTTATCATCTGTCCAGAGCTCCTCTTAGTTTCAGAGGACTCAAATCAATTCTTTTTTCTCCAGCTAGGGACCTGCATCAGCGCTGTCCTCATCGGACTATTCTAGAACCTATTCTAGACATATTACCAATTGAAGGGAAAGACTCTGCACCAGAGTGGAGTTGGGGAATGCCTCGATAACTCTTCCTCTGACACTGCTGACAGTTCCTTCTTGGAAGTGTGCTGTGAAGCCCAAGTACATATGGGTCTGGGCTCTGTCGCTCTTTGTTTTCATCTCCTGGATTGGAAATGGGATCTGGAGGCTGCATAGAAAAACACAAAGATCTGTTGTGTGTAATTACCCTTACCCAAGATTTCATTAAAACATTGTTGCTTGATGTGAGTAGCTCCTTTGAGGCTTTCTCACTTGATGATTGTAGATATCCAAAGTCCCTTTAGCACAGGAACACTAACCTGGCTGAGGAGTCTTATGTCATTTCATCCCCCTTCCACCCAAACCAGCCTCAACCACCAGGCAGGTATGTTCTGCTCATTGTGCACAAACATTTGCAGTACAGGAGGAACATTAAGCAAGATAAACATGGTTAAGTGTGCAGGTTGATTGTGCTAATAGATACAGATAGGGATGTCAATTCCTAGAGCTGTGATTGTCTGTGTGGATGACTACTAAGAAGAAGATAGTGAGGGAGTTGTTAGGAGTTCTAAATGAAAGGTAATTCTGTGTCATCAAAAAACTACAAACAATGAGAAACAAAAAAGGATTATGCAGTGTGTGTACTTAATAATCCTGTGAGGTGTTCACCAGAGGTCACGTTTTATGCTTCCGTCTTTGTCCAATGTTAGCCTCTGGTGAAAAGCTCCAGGATGTGCACGTCCCATGTTTGTGCTGAGAGGTCAGTGAACTAATTTTGCAAGAGTGGCTGAACGTTGTAGTAGGTTTTATGTTTTAAGTGTGATCCCTGACAAATCTGTGAGAGGCAAGACTACTGGTCTAAGTGATGTCCCATTGGTTGCTGTGCTGAAGTTACAAGCTTTCATTTCTCATAATACTTCTGATAGCACGTCCCCCCCCATTGCAAATTAAAACATGAACTCCCGTTTATAGGGTCATGATAGATTGGGCAGACAAAGTACACCATATATAGCCTGGCAGGATACTGCAGATCATTCTTCACCTTAAGGTGCTGGAGCTAGATGCTGAGGCACAGTGGGTACTGATGCATGCAGCCTCTTCTGTTCAGGGATGCCTTCATCATTTAGGGATTGTAAAGTTGCTGTGACTATGGAAATGAACCTCCCTTATCTCAGGGACAGCCTTCAGGAGAACTTCCAGGGAGGCAATGTTAAAGCATATCTCTGCTTTTTGCCTGGTCTCTGAAATCTGACCAAACCCCTACCCCCTCCCATAGCACAGTGAAGATTCACAGTTCTGTAAAGTCCCTGTGGAGCAGGTTCATGTTTTATTCTGCACTTGACCAAGGCCTACCTCAGACCTAGATCCAAGATCTACCTCATTTCTAAATCTCAGTAACTAAATATATACACACAGGTGCGCGCGCGCACACACACACACATACACACACACACTTTACAATCCAAAGTTCTATTAGTCCAGAAAAAATGTTTGTTACTCCGTCTATACTATTATTAACACTTTAACTAGTTAGACACTACACATTGTTGTTTTGTTAAATGTAGAGAAAATGTGGTGTTAATTCATTAATTTTCCCCACCATTTTCCCTGATTCTAAGCAGTACCTCTACTAAATTGTTCCATTTTTAAAGCTAGGAGGAACACAAATATACAGAGCAATGCACAAAAACAGAAGCTGCTGGAAAAGCTCAGCAGGTCTGGCAGCATCTGTGAAGTAAAACATCAGTTAATGTTTTGGGTCCGGTGACCCTTCCTTAGAACATATGCTATAGCTGTGGAAATGAGTTTTAGCAAATACTTGGTCAAACTCCAAGAGTGGTAGTGAAATTAATGTCGCTGGACAAGAGGAAAGATTGGAATTGAAATCCCATCGGAGAGAGGAGAAGAACTTCTTCAAGATGAGCAAAGAAGAGATATGACAAGGAGTTAAAGACTAATTTTAAAGGCTCTGAGGAAGGGTCACTAGACTCGAAATGTTAACTCTGATTTTTTTCTTCACAGATGCTGCCAGATCTGCTGAGCTTTTCCAGCAACTTTGTTTGTGTTCCTGATTTACAGCATCCACAGTTCCTTCGGTTTTTATATAGGCAAATGTGCCTACCTCTGGAATATGTTTGCATACTCAATGAGGTATGAAATGGCAAAGACCTCAACTTTATGCAAACCGTCTTGTGACTCCCTAACTGGTGATTTTAGAAGGGGAATGAAAACAAAATATCACAGCCACGTTAAAGGATAACGAAGGGCTGGAATGGTCTAAGTCAGCTGGAGGGAAACTATCAGTTAAGTAAAAGCTGTCAATTGCTTGGAAAGTTTACTCCACTAAACCACCCAAAACTTTAACATTGTCCATTTTTGACATATTTCTGCTTTATTTGCCTGGGTGGTGTTAAGGTCAAAAATTTAGATTACTCATCAGTAAATATAAATGTGGGTGACAGCAAAAATATTCTCAGATTAGACTGGAGTTTCAAGAGTTGATAGGGAGTTGGTTAATTCTAGCACAGGCCTGATTAACTGAGGCTGGTAATGTCATTGCACCTTGATACATTGCTGCTGATTAATAACGTCTCTAACATTCAAGTCCTTGAGAATTCAGAGTTACACTTCCCCAAGAGATTCGTACTTCTGCTGTGGAACCTCCAATTGCTATGGTTTTCCATTATGATTTGGAGCAGTCCAATCGCGGACCTGTTTGTTTGGACACCTCCGGGGTTTGGGTGAGAGGTGGGGTTTAATTTTGGGGGGGGGGGGGTGTAGGCATGGGTGTTGATAGTGGGGAGGCTAATAAAATGCAGCATGTGGCAAGTTTTCCCGACCCTTGTAGGCAGTGGGAAGTGTTGTGCAGCCTGCTGGTCATTGGCCAATTAATGATCACCTAATTGCCTCATCTCGAATAGCAACCACCCCCCGCCTCACCCCCTGCTTACTCTTTTACTTATGGCAGTGAGATAGACTGGAAATTTCTACTTGTTCAGCTGATGTCAGGCAAGAAGGTAAGGAATGATCTCCAGCCGATACCTGAGACATACCTGAAGCCTGGTTTCCATCTCCTCCTCTTCTTTGGGAGCTGTTTGTAATACCAGCAGTAGCCACTGCTTGAACCTGGAGCTGCTGAGGCACCCCCTACTATCAGACAAGATAACAAAATGTGAAGCTGAATGAACACAGCAGGCCAAGCAGCATCCCAGGAGCACAAAAGCTGACGTTTTGGGCCTAGACCCTTTCGTCTCCCCCCCCCCCCCCCCCCCCCCCCACCACTGCATCCCAAAACCAGCCCAGCTCGTCCCCGCCTCCCTAACCTGTTCTCCCTCTCAACTATCCCTTCCTCCCACCTCAAGCTGCACCTCCATTTCCTACCTACTAATCTCATCCCGCCCCCTTGACCTGTCCGTCCTCCCCGGACTGACCTATCCCCTCTCTATCTCCCTGCCTATACTCTCCTCTCCACCTATGTTCTCCTCTATCCATCTTTGGCCCTCCTCCCCCTCTCTCCCTATTTATTTCAGAACCCTCTCCCCATCCCCCTCTCTGATGAAGGTCCAGGCCCGAAACGTCAGCTTTTGTGCTCCTGAGATGCTGCTTGGCCTGCTGTGTTCATCCAGCCCCACACTTTGTTATCTTGGATTCTCCAGCATCTGCAGCTCCCATTATCCCTACTATCAGACAATTTGGTCGGTGGGCTTCTATCTAAGGCAAGACTCGCACCTCATTTGGAGGTGGAAGCCAAACTCTGAGCTAATTAATGGCCGCCTGAGAATCAAACATTGCAGAGTTTGGACATGGTTGAGTGACATTTTAGTTCATGAGGGGAGGGAAGTTCAGTACCCTGTAGAATCAACAGTATTATTTGTAATTTCGCTGCTTCACTGGCATTCTAAAATTGCAATGTAAATATGTCATTAGAGACATCTAGTGGTAATAGTTATGTCAGCAACTCTGACATTTTTAATTTTGTTTTACACCTCTCATTTCTCAACTCCAGTTAAAGCTAATTGCTTAAGCATTTGAACAGAATTGCACCAGCTATAACAGGAACGCAATAATTAGGTGAGAGCAGTATGAAAAGTTTAATCTTGTTCCTCCATTTAAACTCTAATTAAAGATGCCTGATTGAACATTGAAAACATTCTGCAATGGGTACATCAGCTTTTTAATAACATAATAAGCTCCAAACTTAACATAGCATTGAGTATGTTAAAGAGAATATATATCACAAGATATTCCTCTTCATTCTTTGCCCAAAGGCAAGTCCTTTGAAATTATTTATTAGATGCATGAAAAGTCCTGTTTGCTATGGATAAGGTGTGGAGTTAAGCCCTCAAACTGCCTCAGCCAAAATGCAAGTAGAACCAAGTATTGTTGGCTTGAATTTGATCCAGATGAGCTAACCATCTCTCCCAGAACGTTCTTACAAACATATTTACACACAGAATGATTGTTACTTCATATGTATTTTAAGCTGCAGTACCTGCTCAATTTACATTTCAGAATTCATACCTCTAGAACATAAATCGTTATACCTTCCCATGATTCTGAACAAAAAAAGCCCTAAAATTTCAAGTACATTTATCCCAATTGCTGTGTCAAAACCAACTCCGCCCTTGCCGTCACGGAGTCCGTGGAACTGGAAGGTGAACAGTTTATTTGCGTAATGCTACAGACAGTGCCATTTGCATATTTTTGTGCCCACGTTACTAACACACAGCAGTAAAGTGTTTGCCTAGAGCATCTCCCATTGACACTTTCTGATTACTTCATTATAATACCGTAAGGAGCCAGTCCAGGAGGTAATATTGTTTTTAACATTTTCCTTTTTGAGATCATGCTCACTTGCCTGGCCTGGGTACTGTCACTCAAATTCACATGTACTACTGGCAGATTGGCACTCCTCATCTTTCTTGGCATATTAGCTGTCACTAAAACATTGATTCCTGAGCCACAATAAAACATAGAAGCTCTCACCTTTGGGAATCCCTGCCCTAACAAATCATCTGTCTTGTATGGGATGGATCAAAGATCTTTACCTTCCAAAGTAATGTAGAAGCAGGGAGAGCTGATTTTGCTGGTTTTCTCTAACCTGTTTGAAAATTGCACCAATCCACAATGATCTTACAACAGGAGAAAGTTACAGTAACTCATTGAATTACAGGCTGATAATTTCTTTACACACTTTGGCTGAATTCAACAATGCAACATTTACAGAATTAAATTATTTGTTTAAAATTGATGAAGTAAATTCTCACGTGGTCTGTAGATAAAAGTAGATCATGTTGATGAGCTGATGTGCTGAAAATTTTGTCAAACATTAAGATTGACAAGTCGCTAGGCCCGGACCAGATTTGTCCTCGGCTGCTTTGGGAAGCGAGAAATGCAATTGCTTCGCCACTTGCGAAGATCTTTGCATCCTCGCTCTCCACTGGAGTCGTACCTGAGGACTGGAGAGAGGCAAATGTAACTCCTCTCTTCAAGAAAGGAAATAGGGAAATCCCCGGCAATTATAGACCAGTAAGTCTCACATCTGTCGTTTGCAAGGTGTGAGAAAGGATTCTGAGGGATAGGATTTATGACCATTTGGAAGAGCATGGCTTGATCAAATGCAGTCAACACGGCTTTGTGAGGGGCAGGTCATGCCTCACAAACCTTATCGAGTTCTTTGAGGATGTGACTAGAAAGGTTGATGAGGGTCGAGCTGTGGATGTGGTGTATATGGACTTCGGTAAGGCATTTGATAAGGTTCCCCATGATAGGCTCATTCAGAAGGTCAGGAGGAATAGGATACAGGGGAACTTAGCTGTCTGGATACAGAATTGGCTGGCCAACAGAAGACAGCGAGTGGTAGTAGAAGGAAAATATTCTGCCTGGAAGTCAGTGGCGAGTGGGGTTCCACAGGGCTCTGTCCTTGGGCCTCTACTGTTTGTAATGTTTATTAATGACTTGGATGAGGGGATTGAAGGATGGGTCAGCAAGTTTGCAGACGACACAAAGGTCAGAGGTGTCGTTGACAGTATAGAGGGCTGTTGTAGACTGCAGCGGGACATTGACAGGATGCAGAGATGGGCTGAGAGGTGGCAGATGGAGTTCAACCTGGATAAATGTGAGGTGATGCATTTTGGAAGGTCGAATTTGAAAGCTGAGTACAGGATTAAGGATAGGATTCTTGGCAGCGTGGAGGAACAGAGGGATCTTGGTGTGCAGATACATAGATCCCTTAAAATGGCCACCCAAGTGGACAGGGTTGTTAAGAAAGCGTATGGTGTTTTGGCTTTCATTAACAGGGGGATTGAGTTTAAGAGTTGTGAGATCTTGGTGCAGCTCTATAAAACTTTGGTTAGACCGCACTTGGAATACTGTGTCCAGTTCTGGTCGCCCTATTATAGGACAGATGTGGATGCTTTGGAGAAGGTTCAGAGGAGGTTTAACAGGATGCTGCCTGGACTGGAGGGCTTATCTTATGAAGAGAGGTTGACTGAGTTCGGTCTCTTTTCATTGGAGAAAAGGAGGAGGAGAGGGGACCTAATTGAGGTATACAAGATAATGAGAGGCATAGATAGAGTTGATAGCCAGAGACTATTTCCCAGGGCAGAAATGGCTAGCACGAGGGGTCATAATTTTAAGCTGGTTGAAGGAAAGTTTAGAGGGGATGTCAGAGGCGGGTTCTTTACACAGAGAGTTGTGAGAGCATGGAATGCGTTGCCAGCAGCAGTTGTGGAAGCAAGGTCATTGGGGTCATTTAAGAGACTGCTGGACATGCATATGGTCACAGAAATTTGAGGGTGCATACATGAGGATCAATGGTCGGCACAACATCGTAGGCTGAAGGGCCTGTTCTGTGCTGTACTGTTCTATGTTCTATGTTCTATGTTCTATGTTTTGTAGGCTTTTATGTTGGATCAGTAAGGTTGAATTCTTGGTTAAATTTAATGATGTTTTCCGTTTTAGAAATTTTGGACACAGATGGTGAATAATATCCAATTCCAGGCACCACACTTTATGGTGAATGTGCAAACTTTAGACAGTGTGAGAAAAAGATTTATGAGAATGATTTCAGGAACTGTGGACCTTAGATGCATGGATGGATTGTAGATACTGGAGATGTTCTCCATGAAGAAGATGAGGTTGAGAGTTTTGATTGTGATGTTCAAAACCATGAAGTGTGTAGTTAGAGCAGATAGGGAATAATTTATTTCTGCAGCAAATGGTTACAATCTGGCACTTGGTGCTGGAGGGCAAAATTGCCATCAATATTTTTCTCATCTAGGCAGAACTCTGAGGTCTATATGAGTCAGTGACTTTCAGAAGCTGAAGTTAACACCATATTTGGTGTTGACACAACAATCGGTGTGTGTGGATCTTCAGACTGGCTGCGTGTGTGTGTGTGTGTGTGTGTGTGTGTGTGTGTGTGTGTGTGTGTGTATGTGTGTGTGTGTGTGTGTGTGTGTGTGTGTGTGTGTGTGTGTGTGTGTATGTGTGTGTATGTGTGTGTGTGTGTGTGTGTGTGTGTGTGTGTGTGTGTGTGTGTGTGTGTGTGTGTGTGTGTGTGTGTGTGTGTGTGTGTGTGTGTGTGTGTATGTGTGTAGTCATGCAGCTTAGCGAGAACACTGCTGGAGGGTGGTAGAGGCAGACACAATTCTGCCTTTCAAAACGGATTTGCATAAGCACCTGAAAAACACTACTGGGAAAAGGGAGTGGGATCTGCTGAGTTTCTCTGGCAGCCCACCGGCAAAGAAATGATGGGCTGAATGGCTTCCTTCTGTGTTGTAACCGTTCTGTGACTCTGTGATCTTGTTGTCAGCCTCAGCAATGGAGAACAGTGATAGTTTGCTTGAACCTCAACTCTTCTTAGAGCTTTCACCTCCCTAATAGCAGCAACCATACAGGGGAATAGTTTGATCAAAACTGGATAAAGTGCCCACAATTCTGGCTTCCCTCTCCCACACGGACATTTTTGCACCCCAAAATGAGAGAATATTAATGGTATAAATGTTACCAGTTGAAATACAAAATGTCATTCCCTTGACAGGAATTGGAATACCTTTTTTGTGTGTGAAATAATTTAAAAGGTGTTGCTTATTATCTTGGTTGATCTGCAGGAGGTCTTGCAATACCTGAGTTTAGTCTCTGCTTTTGACCCTTTGTAATGTCTAAGGAGAAAGTAGGGTCAGACTTCACTGACAGCTCAATTTACTAAGCAGCCTTATGAATAACATTTGACAGAAGGGGTCAGATGCTATGCAAATTGTTTCTCCCTCCCCAATTTAAATTCTTTCCACTTGAACCTCTCCCTCCTACATTAAGGAAAAAAAAAGAGTTTCCTCTCGAGAACCACAGCCTTTCTCCCCTTCTGGTGCTGGTCCAGCAAGGGAAAATGGGAAGTCAAATTGACAGGCAGGATTGCTTGCTTTCAAACCAAACAGATGGTGAAATTTAGATGACAGGCAATGCCTGACTTTGAAGTAATTGGAGATAATTTATGCTGTGAGCTTGAGCTTGACCACTGTCACGAGGCGAAGGTTAATATGTAAACGATTTTAAATTATCGCATTTCATCCTTCGTTCCTTAATCCTAGCTTTGGGCTATTTATGTTGCTTTTGTTCAGGGTTTGTTGTGTTAGTCGGCTTTTATAAGAGGAAGAAACAAAACCGTAAAGCCTCACCAAGTGCTCTCTGACTTTTATTGATGTGCTCAAGAAGAAGCAAAAAAAAAATCACCCAGTCTATCGTTTTATTTTTACTTTGCTTTAATCTTATTTGATGATGTCTCAACAGGCCAGGACATGCTTTCATAGATAGCAATTTCACTGCACCATATGTGTCTCTCACAAGATAGCATAGCAAAATGAGTCTTGGCAGGAAGGGAACTAAACACATCGACCAGAACAGCAAAAAAATTATTTACTTAACCCCCTAAAGCCTAGAGTATGATTCCTATATCATGCCAACATTTAACTCAAGGTTACTGTAATTAGTGCGTTTGGACTATACATGTTTAATTTAAAAAGAAAAAAAATTGCATCCTTTCCATTCTGCTTTTCCTATATGGTCTGACTGTGTGGAATTTACATTTTGTACAGGATTTGAGTGTTCTATTATTAATTTGGAACAAGTCCTACGTCGAGTGGTACTATGTGAGCCCTGGGAATTCACCATTCAAAGCATTACTGCCTATATATGACAAAAAAATCTCAATGCTTGCTCTTTGCACTTAGGATCATACAAAACGAAGATCATTGTATTCCAGCAATGTTTAGATTCATGACTCATTTTCTTTTAGTTGGAATCAGAAATACACATTCACTGAATAAACGAAAACATAAATGGAAATGGTCTCTGCCACTGAACGCTGATAGTGTGGAAGGTGTGGTTAAGAAAATGAATTCTTTAACCATTATCTATAAAACACTGAACAGAGGTGAAATGTACCATGGTGTTAATACGAAATGCTTACGGAAAATTTAAAACATAAATATTGCTAATATCAAATTACTACATTTTAAAATATGTGATAATATAACAGAGTAACAATAATGAATGATACCTTTATGCTGGGATTAAAAGGGCGACAAGAAAATATTTCACCAAATGTTCAGAAAATGCTGTCCAAAATTAAATAGTAAGTTGGTTTGAATTGCCAACTGTCTATGACAGCTCAATGTTTTTCTCTTCATGGAAATCTTTGAAATAATTCTCTGAATTGCACACATAACAACATGATAATTGGAATATTTTATTTTGTTCTTGTGTCATTAGGTGTGAACTATCTATTGGGTCTGTATATTTTTAACAAACTATAGTTTAAAAGTTAATGTGATCCTTAAACAACCAAAATTATTGAAGATGAATATTCACGTTTTATTATATTAGCAGACACATTAAACAAGCAAAAAATTGTTCAAAGCAACATGTGAGTTGTTTCAAAATCATTTTCTCAGAGATTTATTTTGTCTTTCAACTCAACAAAATTTCTACCAGAAAGCTTTTAAAATACATTTGCTAATTGTTTGCAACTGTATGTCACATAACATTTCTGAATAATAGACAGTATTTTTATTTTCACTTTATTTTATTCTGTGCTATGATTTCAGCTAACAAAAGGTGAAGAAGAACACATATGCATGCGACTGATTGCTCCAGCACACAGAAACATGTGCTGCATATGTATGTCCAGTTTCATTGTATCCATGGGGAAAAATACATTTTTAAATGCCTTGCTCTCTAACCAAAACTGTATAATTTCAAAGGGATTATCAAATACTTGTTATTTGGTTTTAGAGAATTTCAAACAACACTACCATACATCTCAGATATGTTTTGAAATGAAGCCAACTTTAAACATTTAAGAGATTGAGAATCAAAAATACAGCATAAAATCGAAAAGATGCACTAAATGGGTAAGAAGGATGACAATAATTCAAAAATGAAGAGTGCTGAAGTGATTTTTTTTGTAGTTTTATTGACCAGGATTTGAAAAGTTGTGGAGAAAAGATGGACTGACAAGGTCTCTGTGCTTAATTTGAAAGAAAACATTTATAGAATGGTTGCAAACATTGTGTATAATGTCAGACTAAATGGCATCCTTACATGTTAAGGAAACTAATTAATGTTTACTTAAAATATTGTCATGACTTATACATAATTGTAGGATGTTAAGTCTCTCTAAAGGAAGCTGTGCAGATATATTCAAGCAATATCCATTTCACAGGAATAACACAAAAAAGTAATTAGCTACAATTATGTAAATACCACCATTTCTTTTTAAAAAAAATCAAAATCTATTAAACTCATTATGTTAGCCTTTTTTTTGAGAGCGCCAATCAGTCTGCTCATCAGAATGATTGATAACATTTTTGGACATCTGAAACAAAATCCATGATTTCTAAACATATTGAAATATTTTCTTTAGGAAAATACAGATTCTATGATGTCAGAAAGTTTGTGAATTATTTTGTATGAGTCTAAGTTAGCCTTATAAAAAGGCTCTTGTTAACAGTACAGATACTGTGTACAATTTGTAAATCTAAGCTGTTTCATTTCTGTTGAAAGCCATTTGACATATTGTGTAGAATTGCTCAGGTTCTTAAACCATGCTGTATTTTTAAGTGTTAAATAATGCTTTCAAAGATGAGCATTTATCTGATTGTAATATGAACCCAGGAGTAATGCACAGTGGTTAGCACTTAACCATTCATACATTGTCAACACTGAATGTCCAGTGTCCTGAAGCCCACCCCTATCAAGTTTATCGTCCATTTTATCAGGGGCTAATGGTCAGTGTACAGGTCTGAGGTTTTCCCTAGTGGCTTGACATTAGCAACTGGTCTTGTTTAAGTACTGGGGAGCTGCTGATGCTGAATATAGAAGCCAATACCTGTTTCTCAATAAGTAGTAATTTAGCTCATGATTAAATGCAGCCTCGCTGACATACTCAAGTAGCAAAATGTTCCGGGGGGACCTGCCCTCACCTCTGAGACCAACAGACAGGAGGTGGATCAATGTCCCAACAACAAGGGAAACAATTGCATCTTTCTGTCTGTCCATTCTTAAATGATGAAGACAAACTGCTCATTTGAGAAAGGAGATTGTCACTCGGTTGGCAAATGCCATGTTACCTGGGCACTTTAATTATTCTTCAGATTAAGTATCAGTTAATTACTTAATTGTACTGAATAGTGAAAACCAATTGAAGTGGTCAGTTTATGTTGTAATAAAATTTCAGCTTGCTTTTTAGGCTGAACGAAATTGCAAATTAGGTGCAAGTTTCATAAATGACAAAGTTAATGCTTCATAGTTATAAGCTGGCATACAAATAATGTATAATGATTTCTGTGTTTTAGATTGAATTAATATAAAGCAAGTGAAAAAGTTTAAAAGTTTTAAAATACTGGTGAAATGTGAAGAGATCAAATTTAGAAACAAATACTTATCTTGAAATTTTGGAATGTTTTTCTGTTGTTAAGTTTTATTTAAATAAATAATTGAGTGCAATTTCACTGCCAAAGGAGTCCATTGTGATAAAAGTCAATTAATACATTTAGAGTCCTTTTACATTGCATTGATTGTCACTGTGTAAATACAGGTAAAAGCATTACTTCTATTGTTGTATATTCAAAACCTACATTTCTTTATATCTTGAAGTATTTCTCTTCAAAATGTCAAATTGGGACTTGCATGACATTTAATGGCTCACATTACCAAATGTGCTTAATTGCCTGCTTCATGACAGCAAAGATTTCCCTCAAACAATGTAGTTTGCATTATGTCAGAAGTGTAACAATGTGGTCTGGGAACTGCCATGCAACTTCAGGGTCTGAAGCAAGACACAAAGAGATAGCCATGATCTGGGAAATAAATAAAACATGCAAACGCAGCCCTGACCCCCAGCTGTGATTGAATTTGCAGTGGTCATTTCCCAAATGTCCGCTGACAAAGCCACCCATCAGCTTTCGTCACACTGCTGCTTAATTCATGGATCTTCCCACTGATACTGATCTCTCGGCCTGCCAATCAAGCCCACTTTAATTAGTAAAAACTGTATGAATTCAATCATCAGCACAAAAGTGTCTGAACAAGCAAATTCTTTGAAACTGCTTAATATATTCTGCCTGAAGGTTGGCTTAGACCAAGCAAAGCATAACCTATTAATAACAGTTTTTGAAGCTGTAATAAAAATGTATGATTCCTGTGTATTCCAGTTAAAATTAGGATAGCCTCAATATTGAGGAGCTCATCCAATGAATCTGTTCATATCCTACATTTGTAATAAAATGTAACTTACTTTTTATTGTTCCTTCATGATTAAAGATTTGTATCAGGATTCACAATTTGTTAATAAAATATTTGATTGATGAATCTTCGCAAATTGTCAGTTCCTGTTGTTGCCTTAAGTTCTAGTTAAAATGTATCTCTGAGGGGAGAGAATGTTACGTAGGGGCAGACAGGATATGAACATGCTAAATACAGGGGTTTGATTTTCATAAACTATGAATCTGTTCACCTTCCATTATAAATTCTAATAAGTCGTTCTTTTAATCATTTTAATCAATAGGTTATTTTGCTTTTAATTAGACCTTAATTAAACTTTTTAAATACTGATGTGACATCAAATTTCTGTGTGAAGGCTGTCATGAAATCAGAAGCTGGAAGGCCATTCTCTATTACCCGTTAGTACCAGCCACAAAGGTAAGAGCATTGTGACTTTCTTGTTGCCATGAAGCTAGTGAAACCGTTCTCATTTTAAATGTCACCTTTCTGATCATGTATATTTGTTTTACATTTCAACCTTGTTTTTTCTTTATAAATGTTTTGCTGCCAAGTAAGTTAAAAACGAGGAAACCATATCTACGAAACATGCACTTTGGGAGAAAAACACACAAAAAGCAAGACTTGTTTGGAATGAAAGCTGAAGATTAAAACATTGCTAATGATTGGAATAAAAATCTTGTGCTTAAGTTGTTAAAATTGAAATTATTTTTATTGATTTTTGTTTCCCTGCTACAAACTGTTCAGTTCACCAGTTTTTTTTTTAACTCTGCGAGAATGATAAGCAATTCATTCAAACCTTTATAATTGTTACTGGTTCAATTTGTGTTCCCTTGCATTGCAAGCTGTAAACAATACAAAATCTACCCAAAAATGAGTCCAGTTTGGACCTCAATAATTCCTAATGTGAATACAGATCTATTAGATGTCATTAAAATTACATCAATCATAATTTTTTTTAAAAGCTGTGTCTGCCTAAATTTGAAAAATAATCTCATTAAGATCTATCTTTTTTCCATGGCATTCAATTAATTTACCAAGTTAAAGGTAATGACAGTAAAATGCAATATTTCCCCACATTGTGTTTTACATCTGCTAAGACACCTTTGAATGAATGTCATCTTATTTTACCTTGGCTGTAGTCGATCGATGCTTCATTAGGCTGAATTGTCTTTTGCCCATGCAACCTTGAAACTGTGGCTTAATTACCTCTGTGTGAGGCAGGAACCTTCCGTTAACAGGGCAGTTACATCTCTCAACAGTCTAGGCAAGTGCATCATCTGTGATCTAAAAGGGAAAAAAGGGAGGAGGCAGGGGTAGTTATAAAAAGGAGACCCGTGGGTTAGGGGCCAAGGTTCAAGTCCAAACTGCCAGGCTATTGAGTGGCTTTTATAAAGCAATTCTGCACTTAGCTTTATTGCCTTACTCCCTGCTTTCCATGTCTACTTTCTTATTTTTAAACTGGGGGAGCTGTAAGACTGGAAGGAGTGAGATATATATATAAAAGGTTGAAATTAAAAAGAAGCATTATGGACTCAAAGGGCTTGTGATTAGATTTTAAAAATATATAAATAAAAACTCAGCAAGTGCAAAATATTGTTGGTACTTTGATTTTGATTTTGAAAAATGAGATACTGAATCCGTAAGACATTTTTGTTCTTCTGGGAGTAATGTCATTGCAACTTTTGACATTTTTTACCCCATTTAAATGGTTTTGACAAGCAAGAGTATTTCTGGCCCAGCCTTCTGAAGGAGACATAAACCAAAAGGCTTCTCCCTCCCCCAGTCTCCTCATACGCACAATACAGCTGTGTGCAGCACCGTGTAACTTAAAAAGCCAAGAGCCCCTACTGAATTATATGAGCGTAATAAATAATAACACACAACCAACACAGATTACATGCTAGTTAGTTAATCTGTGCCCTCACTATTGCTAGACTTCATCATCAAGTGAACATGACATCATCATATTAAGCTAAAATAACAATTGAGCATGAGAGACAGAGGCTGGTATATTACAACTCATCCAAGTGGATCACCAAGCCAGATTGGGAACAATCCCTGCTCAAATTGTCTTCTCAACACTCTGAGTCTTAGCAGCCTGCTGCAATTTTCCACCAGTCTCCACGTCTATTGAATGCTGTAATAATTTTTGCTCAGTCAAGGAATGAGACTATGAAAGGGTGTATGTATTGTTGGTCCTACTATAGTCTCCTGCCAAAAGGGGGAACTGGAAGGACTTCGAATAATCCTGACCAATGATTGAGGTTAGTAATGTCTTTCTTTTTAATTCTCATATTCTAGGAGTAATTTATGTATAATGATAGAGGTCAGGTGAAGAACATATATATAGTCAGAAAATCTTCTACTTTATGCTTTAGCTACTATTATTCACATCACACTGCACACAATGTTTTTTTTTTAAATATATGTTATGCAGCCTTTGACGTTGGGGACCTTAAAATGGCTGAATATGGAGTGCAGGTGCCATTCTTGCAAGTGTATCAAGTTTCTAGTTTGCTATCAGAGTGACATAGTTTGTTTGAGGGCAGATGTAAATGTTTAAAATCAGATCAAACATCTGCAGCCAGTAGATTTTCACCTCTCTCTTCTCTCCCTCAGCAACACATACACATACCACAGTGAGGATCACCCCTCCCGCATATACACACACACACACACACACACACACACACCCACCCCTATAGAGAGCTGCCCTCTGCCCAACTACATCCCCCAGTCCTATCAAATGCACACCTCTCATGTGTGCAGTGCAAAATAGCAACTCATCTTTCTAATGGGTCCCCTAACCCTTGCTTCAAAACGATGCTCAGCCCTCTGCTAAGAGTTTGGCCCCTTCTAGTGCTTGTTTGCAGCTTTACCTCACTATCATTTACAATATAAAAGATAAAAATTCACTGAACCTAAACTGAGCTCACAGATTCATCATCACACTCCAGCCCGTACCAGTTTGAGGGGCTTTGATTTATGCAGATCCTACGGTCACGAGCACGGTATCATTAATAATATTGTTGCCCTGCTATCTCCATCACCAATCTCTGCCTTGCAAATGAAGGCAGGGTGATATCCTTCCCAGCAGCAATACAACACACACAGATATGCTACACATAAACATACACATGAAAGGCCTTCCCTTGGCTTCAGCTTAACACCACATAACAATGTGGATTTTATTTCTTTCTATAGTTTAACAGGGTCCATGGGGAAGATATGCTAGGGAGAAATTCTGGACTGATGGGAAATTATTTCCCTTACACTCATTTTCCACAATCTCTATATAATTAATGTAAGCTATGCTCATATACGTTAGTGCTCTTCAAGCTTGTCAGTCATTAATCATATGACCTTTCTAGCCTTGGTTAATGACCTTGGAGGAATATATCAGCCAGTGATGGCTGAAGCTGTAGAATTAAATTGTTTCTGTAAGTGCTGATGGTCATTCATGACAATTTATACTTCACCACTGGCCTGAGGGGCATGGTGTTCAGAAATCATTTAAAACATTTTTTCTTATTTATTCTTCTCTCTGTATTTTTCCTATTTTGTGATGATCCTACATGATTGATTCCAGTTTTCATAAGATTATGATTGTAAAAATAGAATTCAGAAATAGTTTCAAAGTTTTCTTCTTACCTGTTATTTTTAAATGTGGGGACATAGCATAATTTGCTACGCTGTTTGTTTCTGAAACTAGTAGTGAAACTCTTTCCATTTTTTGTTGCATTTAATTTATGATAAAACCAGAGTTAACTGTGCAAATGATATAATTGTCAGATGTGCCTTTTTCCCCCCGTTGGTCCACCTCAGAAGCATTCAGATTCATAGCTGAACTATCTTAATATTATGAATGTTTCTGAAGAGCCCTGAGGTATTCATCAGATTCCATATGAGAGAACAATAAATCAAGCAACGTTACTTATTTTACACATCAGAAGATGCCTGGTGATCACAGATACATTGACAATTTTTTTTATCTCTATTTACATGCAATAATGTCGGATATTATATTGAAGTAATGTACAACTACATAATTTGTTTATTTATGGAGTTTAATTTACTGAAATTCACTACTAGCTCCAGCGGACTAATGACCAACATGCTCTGCAGCCAAACAAATTATGAGGTCTCACAAATCTCATCTGAAATAACCATTTGCCCAATGCCTCTGCTTGAGGGATGCGGAAATTGGGCCAAAACTCTCATTGCTCCATGTGTGCAGGAACATATGTGGCTGTTGGCCGAGCATAGTCTTTGACTCAACTATCAAACACCATCAGTTGAATAATGTAACAGTATTTGGTATCCAGTATGACAAATGAATGAAGGACATCTTGACTAGGAATAAGAGTGCTCCTGAACCTGGAATAAAGCAAAATGTTCAGGAGAGGATGAGTGAAAATTGGTGTCACTATCTTTACAGGGAAAGATATTTATCTCCATAACCTATTGATGAAAGGTTAACCAAAAAGTAAAATAAACAACATGCATAATGCTAATTATTATATTCTTAATACATTACAAATTGTTTGCAAACACAACATTCATGGCTAATAGGTATATTGTGGTGAACATACAGAAAAAAATCAAAGTTTATCATTCTTTATTTAAAGGTGGGATAAAACTATAACATTGCAATTACAATTCCTAAAACCATGTAAAAGTGTAATTCATTACTAATGGGGAATGATATCCTGATGTTTACATTAACTGTATCAATGAATCAGAAATTTAGATTTTCAACATCCTGATGCCTTTGCATAAGAAAGCTCCCTGAGCTATTTTACGGATGAACTACTGCATAACAGATCTTAAAAGTTGGCCTAATTGATTCTTCCAAGTTATTTCCTTTGAGCAGCGAAATTTTCTTAGATAAGAACCTCAGAGAGCTTAGATTTTCTTAGCTGCTAATAATCTATAAATTTCTAATGAAGCATTCCAAGTCTGGAAGATTCATAAGTGGAACATTTCTCTTGAGATAACTTATTCTCGTAACTGTTCTTAATAAAAAAAAACTAGGAGAGAAAGTGAGAAACAATACTTTTATCTCTTCTGAACTGCCCTAAAAAGCTTTTGAGTCTCTGGGTTTTTTAAACTAAAATCATTCCTTGATTGTTCTAAACCAAAAACAAGCTATTCATGTTCAATGTTTATCTAACCTGTTGTAAACAAATACAGTAAAAACAATTTTCTGTTGACCCTCCTGGGGTTCCCTGCTCTCTGACACATGCTAGATTAGATCTCACTTCTAGAAGAACTGAAAGAAAAACTGGCAGCATCTATGGAAAGAAAGCAGAATTAATGTTTATGGTCCAGTGACCCTTGTTCCTGAATTCCAGCATCCACAATCCTTTTTTTTTGTTCTAGAAGGGCTAACTTACGTGATTATATTTTAAAACCCTTAGAAAAGTAACTAGTCTCATCCGCCACTGGTTAAAATATAAACTTTAAAAATGACATTTACATTTATAAATATATCACACATTTACATACATATCACACCCCTTTCAGATTAACTGTCATGCTTGAATTCTACAACTCCTCAGATCAGACTCACTCTCAAACATTAAGTCCAGAATCATGTACTACAAGCAAAAAAGATGTACAAGGTATCCCTAGCCTAAATGTTGAGAAACTGGACCTTGGACCTCTCAGCATGGATGGTAGTATCTCAGTGGTTATCTTAGAACTTGGCTGTAAATTGAATCGTGAATTTTGGTCCTAAAAATTTAACTAAGCAGCTCGGATAAAACTAGGGCATACAGAATGTCGCTAATAAAAGATTGAGTTTGGATTGAAAACAGAAGGCTCATCTTCATAATACGAGTGATTAATGCACTGAATATATGCCCAGACTTGAGGAGGAGAAAATCCTGGAAGCCTTATTAAGATGATTCGATGCTGCAACTGGGGATGTTTCGAGGTTAACGAAGTAAGATGACCTGATTTGTCATCCTCATCCATAAGTTCCTTGTGAAAGTTTGAAAAAAGGCAAAAGATGTTCGAAAAGGGAACTGAGAACATGTCTCAAAAAAACTAGTTTAGAAGAAGGTCTTGAAGGATAAGAGAGAGACAGCAAAAGTAGGTGCTGATGAAAGAGGTAGCAAGGGGAGGTTATTTGGAAGAGAAATCCAGACTTTAGGTGAGCTAATTCTTCCACCACAGATGTAGGGCGGTTGGATGGTTGGTGAAATGGGAAGTGTCATGGACCAGAACAGACCCCTCAAAATATTTTAAAGAAGCTAGCCTAGATTCTAACGTTTGCTTATTTTAAAAGGAGATGTGAAGCGCCGTGCTCCAGATACGACGTGACTGGTCAAAGTCTAGGACATCCAGCAAAGCACAATTTATTTAAACACTACAGTTAAAATACAAACAAAAGGAAGAGGAATTTAGAAT
Source organism: Stegostoma tigrinum (assembly GCF_030684315.1). Classification (NCBI taxonomy): domain Eukaryota; kingdom Metazoa; phylum Chordata; class Chondrichthyes; order Orectolobiformes; family Stegostomatidae; genus Stegostoma; species Stegostoma tigrinum. The sequence continues at coordinate 44,705,521 of NC_081369.1, read as the reverse complement.
AACTTGGCTATTGGAAAGTTTAACTGAATAATAGATACAGTGCTGATTACTAATTAACTGGCCTAATATCGTAACATCCCATAAACACACCTCTTGGCAAAAAGTCAAATTCAGACAAATTCTTACAAGCAGTTTGCCAATCCAGGAGCAAAAAAAAATCTTCAAGAGAAGGTTCAGAGAGAATGGCGACTTGGAATCATTCACAGAAGCCCCCAAATCTTTTGAGACCCTAATGGCTTCTGATGCTACTGAAAAAGCAAAAACCCAAAATCTGAATCTGTGAGACCTGGCCACACCCATTCAGGCTACTTCTATTTTCCCAACTTCAAACAAAAACCTAAGGCTTCACATGTTGTTTACTTAAGTCGCATTCAGTAGCCAGTTCTCATCCTGCCTTACAAACTCTTTTGAAAAAAGATCTTTTAAAGTGACTGCATCATCATAGAAGCATACAGTAAACCAGAGAGACAGGGAGAAATGGCAGGTGCACACTGGGACATTGAACTGTTGATGATTGTAGAGGCAGGTGGGGCGAGGTCACACAGCAATTTTAAAATTAGTTCATGGCTTTTGGGGAGATGGAGATTGTACTGATTGACAAGAAAATTTTACTAATTGTATGGGCTTAATAAAGACTAAAACAAAGGTGGGACAGCACTGGATAAGTTGCAATTTGTTGCCTTGATGTTATAATAATGTCCACTTTTAAAGATGATATCCATTGACTAAAAGTTTTAGTGACAATAAGTAAGTAGATTGAATTTAGATTGCGGGTTGATTGAAGGATTGATTGTGGATTGAAGTAGATTGTGGGTGGTATGGTGGCTCAGTGGTTAGCACTGCAGCCTCACAGCACCAGGGACCCAGGTTCGATTCCAGCCTCAGATCACTGTCTGTGTGGAGTTTGCCCATTCTCCCTGTGTCTGCGTGGGTTTCCTCCGGGTGCTCCGGTTTCCTCCCACAGTCCAAAGATGTGCGGACTAGGTGGATTGGCCATGCCAAATTGCCCGTAGTGTTCAGGGGTGTGCGGGTTTTCGTGGGATGGGTCTGGGTGGGATGGGTCTGGGTGGGATGCTGCAACGGGAGGTGTGGACTTGTTGGGCTGAAGGACCTGTTCCCACACTGTAGGGAATCTGATCTAATCTAATTTATGCCAACACACACTTCAGTTTCTACAAAAGAAGCTGAATTTTAGCCCATCCCCTTGGATAATGGTAACAATGATCAATTACTATTACTGCCTTCACTGGAGCAATGGTAATATTCACTGTGACCATATCCTGGCCAATCAGAGCAGGCAGGCAGAATTTCCTGGCTCCATCTAGAGCTTTTTGAAGGGTGAAGGGGGAAATTAATTCGACAGGAGGCAAAAATTTGGTGTCTCAAAGCTGGGTTAAAGTTTCTCTATTATCTTCACAGAACCTTACATCAGAGTTGGCTTTCCCAATGTTAGTGCTATTAGTATGTTATGAATAACCATTAACATTGCAGTCCACTGGTATTATGTTTACAAATACAGTCGTGTAAGCCAAAAGCAGGAACCAGTGGTGCTCACAAACCTGGTGTGTACCTGGTGGGGTAACTTCTTTTCCTGAGTTCTAATTAGTAAAAAGTCCTTCACCAGCTTTCTTCCTTTATAAACAAGTTATTTCTTTGCATAAACATTTCGAGCATTAAGGATGAAGCCCACTTATGTCGATCAGCACATGAACAGTCTCAGTCATACAGGGTCTGGCTTGTTGTTGTAGTAGTCAAATACTCAGAGTTTAAGAGAGTGAAGTTCGACCAGGCAAACAAGCGAGGCTTATTGTAAAATAGCATTCTGCTCAAAAATATTTCATTTATGGCTGAGTCCTTGTCCCACTCAGCCCTTTAGTGAAAACCTATCAGATGTACACGTTCTGCTCGTCATAATGAAGCCAGATCCTTATGGTGTGTGAGCTGGTGAGTGTTGTACCTTCTTTTATGCTTTGAGTGTGAAACCTGAGAGATTTGCGACAAGCAGTCCCACTGTGTCGCCTATTTTTATATTGATTGATTGAGCATGAGGCATTCGATGACGATGACTTGCACCCAACCTCCTGTGCAGCAGTTCTTTGCAATAGCAAACTTACAATGTTCACTCACACTTGCAGGAGCTTGAAACTGTGAGTGGACAATTACCATATTCACTTACAATGCACTGCAGATATTTTAGCCACTTGTAGCAATGGATACAGGCCTTCTTGAGCTGTCCACAGACACTGACCTCTGTAGCCACCAAAGCCCAGCCTAACATTTTCATTCAGGTTAGCCTTCTGTTGATATCCATAAGTCCTTCTTTCCTGGGCAGCCTTCAGGAGAATATCTAGGGAGGCCTTGCTATAGTGTATTGCTGTACTTTGCCTGGTCTCTGACATCCCCAGCGATCTGTGGGAGTGATGAGCAGAGGTTGAAAGATGCCCTGTGTTGCAGAGAGTGAATTGCTGTCACATTAGTTTTTAAATATGATTCCAAATGTTTGAGCCCACAAGATCCTGGCAGGCTATGGAACCTCTTATCCATCAAAATTGCATGCCTTCCCCATGCATGAAGAACTCATAGGAAAACCTAACATAAACACAAACAGAGGTCCCTCATGCTTTTATGACCCCTCCACATTCAGTCTCAAAAAAATGAAATTTCTGTCCATTTAAAATGGAGGTGCTTGCCATTTCTCACCTGAACAGGCCAGTGTGGGCACTATGAGCACTCCAAGCAGCCCTGGATTTGCGCCCCAATAACGTAGACATGAAATCTATGAGAATATTCCTAAATTCTACCAATGACATTTTAGAGATAGGGATGTAAGCATTTATCCGTTAGAGAGGGACACATGGGTGTAAAATAACAAGTGGATGAAATGTACTACATTCATCAGGGCCAAATGGATGGGGGAAGGGGGTGGTGGCAGTGTTTTTGTGCTCAGTGCTCAGTGCAAGAGTTCATTCTTCTGCACCAGATGGCTCAGGTTCAACTCTCATTTGCTCCAAAAAGGTGTATAATAACATCTCTAAGGAGATTGATTAGAAAGTACCTACAACTTCTCTGGTGGGAGGCAGTGGTGAAATAGTAATGTCCTTCCAGGAGCTCAGTCCAATTTTCTGAGGGCTTGAATTCAAATCTCACCCATGGCAGATGATGAAATTTGATTTCAGTTAAAAGTGGGCTCTTGTTCTATAGCAGTACTGCCCAAACTCTGGGCTAGAGGACTCAAGTTTAATTTCTATCTGCTCCTGGTGTGTGTTATAAAATCTCTTTATGGGTAAAAAGACATGAAGTAGGAGAAGACAGTGCAGTAGAGTGGACTATAGGGAAGGGGACGTAGAGATCAATTTCTTGAAATCTGCAGAAATACTCCAGCTGACTTCACAAAAATTTGATGGCTCACTGCCAGGCTACACCCAAACAAACACTTTAGTTTTGTGTCCTGCCCTCACCCATTCGGTCCCCTACTTACCCAGTCCACCGGAACTTAATGACAGCTAATGCCAAAGTCTCAGACAAGCTGATGATCCTGCAGCGCAAAACTGGCAAGCAGTCAGTTTGGCATACATAGCTTGCATTCCACCAATGAGTCAAAACAAAATTAATAGGTTGGAGTTCCCCATCAGCAATGAGAAAGCTGCACTGGTTTTTCATTATTCTTGCATTTCCGCCCAAACCTTCAAAGCAAATCTGATTGGCAGATTAAGAGAGATCAATGCTCTCTCAAGGCAATCTGTTTGAACAAAGCAAAGAACTCTGTATCTCCGTAACAAGTCAGACTGAATGATCATTGTTGAGCAGCTCAGAATCTGAACCAGGAAGTGTCTACGAGACTAGTGCAGTAGATCTCAACTCAGCAACAAAAAGTAAAATAAAGAAAGTGAGTAAGGGTAGAATTATGGTGCGAGATAAAAGGTCAGAAAAGTAATAAGAAATTAAACAACTTTACATCTGAAAAAAATTCAACAATAATTAAAATTTGAAAAGAATGAAACTCCATATTTATTAAAGTTAATTTTCAAAGACAGTGAGGATAATTGACAAAATGAGGCACACTCAGAAAAATGTACTCAGCACTGACATTGACAAGTCCTAACTTCTTCTGCTGAGGTTTGAAAAATATATGCCAGGTAAGTGGAGCAACCTCAACATTTCATGCAGTTCTAGTGTGTCTGTCGAGGAAGAACCATGATCATGTCAATGTTTAGAGGAAGAGGAGTACCCCAGACAGCAGTTCCCTAATTTATGTACTTAAACTGCACATATGCGATCACCAGAACTGGTTGTCTGATTTAGATGTTAATAACTATATTAGCATCACTGTTATGTTTACTACAAAATCCCACCAAATATCTTCTGAATTCTTTTACACATAATGTGACATAAAAGAACATCTAATGCACGTATATAGTCTGCTGTAAATCAAGTCACAGGTGAGTCAATCAAAAGATTGTGTAAAATATTAAACGATTTACCATACATACAATTTGAACTTAGAATAGATACAGCACTAGACAAACTCTGTAAAAATATAAGAAGTATTTTTCCAACTCCAGTAAAGTGACAATCTTAGATCGGATATATTTTCAATTCTATTTTAACCGGTCCTTTTTTTGACCTTAAGTAATACATTTCATGTCTGTATGTGATAGATAATTATACTAAGAAAGATATACTATTTCAGATTAAAAAAATCAGTACAGTTGATGGACAATTAGTTTGGTGTTAATGCATTAATTGTTTGAATAAAATCTGTTATAATTCATTTCTAAATAATGGGAACCAAAACTTTTAAGCTGAATGTGTGCATTTTGTTAGGATCTACTATGTCTTGGATGAACACAAGCATATATGATATGTGGCTGTAAATACTCAATGTTCAAATTAAGAACCATCAAATTACTACAATAACTTTATGTTGTGCTTATAAAGGATGCACAGCCTACAATTTCTTTATGGTTTTGAAATGACAGAAGTTATCTGGCAACACAATTCTCATTGCTAGTCAGTTTGTATAAAAATTGTGCACCACTCTCAGAATTTTTTCTTGAAATAAGACAATTATAATTTACATAGCTAAGATAGAATAATATATTTCTTGGTGCAAGCATGTAATCAACCCCATTGATGTGGTACCAAAGAAAAGACACAATTCTTTCATCACCAAGTTTTATTGCGCTGTAGTGGAGGCAATGAACACACTGGAACAAACTAATGTTCAAAATGTCTATTCTCCTGAATCTGATCATGACTATTTCTCTATGGCTTGAAGAACAAGCAAATTTCCAAGACTAGCATAAACAATTTTTGCACATAATCACAATTCTTGCACTTATGTAGAGTTCCCATGGATTGTGCTGTTGTGGAATGTCAGATTAAACCGTGGACATCATTTGTTTTGTTTTATCATGTTACAGAATTTATTTTAGGCTGGGGGTATATATGTAGCTCAGTTAGTAGCACGCTTTGATCTGAATCACAATGCTCTGGTTTGAAAACCTATTCCAGGACCGGGACGCAAAATTAGATCTTAAACTCCAATGTTGTATTTGAGTAAGTGCTATTCTACGGAGGTCTTGCCTTTCAGATGGTCTCTTAAACTCTCCTATTTGAGTGTAAAAGCTGTTGTACACAGTTTCAAAGACCAGGGGAGTTATGCCTGGTTTTCAGAACAGTGTTTCTTCCAAAATAAACACCACATCTGTTCTGTTCATATTGCTGAATATAGAAATTTGCGAAACAAAAATTGATTGCCATATTTTCTACATTACAGTTAAAAAGTATTTAATTACCTCTGAAGTGCTTTGAGACATCCAACGGTTGTGAGAAAAAAAAGGGTTCATAAATGTGAATCTCCCCTTTTTCTTTCTACATGGTAGCGAGAGACTTTTAGTGAAAAGACCTGTTTCTATATTTCCAATGTCAACTAATTCTACTTTTCAGCAAGTTAAAATCATACTTGAGATTGAATTCTTCTATTTTAACTGGGCAGGACAAAGACAGAATAAATTGGTGTTATAAATTTGATTGCTTCTCTGTGGTTAGTTGAGGAGGCCCTAACTGGTAAGTCAAGAAATCTCTGCATTATAATGTACTTGTGTGGCATGGTACCAGCAGTAATATGTCATTGGAGTGTAAAACAGGGCAGGGAGGTAAATTTAAATTTTACTTGATACTCTTCTCTGTAGGGGTATGAATCGCATTGTCCACCAAAATTAACATGTGAATAATAATTCTTTACAGATCAGAGCATATTTTACTTCTGATTGTCATTTTAATAAGTCTAGTATTTCACTCTGAACCCCATCAATGTCGGTTGCACTGAACAAATCTATGTGTTTCCATTAAACCAAAAAGAAAATACACTTACTGTTCATTTTTTTCACTGTTCCCTACTTCCATTACATATATGTAAATTAAATCTATTCTAATGTATGCAAATTATTGCATTTTAGGCAAATTTCTTTCAACTAATTCAATTCATATTTCTTCATTTGAACAGTAGGAACAATATCAAATAACTATTGTGTTTTCCTTTCATTGTTTTATTTACCATTAAATCTCCTGACTCTTGCTCAGCAATAATCAGAGAAAAGGTACTGTAATAGGACAAAACATTAGCAACGTAGAAGGATTTGTTGCACAGTACCACTACTGATAGCAAACTGTCATAGCAAGTTTAGGCATTCCACTTAAAGTTCACAGGTACAGTTACCATTCATTTTAGGTAATTCTTATACCAAACCTTCACTTCTCTGCCCTCAGGCAGGCCTATGGTGATTGTTCAGCAAACCACAGCACTTACTAAACTTAGGGTATGGAGGCAGAAACTGTATCTGTCCCAGCTATTGGTGGTAATCAGATCCACACTCCAGACAGCGAGCCAGTGAGTTAACTATGCGTCCTATCTTTACCAATGTCTCAAAAGGTATTACTACATTATGCCTAAAGGAAATAGAAAATCCCAAAATGTTGCTATAGTTTATATCCTTGCCTTTTAACGTTTAGTTATTTTAAATTTACTTCCCAGTAGATTCCTCTGACTTTTCCCTTGACATCCCCAACAGCCTTTTCCTTGCCTCCCTACTTTCCTTTTTTGTTGCCTATTAAGACATCTTCTGGCTAAACCTGCTTACTTGAATGACCTCCGTGTTGCTCTTTACAACCCTAGCCATATTCATAAATCACTCTTCCCCACGACTGCCAACCTCTTGGTCCTTTTCCAATTTAACCAGGCTCCAAAATTGTAAACACCATCTCATCCTCACCAATATAAACACTGAAAATTCCCCAATCCCAAACCACCACATCACAAACCCACAACCCACAAATTATTTACTTTCTAAAAAAAAATCAAATCAAGAAACATTTGCTTTGCTGCTTTTGAGCGGAACTGCTCAAATGTTCTTTCCAAATCCTGTCACTGTGGATATATAGTCCTTCCACACTACTCTCTTTCTTCATTGCCTAGCTCCTTTTCAGATGAATGAGCCGGATTTCTGACAGCTATTTTTCTGTTGACTGAGTAGAGTCTTTGCTGGAGACTCCCAATATGTACTAGTGTCACTCTGCGGCTAACACTCCCAGAATGTAACCTGAGCTTGTCTCCGATCTGAGTCAAACTGCTTATATTTATGGCACAGAACTTACCCTCCCTCTTCCTTTTCCCTTCGTGTGGCTGAAAAGGCCTGGGGACTGATAACACTAAAATTTAGGTAGTAGAAATTCATTTTCAGTGATGCTGTTAAAACAGGGAGGAATCTTGAGGTGACTTGGAGACTAGTTGATGTGTGCACAGGCAAACTGATAGGGACACTGCCTGAGTTGCCATCCAACATAAATTTCACCACTCAGGAAGTTAATTTTTGACACTTCGGTAATAAGTATTTTCTGTTTAAAACATCAACATTTGGTAAAACATGGCCTTCTTGTGTGTTCCCTAATAATCTTGGTAGAGGAAAATGACATTAATAGATTACATCATGTATAGAGTTAATTATGCAACTATAGACTGTTACAGGCATATATTTATTTACTTGTGTAACTGTGGTATGTGAAGGAAACAAAGTTACACTTTTATTGATATTTAGTTAGTTAGTAAAAAAGTTATTTATTTGTAAGACTTTTTTTAAAGCTATGTACCATAAGTGATGTCCTGGGGAGGTCCACAGCTGGTAAATGATTTTAGGCAAAACATAGTGAATTTAATACATGTCTGTCATACTTCAGACACCATACTTCAATGCATAAAAAGGATTTAGTATTATCAAGCAAAAAGGGAGGATTCAATATCTACTAGCTTATTAAATCTTGATAATCACCCTAGAAGATAGAAACCAGAGATTTAATAACAGGTGCAAGTCTGAAAAAAAAACACCCCTCAAAGATTATCTTAAAGTTCACTTCAGGCTGTACCTCCTTAAGGCAACTTTGACAGGCCAATAAAAACACCAAAAAAGCTAAGCATTATAACCATTTTCAATCATTTTGTTTAAAGATTGTGAAGCGAAGTTCTGGAAGTCTTAGTCGGGACGGTTGCTGCTTTATTTTAGAGTGTCTTCATCCCTGGATATAAAGGTCTGCTCTGGTACAATTACGACAGTATCATTGATCATTACCATCAGACCCCTTGCACAGGAGGAGAAGCCAGTGGCATAATTTGTATTATTGATTGCTCATTTGTGATCATTGTCAGCAGTTTGGTCACCATAACTTTAAAAAGTGAGGGAACGAAGTGTTGACATGATTCATTGTTGAGACTCTTGTTTCTCAGGGAATGTTATTTCAGCCTATTAATACGGTCAACCTGTTCTTATTCTTTAATATAAGGCAAGTGAATTATCCTCCGATATTTCCCTTTGCACAATGGAGGGAAGGGATGCTTTTGGCATAGAAGCTGCTGGTTGTGAGTATTAATTTAAAGATGACAAAAGATACTCAAGCCTTGAAAAAAAACAGGATTTGTATTGCTGCATTTGATATAGCCTTTTGACCATTAAATTATTGATTTATTGCTTCATACCAATATTATCCATTGTTCCCTTTTCTCAACTGGCATCATTCTCTTTTGACATATGCCTTGGTTTTACTTATTATTCATTACTATTTATTGGTTAACTCAGCGTACTGTTTCATAAGGCAATCTCTGTTCCTACAAACAAACTGCTTTTGAAGCACAGAAATCATTTTTAAATACATATATGTGGCAATTGACACATGACAGAGTCTCACAAACAGCAACAAAATGAATAGCAAAATAAATGATCAGGTGGGGAGGGTGAACTGGTTCCCCTCTTTTTCAAATGACTTGGTTGCCAGTAACAAAAGATTTATGTCTTTTTTAGTGCAAGGCTATACCTTTTGCCAATTAAAATGTAGTTAACTGATTTCCACCATAGCGGTAAGGAGCCAATTACAAGGTTTTCATAAGTGAAAGAAAGAGCAATTTTATTATCTGCTAACCCTGAGAAAGAATAAAGACATAATGTCAAGCACACACACATGCAAGTGCAAAGTTAGAAAAAAAAACACAGCATGTAAGGAAAATTAAAGCAATAGGCTCTTTTTGGGTATCATTGAGTTGCACGATTTGAACTTGAGATTATTTGGTGTCTTGAGCCATTAACAGATATCTACTCTAAATTTTCAGTGCCCTAATATTTCATTTCAACCACTAGGCACTTGTCTTTCCTCAAGATGTTTGAAATTCAATCCATGTAGAGATGCTATTGTAAACCTCTGGAGCAAGTGGGGCTTGAACCCAGGACTTCTGGCTCAGAGATAGGTACACTACCATCTATGCCACAACTGCCCCCAAAATTTTCCTTCTTGAGAAGCAGAGTGAACAAATTGTCCAGCTCATTCCACTTCTGCAACCGAAAATCCTTCTCACTTGCCCCACTTAAAGCAATTCCCGGAGATATGATATGGTTTTGTGTGTTCCATCTCTGAATTTCTTGTCCCACAGCCTGATACCTGCAGGTGATGTTTTTCACATCCCATATTTGAAACTGGAGATGAGGGCCTTTTCACACCTGGCTAGGTTGACAAGTTTCACTGTCATTTCAGAAAAAGTCAATTTCTGTCGAACCAGTTTTGTAATTTCCATGTTGGTTTCATGAAACTTGGTTGACCTGTGTGGTCAGCTGATTACAGCAACCATTTCAAGTCAGCATTTTGTCAGCCCATTAAAGTCCTAGGTATAAAACTGAACATGGAATTCAGAAATCAATTCTCCCTATGTTTTACCATCATGACAGTCAGAGATGTACAGCATGGAAACAGACCCTTCGGTCTAACTCATCTATGCCAACCAGATATCCCAAATAAATCTAATCCCATTTGCAAGCATTTGACCCATATCCCTCTAACCCCTTTCTATTCATGCACTAATCTAATTGCCTTTTAAATGTTGTATTTGAAACAGCCTCCACTACTTCCTTGGGCAGTACATTCCATGTATGCACCACCCTCCATGTTAAAAAGTTCCCTTTGGGTCCTTTTTACATCTATCCCCTCTCACTTTAAACCTATGCCCACTAGTTTTGGACTCCCCTACCCTGGGAAAAAGACTTTGGATCTTCACCTTACCCATTCCCCTCATGATTTTATAAACCTCTATAAAATCAGCCCTCAGCCTCCAGCCCTCCAGAGGGAAAAAAAGCCCCAGCCTATTCAACTTCTCCTTGTAGCTCAAACCCTTGAACTCTGGCAACATCCTTGAAAATCTTTTTTGAACCCTTTCCACTTCAATAACATCTTTCCTATAGCAAGGAGACCAGAAATGAATACAATATTCTAAAAGTAGTCTCACCATGTCCTGTACAGCTGCATCATGACTTCCCAAAAGTTTTGCAGGGTCTTATATATTCAAGCAAAAATGGATTTTAAATCCTATCTCATGTACAATACTTCTGACAATGTATATGTTCAAATTCTGAAGTATGGAGTTGAATCCACAGTTTTCTTACTGTGAGGCAAGATGATACCACTGAGCTCAACTAACATTTCAGACATAGCCACCTGGAGTAGAAACAGACCACACCCTGCAGTTATAGTAAAGGAATGAATACCACAGCAATACGCACATTAGGCTGTGTAAAATATTAGCAGAACTAATCTGGCTACTCATGTGATAGACTTTTAGCTCATAATCCAAGCAGAAGACAGTTCTGGCAAATTGGATACAAGACATTGTTCTTTTCCGTTGGAAATCTCTGAAATGTAAATAAATCAGTTTCTATCATGGGTATCTGATCCAGAATTACTTGTTTTAGATTTTTTCAAATCAGCCTGTTTAGGGATATTAATGCACTGCTCTACAGGAGGTTGGACTTGAACCCAGGATTCGTGCAATTCTACCGGCATGTCAAAAGAACCCTAGACTGGAAAGGTAAGTTAAAAATCTACATCCTTGTCTCCAAATACTTTTTGTAAAACTTGTTGTGTGTTAGCCAATGCCTTCCTCTCAAATGCATGAATCATAAAGTTCAATTTACCAGTAAGAACTGTTATAGGTGCTCCCCCAATGACAGTGCAATGGTTACATGACTAGATTAGTAATCCATAACAGCATGAGTTCAGATCCCACTACACCAGTTTGACAATTTAATTCAGAGAAGAGCAGACTGGTATTAGCCAAAAACATGGTGATTAAAAACTATCAGATTATCAAAACCCAACTGGTTCATTAAAATGAAAATCTGCTGTCCTTACCTGCTGTAGCCTATTTGTGACTCAGGGGCTTCATCAACATAGTTAACTCTGAATTATCCTCGAGTGCCCCGAGCAAGTTGTTCAGTTGTCAACGTCATATTTTTAATTCGTGGGATTTTTAAAAACTGGTGACTGAAATGTGAAAGAACTGATTTAAAAATAAGTATTTGCAAGAGAAGCTGGAGTTTTGAAAGCAAGTAACCTGATACCCACAGTGGACATATTAACAAACTCTTTAAACAAGTAGTAAGTACATTTGAAATTCCAGATGTTCCAGATCTGGAATCTCGAGTGATGTAACTCTTGTTGGCAACAAGAAGTTGATTGATCTATGGAGCAGTGACATCTGACAATGATAGAGAGCTACTGTTTGCCACTGACTGTGAGATTGTTTCTCAGCTGGGTGAACTGTTTGGAGCTGGAAAAAAGGTACTGAGACAGACAGACAGACACACACACACACACACAGAACTGTGCAGATCTTCTCCCAACCTAGAAGCTGCCTGTTCTCTGCAGTCAAACCGAAGTCAATCAATTACTTTTCCTGCACCAGCTGCTGAAAGCTGCAGTTATTGAAGTAATCAGAGATGTTTTCCAACTGAATCGGCTACTCGGCACTTCTTACACATTCATAGAAGTGCAAGACTAAGACATCTGAACAAGGATCTGGCTTGCCAAAGACAGATTACCTCATCATCAGAACCAGGAAGGGACACTGAACCAGTTCTGTTTTTCTACCTCTGTCAATAATCTACCTTTCCTATTTATTTGTGCATGTGCATGAATTTACAAGGGGATTAAAGTTTTAGTAGTGTTATGTTCCAATTGTTTACATCTGTTTTTCTGTGACAAAAGTCAAATAACCTCTGAAAATTCTTGTCCAGTATGGGAGCCTGGTCCATATTTGCTTTCAACCTTGATCTGAAAGTTGAATAAATTGGGGGACTGTGTGTAATTTTAAAAAAAATCTTTAACATTTGGTGTGACGCTGTGAATAGTGTGGCTTCATGTATGGGACGACACAGTGAGTCGTAACAGCGCTAAACTATCAAAGGTATGAAGAGACGCAGGAACTAGTCAGTTGTAATGCTGGCTCATGATACAATTTGTCTTCAAGAAGGATTGATAAAGGAAAAAAAAACTATGTATTGGAGGTATACAAGAAGACTTGTTATATATAATTGGATAAAAACAGGGCTTTCCAATTTCTAGATTATAACCCTCAGTAGGAGCATCAGCAGAATTTTTCGGGTCACAGCAATATCTGCCATGGATGCAGGATGAAATCTTGTTGAGTTCTTCGCCACCTGCCACAGACCCAGTCAAGCAGATATATCCTATAGGGATTGACCACCTCGGTCAGTAGTGGTGCTGAAAAGACACTCTTGATTGTGATTAATCAAGTCACCCACCTGAATCACATTCTGGCTCTCCCCTTCCATTGGGACTATACATGGAGGAAGACTGATTTTTCAGCCAAGAATGGGCAGCGCCTTTCCATGTTTCACCTAATGCCACATGGCTTCATGAGGCCTGGAGTCAATATTGAAGATTCCCAGTGTAACTCCAATTATATACCATTATGCTATCACCTCTGCTGGGTCTGTCCTGCCAATGGGATAATGTTGTCTGGACCACTGTCTATAAGGTATTATCCATGAGTATGTGAGGTATGATTAGCTTGAGAGACAGCTCTCAAGATATTTGCACTAGGAAGACTTTGCAGTGTTGGCAGAGCTGTGTTTGCCATTGTCATTTCCTGTGCCTAAGTCAGGGGCCCGTAGTCCATCCATTTTCATTTCTTTTGAGACTTTTTGGCAGTATTGATATAACTGACTGGCTGGCTAGTCCATTTTAGGGGGCAGTTAAGAGTCAGCTATATTAATGTTGGCCTGGAGTTTCTTGTAGGCCAGATCAGGTAAAGAAAGTGGATTTCCTTTCCTAAAGGACATTGGTGAGGCAGGGTTTTTTTAAAATAATAATTGCCAATAGTTCCATGGTAATCATTAGACTTTTACTTCCAGATTTTCATTTTCATTAAGCTCTGAAGAATGCTCACCAAACAATTAAAGTTAGAGCAGCTAAAAAGGCCAAAACATGGAATTTTATTAGGTGTTAGCACTTTTAAATATCTATGTTGATAAAATGAAAACAAAGTTCACTGTATTTTATCAAATTAAAAAGGAACTCAATGGTTGAATTATGAACTGAGTACTCATATGAGGAGAAATCCATGACTATGCCATGCTAATATGTTAAAGTAATATTATGGCAGGGTGGATAGACAGGACTAAGAATATTTACAATAGTGAAATAATAGGGTATAAAGTAAAAATATCAGTGTAATTGGAGAATAAACCAGAAATTGAAAATTCAAAAGTTGACTCTCCTGATTAGATAACAAATAAAGTGTTTTATTATATCTAACACTTCAAGCACCATCTTTCTGAAAGCTATGGAAGCCATCGGCAAAAAAATTACAAACTCAAATCAATTTGAGTAAATAAGCCAGGAAAATTGTTTTTGACGATGCAGGATGTTAATGTTAGAGATGCCTTACCCTTAAAACAACATCCTTACACTCAACCCAGAGAATTTGCCAAAGTAAGAGATGAGATCGAGTTCATGAGAATGATGGTGTCATTGAACAGTCATAGAAGCTGGAGTTCACCTGTTATGATGGTGCTGCAACTGGATAGATCACAAAGATTGTATATAGATTATCACAATGTTAATGCAGGAACCATTGGAGGTCTGTATTGTGAAGATTGGACATGCACATTTTAATATACATGTTAACTTACTAAAAGAACATTAAAAAATGCCATTGACTGATACAGCAAAAGAGATATCAGCTTTGTAGACCAAGATGGAACTTACCACTGTATAGTCATGTTGTTTGGAATGAAAACTATACCAGCTGTTCACTCTTTAACAAATAAGGCATTTGAAGGATTATGCAACTATAATTTATATTTAAACAATTTTATTGTTTTCAACTAAACCTGAAGGAACATTTACAATAGTTCAATGAATTTTGTTTGGTTGCGTGCAAGCAATTTGGTCATAAATTTGGTGAAATGACTTTATTAGGGACATACTTTCTGACAAAGAGAAACAACAATATACAAGTTTATCTAAAGAAGGCAATAAACTGGATTTCTCCCTGCTGTTAGGCAGTGACAGGTGGCTGCCTGACGGGCCTGCCAAAATACCAGAACATTGAATGTAGAACAATACAGCACAAGAACGAGACCTCTGGTCCACCATGTTGTGACGAACATGGTGCAAAATTAAACTAATCCCGTCTATCGGTTCCTGGTCCATATCCCTCCATTCCCTGTGTTTCATGTGCTTATCTAAAAGTCTCTTAAATACCCCTTTCGCATCTGCATACACCACCACTCCCACCCGTGGCAGCATATTCTCTAACTCTTGCTATTCTTTGTCTAAAAACCTTACCCCTCACATCTCCTGTGAACATTCCCCCGTCAACCTAAATGCATGCCCTCTGGTATTAGGCATATGTTCATCAGCATTTGATATTCACTCCAAAGTCTTGCTGGGTTCCCTATGACGGAACTTGTTTGCCATCTCACCCATTGGTGAGCTGGTACATTAGCTATTGCTACTCCATGCCTACAGCTAACGTGTCTAGTAATTCAGCACATACTGATCCAGCTTCTATGCAATCCTTGGTGATTCACACTCACAGGTGTTGCAAATTGTGTCTATCACATTAATTATATGATCCCCTACCATTTCATTTCTATTTTGACACCCAGTTGAATGACTCCAATGGTGCTATGTTCATGTTCATTCATCCTCCCTGCAGTCCCAAAAGTCATCCATATAGCTTGCAAGAACCCCATAATTATTGGACAATTGCAGGGGCTGAAAATCCTTGAATGTTATCCAAGTGGTCCTTTGTCAGCCTTACCTGCAAACACATACTCCTGGGCTTGATCCTGGAACGGATACAAATGACTTAACCTGAAGTGTGCGAGTGCCTCCTGGAGCAAAATGTCCAGATCACTAGCCCTCTCCCTGATGTGACACAATGTCTGCAACTCAGACTCCAACCCCTCAACATGGACCTGATGTTCCTTGATGCACAAACACTTACTACCATGGATTCACCTAGATCACCGTGGAAACCAGAAGACCCCATATGCAGCAGCAACACACTACCCAGCCTATCATCATCATCATACTTTATTTAATTTATTAATGTATTACTCTGCAATTTCTGCCCTTTATAATTTATTGTTAATATTTTAAAGCATTATTAATCTTATACTTCAGAAGCTACTTTGAAGAAACAGGAGAAGAAAAGAAGTGAAGACCTGAACACAAACTGAACATATTACCTTTAGGATTAAGATTAGAAATACCCACAAATCCGACTCACCAATCAGATCCTGAAGAAGGGTCGAGGCCCAAAACATCAGCTTTCCTGCTTCTCTGATGCTGTTGGCCTGCTGTGTTCATCCAGCTCTACACCTTGTTATCTCACCAATCAGATACTTTATTTGCACTCATATCACATTGTTAGTGAGCCTATTAGCAGTAAGTATAGGAGAGAACCAGCCTGTGATTGGAGAATCAGCTCCTTGCAAATTCTGTCCATTTTTCTTCCAGGATGATTTTCTCTAATTGGTTGTCACCATGATTGAAACTTCCTGGGTATTTTCGTGGCTACTGAGCATGAGTTCATGAGGTCCAACCCCCTCCCCTTTTATTTTGACCACTGGTAAGTGCCACTGCTCCATTAAACTGGTGGATGGAGTGCTGAACAAATGACTGCTTTGACCTGAATGGTGCCAAGCTTCTCAAGTATTCAAACAAACATTTGGCAGTTCAGAACCTGAATATGGATAAGAGAAAAGGCACAATGTTGAAGCTTAAATGAAAGTGTTCAATTTTATTTTGGACCTTGCATATTTGTGCATCAGCCCATACTTTCAAAAGAACTGATCTGAAAATGTGAAATGTAATTTTGCTTTTACTGATATGTTTTGTCAAATTAAGGTTCTCTCTCAACTTTTGCTTTATAATATCCCATTGCCTTAGCCTGTTTTATTACATTAAGGGCACTATAAAAACATGAGTTGTTGTTGAACTTACTTGGTTAAATAAATTAAGTCAGAGATGCTCAAGAGGTCAGGCAGTGTTAGTTGACAGCATGCAAGTCAATTGTTGTTTCAGATGTAAAGTTACCTCAAATGTATGTTGTTCAAGTGGATATAGGAAAGGCTGAACGACTAACATACAGCAATATAAAGCTGTTGATGTCAGTGCTGCAGTTTTTAAAGGCCTGCAGAACAGAGCGTCCCTCCAAATTAACCTTTGAGCTTTCCACTCTGAGAATGATTTCAAACTTCTGGATTTGAGCAATGCAGTGGGCCAGATAATTGTTTGTAGTCAGGGATGGAATCAGGTTAAATAAACCTTTTCTAAACCCCTTGAAGGCCTGCAGCTTTGAATTTATGGAAGATCACTTTATAGCTGCTGTGTTCTGTTAAAAAAAGCAATGGTCTAAGCCCTGAATCTTTTTCATTTATTTCTAACTGACTTAAAGTTGCAGCACAGGCTCATTTGGAAATCTAATGCTTGGTCCGGGGAGGGCTTGACCTTTTATTCTGAGACTGTCTTAAAAAACAAACGTCTAACAAGTGTTCTGCAATTTTCTGGGCCTAACAGTCCACTGGAATGTAACCCATTTGTACATGGGTGCAGCAGATGCAGCTGTATAACCCAGCTACACTCCTGGCTTCTTCCAACACAAACAGCATTTGAAAATAATGAGAACAAAGAGGTTAGACTGGTGAATATAAAATTCAACTGCTTAGCTGTGCACGCAGGTAGAGGGCTCAGTCCACGCGTAACCAATAAAATCCGCACTGGCATTAACATTTACATGGGTTCCCTTTGCTGAATGTGACAGTGTTGGATCTGAAGAACAATTGGTTCTTTACATCTCTAGTGACAATTGTACTGCTTTATCTACGTCACAGCGCTACACTCAAGTCGGGGCAAAACTAAATTATGGAGGCTAGTTAAACCTTGTTTCACACTCCATCTGCCACACCTAAGACATTGTGATTATATTAAGCATTGAATTTTCCATAGGAATTGCAATTAGAATAAAATACTGCTGGGAAACTGTAAATAATTTGCAATAAACATAGCTGGAATTGAAAAGAAAAATCACCATACTGAAAATCTGTTGCAACATTTCTGTGCTAAATCAAGTAAAACAGAAGTTAATAAAACATTACAAAAAATGGCACTGTTGATAGGGCGAGCTGACATAAGGCGGGGGGAGGTATGTAAAGCATAAACTTCAGCATTGAGTTATTGGGTTGAATGGCCTTTCTGTGCTGTAAAATTCTATGTAAAACCAAAATAGCAATAAAGAAGCAAATTTGACAGATCAATTAATGACTACTCAGTTTTGCCAACTATTAAGTTGAAATATTTAGTCTGGAAATAGTCAATACTAAAAAAAAATAGAGTTGGAAAAAATGAATTGACAGGTAACAGGAACTATAAAAGATCTTCAGAAAACAGGGTTTCTGTTATTTGGCACTAGGTGCCTGTGAAGAATAATTTTCCCTGATAGTTATCTGTGATTCATTTAACCTGGTTTGGTCACAGGAATAATATGTTCCAAAGATTGAAACTTAACTTAGCGAAAGAGAAAGAAAAATAAACAAACCAATACTTGCCAACACTATGGGACCGTACAAATAAATATGGTATGAATAACTTTCTAAATTATTCGATTTAACTAAAGTATGTGAAAATGTGTCAAGTATGCAATCTGACGGTTTACCTTCAGTTCGTATTAAGTGTAATGATATAAATACCTAATGTGGAAATGGGAATAAGCTCAACGTTATGAAGGAATTAACTTGTCTGGCTGTGTACACATACACATCACTACAGACAAATGTTGATGTCCTCAGCTGTAATCTTTCATGGATTATAATAACACATGACTGGGAGCCCTAATGTTGTACATTCATGGGACTGGGTGCCATGGTGCTAAATGTCCTGTTGCATTGAGTAAAGACGATTATAATACCATCATTCCTGCATACGTTCTTGAGATATCATCACAGCCACAACTTGACAGAAGTTACACAAGTTAAATCTGCAGTAATTGAGTGGAAAGTGCAGGTCTTTGGTCTTTGAGCTGTTCGAAACATGGTCTTGCACTAGATAGCTTACAGCCTGGTTTCTATGGAGAATATGAAAAATCAATATTTTAGTTGCATCACATTCTTGGAACATGATTATTTTTGGTATCGTCATTAAGAATGATTAGAATTCATGCATGAAGAACCTAAAATCCATTGCATCATTAGAGGGGAGGTTGGGTGGCAATTCTGCACACCTACAATTTTCCCCTGGCGTATACTGCTGGGACAGCTAATTTAAATAGAAAAAAAAATGCAAAATTTATCTATATACCTTGCAAAACCATCCATAGACGTAGCATGAAAATAGGGAACCATTGTGGAGGTTGAACTTAGACCATGTGCAGAGCTGGAAAACATCTATCTGAGAATCATTTTTATAAATGACATTTATCTTGGCCTTCAAAGTCCAGAAAACAAGTCTATTGAAATTTATCAAGGATTTCATAAAGTTGCATCCATAAACATTTTTGAGAATAACAGGATACAGCAGAGCAAATTTATCTGTGGCAAGCTTTATAAAATGGTTATGGGCAGAAAATTGTGTTTCTGCATTGGAACCTCTCAATTTTTTTTGTGTGAGTGTATCTTTTATAGAAAAGTAGAAACAAGAAAATAGCAGTAAGCCATTCGGCCCTTTGAACTGCACTACCATTCAATATGATCATGGTTGATCAGGCAATTTCAGTACCTTATTCCTGCTTTCTCTGCATACCCTTGATCCTTTTAGTCACAAAGACCACACCCACTCCCTCAGAACATCAGGTCCCTCTGCTTTATATGCTCTGAGATTTCAAGGACTTCCAGAAAGTGGGTATAATTGGGCTTATATCTGCACAGTGTAAGGACAACATGGAAATGAAACAGCATGGGATTGTTAAAATGGGTGGGGGGGGTGCCCTTGATGCCATTCTCTCTGTTTATCTCCTATAGCAAAAGAGCAGCAACAAACTGGGGGTCCAGAATATTTGGTAGTTTCCCTTTCATCTGGGAATCCCTTGGATAACTGGCTCTTTGGATACCAAGGAAATAGCCCAACAGTTGAGATGTACGCTGATGTTCTGACAGGACCTGTCCGACCTCTGCAGCATGGCTCTAGTTTCCCTCCACTTTCAAAAGATGTATAGCTTAGGTGGACTAGCCATGTTAAATTGCTCCGTTCTGTCCAAGGATGTGCAGGCTAGCTGGATTAGCCACAGTGAATGTGGGGTTGTGGGGGTAGAGTGGGGGCTTTGTCTGGGTGGGATGCTCTTCAATGGTCGGTGCAGACTCAATGCGCTGAATGGCCTCTTTCCACACAGGAGGAAATCTACGATTCCATTTTTCAATGAATGGTTTATAGTCATTTGTAATTTGCCTAGTAATTCATGTTTAACTAGTTGTTAATTCTAGGTTTAAGAATACAAGGTGTTATCTGAGATAGGATAATCATTTGTTTTTCCAGAGTGTGTTCTGAAGAAGGGTCACCAGACTCAAAAAATTAACTCAATTTTCTCTCCACAGGTGCTGCCAGACCGACTGAATTTTTCCAGCAATTTCTGTTCTTGTTTCAGAATTCTAGCTTGTTTTATTTTATTGCGTCTTATTGTAGGGTGAAAACATCTTTGATTAAACCATGGAATTTTGTGGCTTAATTCTTATAGTAATCAACTGGTATTTTGGATTCTTGTCAAAAGAAAATCAATACAATGTAGACAACTGGTGAAATTTGTCAATGAATGAAATTTAATACAGAAAATTGTGAAATGGCACATTTTAGTAAAAAGAACAAATAAAGGTTTTAGAAACCAAAGGCTACAATAGTCAAGGAGATGCAGATGCAAAGAGATCTGGAGCTATATATGTAGAAAATATTCCAGTTTGCTGGGTAGATTGAGAAAGTAATTAATAAGCAAATAGAATACTAGCTTTTATCGATAAAGGCAGTGAGTGATCCTTAGTAAATACCTCTACAAAGCTCTGCTTTGCCCTCAAATGGAGTATTCTGTCTAATTCTAGCACTACATTTTAGGGAGGATGTGCACCCTTTAGAGAAGGCACTGAAAAGTTTTGTAAGAGTAGGTCTGAAAGTGAGGGACTTTCATCAAGTGAATAGATTGGAGAAACAGGGGTTGTGCTTCTTCAAGAATGATTGTTGAGACGAGATTTGACAGGAGCATTCAAAATCATGAGCGGTCTGGATAGAGTTAATGCAGAGACTCTGTTCCCATTGACCAAAAGATCAAGAATCAGAGGACACTGATTTAAGCTGATTGACAAAAAGATCCACAGGTGACATGAGGAGAAGCCTTTTTACACGGCAAAAGTGTAGGCGCTAGAATACTTTCCCCGAAAGCTACATGCAGGAAGCTTCAGCTTTCAAAAGGAAATTGGATAATCATGTTAATAGAGAAAAAAAAGTGCAGTTTGTCAAATGGTTCTAATTGAGTTGTTCTTGCACACTGTCCACTTTGTGATGATGGGCAGAATAGCCACCATCTGTACTTTCTTTTACTTATTCGTGGGATGTGCGCACAACTCGCTGGACCAGCATTTATTGCCCATCCCTATTTGTCACTTAGAAGGTGGCGATGAACTGCCTTTTTGAATCACTGCAATCTATTTAGAGTAGGTTGACTCACAATGCAGTCAGGGAGGGAGTTCCAGGATTTTAAGCCAGCAACACTGAAGAAACGCCAATACATTTCCAACTCAAGATATTGACTGATTTGGCAGAGAATTTGCAGGTGATAGTGTTCAGGTGCAGGTTCCTATTTATCTGCTACCCTTGACCTTCTCAATTATAGTGGTCATGGGTTTGGAAGATGCTGTCTAAGGGGTCTAGCCATTTTGTGATTTTATGACAGTCAAACTGGCTGCCTGATCCTCAGCAGCTTCAGAAACCTGGGATCTCATGCCAGGAAATATCTTTTCTGTTTGCTGGGTGGTAATTTACCAAAGGGCAACTCCTGGAATGTTGTGGTATTTGCCATCTGTACAGGTATGTGACACTGGATGAAGGTTGTTTAAGATTGATTGGTGCCACTAGTCCTCCTTCGTCTTTGTTTAGTGTTGGGCCCATCTAGTGACTAACAGTGGAAGATACTTCACTATAGAGAAGCTATAGAGGATGTACTTTCCATGGCTAATAAGGTTTGTTCCCTGATAGCGATTAGTACAGCTACTTCTGTTCAGGCATAATTATTTGGATCTCAGAAAGATGATGCAGATACAGTGAATTCTTTTGAAAGTTACAGTCGATCAGTTTGAATAGAATCTTCCCAGGCCCTGAACAATGTGAAATACAGTGAATCGATTAATGTAAGTGAGTGAGATGTCCAACAAGGAACTCCTTGACATCAAGAGCAAAAAGTTTCATTTTTAAGCAAATGTTGATCGGAGTGATGAGATTCTCACCAGTAAGCCACCAGGCACCGATTTGTGTGCTTTATCTCACCTTACTAATATGTAGTCTTCCATTCGCCAGATGCAAACCAGACCCTGATATTTCCTGACATGAAAGTCAGAGCAGTTACCTGATGCCTCCATCTCACTACTGGGTGTTCCTTAGCATGGTTGGGGCAATACTGACCAGGATGGTAACCTTTGGCTAGGCTGGCAGGACCTGATGTTCTACTGGCCAGTCCTAGGGAAAAGCATGCCTCTTTGTTGAGCATCCTATCCACCAGAACCTCCAGCCCCTGTTTTCAAACTGGGGTGCCAATTTCCACTTGTCCACCATGCCTGGGGCAAATGACACGCACATGCAGAGGAGCTCAACACTCCCAGTTCCTAACTGGGTACGCAATGGCCTTTTTAATATGGTGTCATGAATCCAGTGATATCCCAGCAATGATGAACACTACTGCTTCTGGCAAGTGAGAAAGTGTGATGAGCCCAAGGGGTGTGAGTCATATTTACGATGATAGGTGTAGCAGAGAGAAATGAAACTCGATGAAAATGACACATTGCCAATTTCTGGTAAAATACAGTTTCTTGTCTTCCTGTAGAGACTGTGTGTGGTATCGGTAGAATGGGTGGAGCCAATGTAGCATTACATTAACCCTTCAGGGCCATTACCGTATACAACAAGCAAAGTCAAAGAAATGTTTCATTTGTCCATTCATGAGAGTTGCTGTAACAGCTTGGAAAGGAGTGCACACAAGTTATCACAGATTGTTTGGTGGGACACATTAGTTAGTGAATCAGTTTGAGTTTGAAGCGCTAACGTTTCCAGCAAATATTTATTGGTGACCCTGATCAGTCTCTGTTAAGACTCAATCCACAAACATGGCCTTGTGAAAAATATTCATTTACTGCTTTGTTATTAGTTTGCTGTAAATTATTCAGTGAATAAAAAGGTACTTGATTTGCCAGAATTTAAGATAATGTGCTAATTGTTGTTTTACTATATTTGAAATCATTGGAAACTTTGTTGTAGAAGTTTAAAAAACAAACTGCCAATATTCAAACAAAAATAATGTGATCAAAGTACACAACTTAGACATGATTGTCTGAAATAGAAAAAGAACATGAGAGAAAAAGCTTTTTTTACACAGTGTGTGATTATGATCGCTGATACACTACCTGAAAGGAAAGGGGAGGCAGACTAATTTTATAAAATTCAATTTTTGGATGTGGGCGTTGCTGACTGACCATGTTTATGCCCTCACTCATCTTCTTCCCTCCCACAACACCAATGGGGTCTTCTTCATCCTCAATTTCCAGCTCACCTGTGCCGAAGGATCATAAGTCACCATTTCTGACACCTCCTGTGGGATGCCACCACCAGACATACATTCCTCTCCCCTCCTTTTTCAGCATTTTGCCACCCTTGTCCATTCCTCCTCCATTCACAACACCCCATGTCACCTTACCATGCAATCACAGAGGTTTGACACTTGCACATTTGCTTTCTCCATCCTCACTATCTATGGTCTCAGATGCATCTTGCAGGTGGAGCAGCGATTTACCTGCACTTTACCTAATCTAGCCTATTGTATTTGCTGTTCATAATGTAGTCAATTCTACAATGGGGAGACAAAACACAGACTGGTTTGCAGATCACCTATGTTCTGCCTGCAAAAATACTCTTTAAGCATCCAACTGCCTCCCACATCAACAGACCACCATGCTCCCCAGACAACATCTCTGTCTCAGGCCAGCTGGCCCAGTGAAACTCAGTGCAAGCTGGAAGAATAGCACCTCATTTTCGCTTGGGGAATGTGCAGCCTTCAGGACTCAATATTGAGTTCAATAATTTTAGGGCCTGAACATTCCTTCCATGTCCTTTAACCGCCCCCCAGACGCACAAGCTGCTTTCAACATAGTTGACTGAATTTCACCTACTTATGGTCCCCATTCCAGCTTTTCTTTCTCCCTGGCATATTATCATCCATCCCTTTGCCTGACCGACTGTCATTCTCTCTGACTCCATTTCCACCTATCCGTTCACTCCCACTTTGCACTCCCAACCCAACCCTGTCTTCAGCATAAGCTGCCATCAGTTCTGAAAAATGTATTCAAAATGTTAATTCTGCTTTCTCTCCAGAGATGCTGGCAGATCTGCTGAGTTTCTCCAGCAATTTCTCTTTTTGTTTCAAATTTACAATATCTGCAGTTCTTTATTTTGTCTTAGAACAAGTTGAGTTGGATTTCAGGGATCATGTAAAATGTGACAGTTAGAGAGGTGCAGATACTTTTGTTGCCAGTCCTTAGGCGCTCTTGAAAAGATGGTCGTGAGCTGCCTTCTTGAACTGCTGCAGTACATGTGCTGTTGATAGACCCACAATGCCATTAGGGAGGGAATTTTAGGATTTTGACCCAGTGAAGGAACGGTGACATATTTCCAAGTCAATGATGAGTGCCTTGGAGGGAAACTTGCAGCTGGTGGTGTTCCAATGTATCTGCTGCCCTTGCCCTTCTAGATGAAAGTGGTCATGGGTTTGGAAAGTGCTGTCTGAAGATCTTTGGTGAATGCCTGCAATGCATCTTGTCGATAGTACACAGTGCAGCTACTGAGCTTCGGTATTGGAGGGAATGAATGCTTGTGGATGTAGTGCCAATCAAGTGGGATGCTCCGTCCTGGATGGCGTCAAGTTTCTCGCGTATTGTTGGAACTGCACCCGTCCATGCAAGTGGGGAGTATTCTATCACACTCCTGACTTCTGCCTTGTGAGACAGGCTTTGGGGAATCAGGAGGTGAGTTACTCACCGCAGTTTTCCTAACCTCTGACCTGCTGTTGTTTATCTAGTGCGTCCCTTGAGTTTCTAATCAATGGTAACCCCCAGGATATTGGTAGTGGGGGTTCCGTGATGGTGACACCATTGGATGTCATGGGGCAGGAGTTTGATTGTTTCTTGGTGATGGTCATAGCCAACCATTTGTGTGGCGTGAATGTTCCTTGCAACTTGTCAGTTTCAAAAGGAATTTGTATACTATATGTATTGGAAGAGAGGAATGGTGAGTGAAGCGAGCTGCATTGCTTTTGTAAAAAGTCAGGGTGAACGCAATAGGCCAAATGGCCTCATTCTGTATTGTAACCAATCTATGATTCTTTTTCACTAGAATTTCTTTCATATTTTAAATCTTTATTTCATTAAAAATAATAATTCTTAAGTAAAATTAAATCATATTTAACTAACATCAGTTTTATCAAGTTGCTAATTTTTTTGCAATCTCTCATTGCGTAGTCACTGTGATTTCACTGAGAAGCTACAGAGTCAAACAACAATTTATATAAGTGGTATAAAATACAAATGAACATCTTTGTCGAAAGTTATCTGACAAATGTGTTCAATCTCGATAATGTGGTTTAACATTGAGTGGGTATTATGAATGGTTTAAGAAACTGTATTCTGTGTGCTTACATATTTGTACGTGTTAAAACTTTGCGAAGATTAAACACTTTAGTCATAGGATTGAATTCAATAGATTTGTATTCATTCCTTTTTAGCAGTTCAGTGGTAATTTGTAGAGACACTAGGATCTATAACATCTCCATAAACGTTGTATAGATTTACTATTCGGTGTTTGAAATCCTGTTAGGTTAGACTCTTTATCTATTACTAGTACAAGATAATAGGCTGTGTCAGGTAAATAAAAGCCGATAAGTACCCCACAGAATAAGTATATTCCTACATTAATTACATTTTTGATTTAATTTAATAACAAGAACATGTCAATGTGAGTTTTGGTCACTAGTTAACTATCTACTTCAGAAATGTTCAAGAACAAAATATTTTGTGGAAAAATCCGGAATAAAAATATTGTAGCATAAAAACTGAACAAGGACAATTCTCCCCAACTTGTGCCAGATCAATTATGGGGATACTCACGATCCTTCTGTTTTACAATTTCATTTGGTGAATAACCAGTGTCAGGTGAATCAGCTTTAATTGTGTGTATTTATTTAATGGTTGCTATTGTAATCAAATAATTAGTAACATATGTAACACCAGTAAATTAGAATTTTATTGAAATGTAGTGGTTCAAAGGCAATAAACGGTCCTCGATATACAGATAATCACATTAAAATATAAATAGAATAATCTGAAAAGGGCAACAAAAATGTGCACCTTTATGATTAGTATTATTTATCTCTATGGCGATTTCAATCCCTTAATCATATAATATGGAATGTATTTAATTTGGTACAGAAACTCGTTACACTGTTTACATTTTGTAATTGTTAAAATAAAATGCTGTATGTGAATAATTTCTCATCATAGATTCATACACTAATATGGCACAAAGTAATGCCATTCAGTCCATCTGCAGCAGCGCTTCAAAGAACAATCTAGTTAGTTCCACTCCCCTGTTCTTTTCTCATAACGCTGCTGTTTTCTTTTTCAAGTACTTTTTAAGCCCACTTTTGAAGCCTATTATTGAATTTGTTTCCCTCTCCCTGGTAGGCAGCACATTCCATATTTTCACCACTTGTATAACAAATGTTGCCCCAGTTCTTCTCATGTTCAATCTTATTAAGTCTACATCCTACTAGTATTTGAACTTTCAGCCATTGGAAACAGCTTCTCTTTCTTCCCAGTATCTCAACTTTTCGTGATTATTAAACACAACGATCAAGTCTCTTCTTCGCCTTCTCCACTTTGAGGAGAACATGCTGTTTGTTTCAGTCTATCCCTGAAAATATAATCTTTTATCCCTGGAGTTACTCTATTTAATATATTCCATGCCTCAAGTAAAGCTTCTTTGGTCAAAGTCATAGTCCCTCTTTTGCATTCTTGGGCAGCTTGCAGGAAAACGTTAGTCATCTAATTGGCAATTCCTTTCTCTCTTTCATATTCTATTCTTCCACGTCTGTCTATGTTTTAGCAACACAATGATGAGTTAGTGTGTTTCTGAACTTTTCTTGTCCCTATTTATTTCTGATCAAACCATTCAACCTTTTATTCTCTCACTTCCCCTCAGCAGCCTAAAAAAAACTCAGGGTTATTTCATATCCCGATTTTTCTTAGGACACCGAAATATGTAGCACACCTCTTTCTTTTACAATTTCCAGGCATTAAACCCTAATCACCTCATTACAATTTTACTTCAATTAGTTCATCTTGCTTGTGTAAAAAAAACCTGCACAAAAGTTCTTGTAATGCTCAATAAAAAAAGGTTAAAATGCTATTTGCATGAACAGAAGCGTATTACCATGAATCTGATTAAGATTGCATGACAAAACACTGCTGAGTTCAAACAGTCTGAAGACTCTTTCCAAATAAATGTTAATAACTAAAGTAAGTTTTTTGTTATGTTTATTAACTCAATTTATGGTTACACACTGAATGTCCCCTTTGACCAATGAAAAATTACAAAACACTAGAGCATCTTTCTTTGCTGCATGCTTCCCTTCCATAGAGTGAATACCTTTCCTGTCAGATATTTTAAGACATACTCCCATAAAAATGACCGCACCGGACCAACTTTTTGCTAGAAAATATGTTTGTTTAGTTGTAGAATTACAAATACTGTTGAAACTAGGATGCTTTATCTTATTGCAGCAATGATAAGTTGGTGTTTATCTTTTCTATATTTATGCTGATTTAGTTGATTTACATTGCAAGAAATTTTTAGCCACAGTTTAAAGGGTAGGCTTCGGTTGCCAAGGTTTTCATGTATAAATCTTGTGATGTGATCAGCAACATTTAATTCAGCCGTGATCCAAACATATGCAAGTTATTAGACCTATTTAGTGGCAAAAACAAAATTGTCTCTAGTTAGCAATCATAACCATAAAATTGCAGACAGGAGCTGAGTAAGCCTGTGAACAGATATCAGATATTAGCAGAATGATACATGTTGGTATCTGATAATTTGATGTTTTTTAGTTTTGTTGTTATTATCTATATAGGCTTGTGTGTTGTTTTTATCAAAACTGACAGTAAAATATTTTACTTCCATTTCAGGGTTGATGTTAGTGTTTTTTTTTAAGTTAAAGTAAACAGAAGGGGAACTGACATCTTATGCAATACTATGAATCATATGTCAAGTATAACAACAATTTATTTTTAATTATCAATTTTGAAGAGATGAAAAAAATAATAATGCAGTTGTATGTCTTTCTTTACCACAAATTATTTTAAAATAAAAAATGGCATCTCTGTTTCATTTTGCATGTAGGATTTCTGAAAAGTCTTGGGTTGATTAATATTATCCATTGTCCTGTAACCATGGCAATAGGGTCAGCACATATAATACTTAATTTAATCTTCCCACTGCTTGTGTGCATCACCAGTGTCCAAATAATAGAAAGCCTCGCATTTCCCGACTGTTATTATCTGTATCGCCAGACCTTCACATGACCAAGAGGAATAAACCCATTTTACTTAATATATGCAGTTAAATTCTTAACTCTCCCCCACCCCCAACCCCAATCATATATACACACAGTACAATTCAGAACTCTTAAGGATTTTGATAGGTTTCCATCAGATCTGTGGGTTCATAAGCATGTCGTTCAGTCAAATGAACCTTTGCGGATTCTCATTGCTGATACAATTGGCTGCAGAGTCTGATGGTGTTGCTAGCCAGGTGGGTCAAGTGCACTGCTTTATCTTCATTTGGCCCAGACCTTATGTTATCTCATCTTAAAAGCTGTGGTGGCTGAAATTAGGAAGGGGGTGGGGAGGGGAAGCACAGACAACTGGGCTAAGAGACAGACACAGACTAAAAGAGGGCAGGGAGGAATGTTTTCTGCATGCAACTGCTGACTGTTAATCATACGCGGGTGTTACGTTGACTTGTAGTATGTCAGCAAGCAGTATGGAACAAGATAAGAGCTGAATTTCATGGCCATGATTTCAGTGTGTATGATCCTTTCTTGGTGGAGCTAAAAAACAAGAGAAATGTTCAATTTACCAGATATCATTTCTTATACTGAATCCAGAGCTTCCTTAAAAGAAAAACGTGCCTCTGTCTCACCAAATGTAGCATACATTTTACAAACAAATCAAACCTCTTTTTAAAAATAAATGCCTCAAGCACACTTTCTGGTGTAGGGAGCCTCATATAATTTTAAAGTATTTAGCATGCCATTCCAATTATTAGTGCTGCCGCAATGAATATCAAGAAAATATTCAACTAGCAAAGTAAATTTGTTTGTTTGCATTGCCTTTATTCAGTGCATCTGGTCATCTAACAACTTTAATGACAGATGTCTTCCTTAATGCTTCCACAATATAAATTGCAGTTATAAACCATGATTACTGCTAGGGTTTTCTTTCTAAAATGTAGAAATTACTCCGGAAAAAAGAATTCTCACGGTGACAGGTCATGTTTTTATTTTTAGAGCATATTAAATAAACATTAAAAAGAAATAAAAATAAATAACAACAGAAAGCTGATAAAACTACATGCGTTGAAGTAAGCCTTATATAAGCAAATCTTTCTATGATATATGTAGTCCATATGATATACGGCAGGCAAACAACAGAGAAAGCATGTTAAAAAAAATCAACATTTAAGAGCACGCAAAGCTATGATAGAATGCTGTATTTCCATGTTTTCCGCTGCCATTATTACATACATGTTAGCCAAGCACCACATGCTATGAGATTTCTGCATCTTTGCAATTTTTTTTTGATTGTCAATTTGAACAGCATTTTCCATGTTGTCTTTGGCCTCTGAGTGAAAATGCAACCATCAATGGATATTGAGTCTCAGTTTGTATAATAAACACATTGAGTACACAAAGCATTCTGCATTTTACATATCAATTCCTGTTTTCTTTGCGTATGTTAATGTCAGATGAACAGTTTCTGGGCATTATCCATCAAAATTAAAATAAGCTTTTAAGGCTTACAACCTCATTACACATATTACAATGCCAAATCCAGCAGATTAACAAAGGATGGATGAGGAAATGCACTGTAATCATTTAGTTTTTTTTGCAAGAGGTCAAATGGCTTCCAATGCACATAGAATATATGATAAATAAATTCTGATAGTCTTGATAGAGCTTTTTGAAATACATATTTATTGTACAGGAGTCATGAATTGTGACAATCTTAAATTTGATAAATTGAGTAATCCTGTATTCTTGTGAAACAAATTATAATTATTACCAAACCTAACGGCGTTTTTGTGACAAAATTATACATAAACAAATAATTTTGCAATTTGTGGATTTTCTTCTGTTGTATATTAACTATGAACACCAAATGAGCTTTGTGAAATATTGTGCTTCATTGCCCTCAACTTTGATTTTATAAGCCACGTGAAACATTTAAATTTTTTTCAGTATTTAATATTTTAAAATATTTTTTACACTATTTAATAGTGAGTTGAAAAGGAAGCTAGTGTAAAAATTTAACCCTATCTGATAATACGTTGTTTTAATTTATAAGCATTTATCATCTGTTCGACTGCATGATTATACTTTCTTTCTATTGCTTTGCTTTCTATTGACCAAGTACTAAAATTTAGGTTTTCACTGTCAACAATGAATTTTCCATAAGTCATTCATTTACATGCTCTTGCAATCTCAGGCTTTAAATTTTGTATTTATTGCAAGCTGACTGATGATACGCAGCCCCTGTCCTTCATCTTATAGACACACTTGGTACCCCAGCAAGTCTTTTGTTAGTATTGATGTAAACATTACCACAAATCACCACTTAGGGACCAGAAACAATTGACTAACTGTTTTCAGATCCAATACACATAACTTGATCAGACACAAAGTTTAAGTACAGTTAGCCTGGGCAACATCAACTAAAGCTGAAAATAGTGGCTGTTAATGGGCCACACAGTAAGAGCCTGAAGCCAGGATCATTCCAGGGAGAGACTATGTGGCAGTGCAGTCAGAAAACCATGGCAAGTGTTTCGATTCTTCCCTGGTTGGCCCTCTTTTAAAAGTGACTATGTTTCCTTAGAGAGCTTTTCAAAGAAAAGCTGATTTGTTTATAGTGATGAAGTAGCTGTGAATCGTTTGTTGTTTTTGTGTTACTGACCCCCTTGGTGTAAAACACATTTCTTTGTTGTTCTTCAAATTTTGTGAGGTCCCTGATGCAAGACAACTCCCAATTACAACGGCTGCCAAAGGCTAATTTGGTGATCATTGTGAAACTATAATGGAGAAGTGTAAAAGTCTATTGAGATTTTTGCATACTGTACATACCATGAATGTAGAATGGTGACTAGCCTTTTGCAAAATGGTAATTATGGGTCATTAAGCATGCTGCCTCCAGAAAGCAGCTGTAACCTGATATTTGAAAGTGTTTTTTTCACAATAGTACATTAGCTTGCAGAGCATTGTATGGGTGAGCTCAACCTTCTCCAACCTGTTCTTTTATTTTTTTGTTGTTATTTCTCTGTCAGTTCACAATTATTTTTGTGGAACTGCCTGTGCCATGGAGAAGGTTGTGATGGAAAGTGGTTACTTCGGATACTGTAGGAATGATTCGCAAGTGCAGACTGACCTATAGCAACCTAGCACTTTATGAGAACTATTGCTCTTTCTATATACTACTGCAGACTGGCCAGTGCTGCATCCTATGACTGAATTATACTATGACTGATTTATTCTATGAAGGCACTCAGAGGAGAAAAAGCAGAGTGATGAAGAATTGAATCAAGGATATGTAATATAGGTTAGCTAAGTAAGGGATTGTGACAGAAGAAAAATGGCAACAGTGAACTGATTAAGTTACTTTTATAAGTGTGAGCTATTTTAATCACATTTTTCTGGCTGTGAGCAGATAGAGTTTTAAAGGAATGAAATTGCTGGGCCATCTTTCACCTTGAATTAAATCTGATATACATGTATATAGTCAACCAAATATTGCATGAGTGTGTACTTATACCAATTAAAAAAATTAATTAAGAACAACCACTATGTGTTGTAAATAAGATCTTTCATTTCCTATTGATGTAAATGAATTGGCAAAACATGAAACAAGACTAAGTGCAGATGTAAAATAACAAATAAAAAGTTTGAAGAACCAGTAGGATTTCTATTGAGCTGTATTCTAGAAAACATTTTTAAAATTTTAATATGTAAATATTGGTTTAATTTGAAAAGGCCAAATGAGTCCTCAAAAATGTAATTTGTAAAAGTCAAATCAATATGTGTACAAAACACTTATTGTTAAAGCAAATAGAAAAATAGTATAAATCACACTCTCAGCACCAGGGCGTGTGTACTTTACAATACAGTGTAATGGTTATTGCAAAATAAAATAGCATTGAGATCAATATTACACCATATTTCTCTTCTTTTAATCACCTAATTTGTGAAATGGCATTGAAATTTCAAATCTCATTTATACATTTGTAGAAATGGGGTATAAATCATTCTGAATTACTGGAACACTCTAATTCATTGAACTGCATTAGTAATTAGCGATTGAAAAATATTAGAAATCTGCTTTTTATATTGTGGTCACAGGTAAAAAAAGAGAAGGGAGAAGTTGCAAAAATAATATTTCCTGACTGCATCTTACTTTGAGAACTAATTCTGTGCAATTAATGAAGTTGTTCAATACTGTTAAATGTTGCACTATATTTAGAAATATCAATGGTTTCAGTGAACCTGACGTAACGAAATAGGCCCATAGTATTTTTGAGTCTCAACTGATTGTACAACTTCTTCCCAAAAATCCTTAGAATTTTCACTCGTAAATTGAATATTTAACAGCCAGTAAGAAAAACAAAATTGCTTTATAAATTTACACATCCATGTTGTTTTCTACTTCATTATGATGCTTTCAAATTCAGCATAAAACTATTTAGACAACATCATTTCTTTGTTGCTGAACGAAACAGTATCACTTCGTGAAAAATGAAAAAGTAGGCAAGTGATACCCTGCACTTCACTTTCCCCTTTCCTGTTTCTCTTGGATTGACTACGAAGCACTGAGTACCAATATATAAAAAAAATCACAAAGAATTATTCATGGCATTTCTTTGGTTTATACAATCTCCTATCTTACTTTTAGATAGAAAATGGGGTCATCTTTATTGCTGTATGAATTTGATCACATCATTGTAACACAAAATAATTTACTTTTTAACCCTTTGATACACTTAGCAGCTTTCTCAAAGTGGCTATCAAATAAATAAACACATCGCCAAGCACAATCGGATTCAGTATTCAATGTGGTTTGACAGAATGTTTTTAGTTAATGCACACCATGGAGATGCAGAATCTTTTTGTAGGTAAAAAGATAAAAAATGGACATTTTGATATCTGCAAAGAGAAGTCATTTTTTCCAAGGACTGAATAAACGTAAATGTCAATACCAACTGGCCTTCTATTATAAACATTTGACAGATTGTATCAAATCTGTGGTATCTAAGAATTTAATTATATTTTATTAATAACATAATTCATACTTCTCACTTAGATCAGTAATTTTTCTTATATTCATTTCTAACATTCTGATTTATAATAAATTTATTAACATAAGAGTTCCTGAAAAATATACAAACAAAAGCCAAAAATAAGTTAAAATAATATAAATTGTTAAAAAGAAGGCCAATAAGAAAATTAATTCGGAAGGTGCTTCTTACTTTAAAGATAGTTGGCAAATCCTTACATATTGTATGTAAGAGCAGAAAATGTAATAAAATTCAGAAATCTTTTCATAACCTTGAAATAATCTTTAGGGACTAAAACCTGCTGAAGAGCTGATTTTCTTGAAATGAAAAAGAAAATGCATCTAGATTTGGTGCATAGAGAGACAGTTTTGAATTTAGATGTATTACCCGTTTTATTCTACTTTATAAATATTAAACTACAGCATTAGCAGTTTAGCTTGGTCAATGCTATTGCAACTTTAAACTCAAATAACAAAAGATGTGGCCTCAGAGAATTTTTGCATCAGTGTTGGCAAATATTGTTTCAAAAAAAACAAAATTGTGATATTTGGACATTTGCCTAATGATGTGTTTTTTTCTGTGAACTTACGAAAAAATTGATTACATAACAACTGTTCTATGAAATTATGAGGTTGTAGTTGTCAAACTCATGCACAAAACTTTAAAAATTGCATTTGAAATGAGAACTACTTTAAAAACATTTAATTTTTCTCATTTATTTTATATCCCACATTGTTGGATTTGTTTCAGAACTCATTAGATAGAGGTAAGTGTGAAAATTTTTCAGTGTGACATCACAAAATATATGGTGTATGAGAATAACAACTGATTGGATTTGCCATATTGTCTAATGATATAAATAAAACTCTTCAAATTCATTTAATTGAATATTATTTCCTTCATTTAATGCCATGTATGAACCAAAATGATGAATACTCATCAAGGTACAGACGAGATAATTGGACCTGAAGGTAAAAAACCTTACATACGTAAAAGTTACTTTAAAACTATTGAAGTGAATTTAGTTCCTAAATCAGAGTGACAATTATAAGGATTTGATGAAACACTTAAACAGTTGCTCCTTTTAGCCCTCTCTTTTCAATGATGTGTACCTGGGTAGTAATTGATGATTAAACCTGTAAATCATTTTCATCTATCTCACCAATATCTGCCACATTATGGCTAAGAGGATATCCTGCCTTCTTTTCTGGTCACATTTATGTGCGTGTGATGAACGTCTTGGGGTAAAACAGTCTTTTTCTAGGTTGTCAAAGAAGAAATACTCAGGAGCACGGCCGTGGCTGAGAACATCAAGAGAAAGCCGAATAGTTCTACTTGAAAACCAACCTGCATGACTCGCTTTCTGAAAACTAACCTCAACAGAATTTGAACCGGATGTAACACACTCAATGGTAATAAGAAATATCCAGAGGAACTTGTGGGGAATAGAGTGGAAGGATCATCTCCCTTAGTGTCAGCGAGCCATGTGTTATTATGGTTGTGGAGTTATAGATAGCACATTTTTTCTTCTTTCCTCGACATTAGTTTGCAAGCGTAGTGATGATGATTGAGCAAATGATGACATTTATTATCATCACCATATTGTTTCCAAGGCAGTTTGACTGCAGTGTGAGCATGACTGTAAAAGCTATCTGGCTGCAAGTCCTGTAAATTGAATTTCCATAAGCATCATAACCTGGGTGGCAGAAGTAGATTGTTTTCTCTCTCTTGCAACTAAACAAAGTACATATTTTACTGCCGGTGAGAAAATAAAATCTCTCCACTTCATTTGGTTGTCTCACATAATTGGCGCAAATTTTACATTGTTCCAAGTTCCACTAACCTCTTCTGATTGCCTATGTCAGCATTTTTTTCCTTTTCTATAAGGTATCGGAAAAAAACAACACATCTTCCTAAACATAACTCAGGGCCTCCAAAATGTCATAAGCAGTTTTTGACATTTTCAACAGTGCAGCTAAAAAGGATCACTTGATAAATACCACATTGCAATTTTCATCTACCAGTTTTCCCCCTCTCAGTTGGATAAATTTGCTCGGTATCAGAAAACAGGCAGAACGTTGCAGCGGGCTAACAAATGTTAGAAGAGAATAATGTAGATTTTTATTCCTGATATTTCTTAACTATAGCCTAACCTGATACAATCAAATAAATAATAAAATAAAGGCAGGAGATCAAGGCCTGTATATAGTTAGGTGAAGCATCTCTGTTTGTGCATTGCAGTGCAGCTGCAGTAATACCAACCAAACAATCCATCCTTAGTTATAGCCAGATCAAAGAACAGCTCCTCAGACAATTACAGTAAAATTGAGGTACCCTGGCTAAGAAACATGTGGGCTTACTTTCTGAAGACAAGTCCTTGTTCGCAGGACTTTGGTTTAAGAAGAATAAACCTTTAAAAGCTGCACTATAATTGTTAGTAATAGCTTGGCACAATTTGTCTAGTCACATTTCCTTTTTAATTCTACATAATCTCACCATTTAGTTCTTTGCCTTTGAGATTAACCTCTGTTGCTTTAAGTCCTGATGCTCCAAAATAATTCCCTGGTGATGAAAGATGTCTTTTCATATCTGAGAGAAAGGAGAAAATGTCCCCAGATTTGAGCTATTGAAACGATACTTATCTTTCTTGTGTTTGTTTGATTTCAGCCATGTCATAGAATCAAAGTAGAAGAGAAATTTAAGAACTGAATTTGGTCACTATCTCCAATCTTTAAGTTAGCTTGGAAGATTTTGTTTGCCCATTTTTATATACTTCTGTGTAATAATGTCATGGCACAACAATACAGCAACTTATAGGTAGAATACAACATGGTGTGGGATTCTACCAAATGTTTGAGTGTCCTTAAGATATTAAATGAAGCAAATAAACCAATGAGAGCCAAGTTTTAACTGATGACTTTTTAACAGACCACCGTGCAGTGACCTTATTTTGTACCTTCATGTTATTAATAAAATGAATAAGTTAAAGATTCAATTATGACCTTTTGTGACAAAGTGCACAGTTATTTTGTTTTCTGTGAAAGGCTTGTATATTGTAAAGGAATTTGGAATCTGATGCTATTCTTATTTCTTATTGTACTGGTGGTAACTGCTTATTGTAACATCGTCTGATATTTTATGTGTGTCGTTGACCACACACAAACCATATAAAACACGAACAGTTCCATATGTGTAATGGTTTAAAATAACTGCAGTAATGATCCTTTCACAGCAATCTAAAACACATGAATTGAAACGGACTACCGGACAAAAAAGTTTGCATTTCTGAGAAGACTAATAATTTATAAGCACTGCTGTAAGTTACCTGTGCCTTGTGTCTTTAGTCTTGTATTCGACTGGCGAGTCAACATTTGAACAAAATGTTTTGCTCAAACAACCTTTACTTTGTACTTCCTTATGTAGTTAGCCTCACCAATAAAGCTGTTGCTGATAGATTTTGAGGTACAGAGTATTCGGAAGGTATAAGGCAGAAGGAGGCCATATAGTCCCTCATGCCTGTACTGTCTCTGTGAAGGAGGTGTCTAATTAGTTTCATTTAACTAGGCTTTGCCTGCAGCCCAACATTATTTTTCATCTCAAATACTTATTGTCCTTTGAGAGTTCATTTTGGACCTGTTTCCATGATTCTGCTAGGTGAGAATTTCAGATTCCATATTAGGTAACCGGTTCATTTCAATCCTTTCTGTAAATCTTTTCATTGATAATTACAATCCTGTAATTTTAAAGTTGTACAACACACCTCTCATTGTCAATAAATGGTAAGTTGACTGCAGGAATAAATGGATCACTTTCAGGATGGTAGACAGTTAAGAGGGGAACGCTACAAGGGTGAGTGTTCGGTCCACAATTGTTCACAATCCATTTGAATTATTTGGATGTGGACACCAATTGTAATATTTCCAAACTGGACACCAAACATGACACCAAACTGGGTGGAAATGCTAGTTGTGAGGAATGTGCAAGTTTCAAGAGAACTTGAATGGGCTAAATGAATGGGCTAAACACAATGTAATGTTAACTGTGAATTTATTCCTTTTGACAGAGAAAAACATAGGAAGATGAGTAAGTGAGAGACAATGGGAACTGCAGATGCTGCAGAATCTGATATAACAAAGTGTGGGGCTGGATGAACACAGCAGGCCAAGCAGCATCTTAGGAACACAAAAGCTAACGTTTCGGGCCAAGACCCTTCATCAGAAAAGGGGGATGGGGAGAGGCTCCTGAAATAAATAGGGAGAGAGGGGGAGGCGGATCGAAGATGGATAAAGGAGAAGA
Source organism: Stegostoma tigrinum (assembly GCF_030684315.1). NCBI lineage: Eukaryota > Metazoa > Chordata > Chondrichthyes > Orectolobiformes > Stegostomatidae > Stegostoma > Stegostoma tigrinum. Next base: position 44,667,490 of record NC_081369.1, on the reverse strand, counting down.
TCGGTGGAGAGGAGACAGACAAGTTAAAGGGGCGGGGAGGGAGTCTGTAGAGGTGAGTATAGGTGGGGAGGTAGGGAGGGGATAGGTCAGTCCAGGGAGGACGGACAGGTCGCGGGGAGGGATGAGGTTAGTAGGGAAGAAATGGAGGTGCAGCTTGAGGTGGGAGGACTGGGTGGGTGAGAGGAAGAACAGGTTAGGGAGGCGGGGACGAGCTGGGCTGGTTTTGGGATGCAGTGGGGGGAGGGGACATTTTGAAGCTTGTGAAATCCACACTGATACCATTGGGCTGCAGGGTTCCCAAGCGGAATATGGGTTGCTGTTCCTGCAACCTTCGGGTGGCATTGTTGTGGTTTTCTCTTTTTTTGTAACTGACATAGGAGATCACGGCACCAGACCCTGGCAATCTAGTCTAAAAATGCTACCCAGCTCAGAGCTGTGTTCATGATTCTGTGTGACACCCAGCAGTACAGGAAGAACGTTAATGACCTTCGGTGCTCAGCAAGGGCGAATCCCTCAATCAGCTTATGCTGCAGCTGTACAAAACTCTGGTGCGACCACACTTGGAGTATTGCGTACAGTTCTGGTCACCACATTGTAAGAAGGATGTGGAAGCTTTGGAAAGGGTGCAGAAGGGATTTACTAGGATGTTGCCTGGTATGGAGGGAAGCTCTTACGAGGAAAGGCTGAGGGACTTGAGGTTGTTTTCGTTAGAGAGAAGGTTGAGAGGTGACTTAATCGAAACATATAAAATAATCAGAGGGTTAGATAGGGTGGATAGGGAGAGCCTTTTTCCTAGGATGGTAACGGCGAGCACGAGGGGGCACAGCTTTAAATTGAGAGGTGAAAGATATAGGACAGATGTCAGAGGTAGTTTCTTTACTCAGAGAGTAGTAAGGGAATGGAACGCTTTGCCTGCAATGGTAGTAGATTCGCCAACTTTAGGTACATTTAAGTTGTCATTGGATAAGCATATGGACGTACATGGAATAGTGTAGGTTAGATGGGCTTGAGATCGGTATGACAGGTCGGCACAACATCGAGGGCCGAAGGGCCTGTACTGTGCTGTAATGTTCTATGTTCTATGAATCATCTCTCTGCTACCTCATACTCACTCCATCTCTGTTTCTGCACCCATCTCTCACCAAGGCTCATGCTCTATCACTCCCACTATTGCATGAAGCACCTTCCCTCAATCATTTTCACCCAATGCCCCCACACTATTAATTCTGTATGTCCTCTGCATTGCCTACTCACTCAGCCCACCGGCACTAGCAACAGCTGTGCCTTGCACTTTCATCTCACTCAATCCATTTCTTTGCCTCATTGTAGGAAAAAAGCAGGTCATAATAGGCTAGAGAGACCCAGTCACATGGTGGAATGCTTGACATTTGTCTCCTCATCCCTTGTGCCAGAAAGAATCCGTGGTGATGCTGAGCCCACCATACCCTGCCAACAAAGTCTAATTTATTATGAAGTGCTGTGCTGATCTCCCATTACTGCCACTGTGAGCATGCCCAAATATCTGCCCTTATTTTGCAACTCATTCCCGCTCTTGTCTCCCCAAAGTATTAGTGGTATCTTCAGGGTTTCCACCTTGAAGAGACTAGTCCCTCAGGGCAAAACCTCCCCCCTCCATCTCTGGAGAAGAAGCCACAGATCATTGGGTAGAGGATGCACTAGCAAGGCTGCTTCCAATACCCTCCACAGTTCAGATACTGGCATCTTGGTTGTGCTTTAGCAAATTAATATTTCCACAGATGGCCAAGGAAGAATTGTCCCAGTTCACTAATACTCAGGGGACCAGGTCCCTACCCAGCCCAAGGAATAGAGGACCATGTGGAGTCAACTAATAATGACTATATTCAAATGGACAAACAGATATAGGAGCAGTTGGCAGGGGTGTCATAGAAAATCAGCAAACTGAAATGAAGGCTGCAGGAACCAGTTAGTGCTATCTGTTCCATGTTGCTTCTGGAATGCATGTATCTGGCTTGCTCCATGGATGGTTTGTGGGTACTACAGTGGGTTAGATCCAACACAGTCATTATTGGATATATGTGCAAATCTGCACACAATCATTGTAGCCATTGATGCTTAGCACCAATGGTAGTGACAGTGGGCCAAGGGACCTTGACCTATCTCCATGTGACCCGTTCTCATAAGGAAAGAGAGAGGCGCCTGAAGGCACACAGCCAGATGAGGGACCTCATAATGCCCAGCAAAGGTCTTCTCACTGGTCACTCAGAGGTGTCTGATCCCTCCATCTCCATTCTGCTTGCAGTTCCTAATCCTGTAGGAGTTCAAGCGAGGAAATGAAAACCTGCAAGGGCACTTTCAACATGTTGGAATCCTCAAGACATAAACCATCACTTCCCCACCTCTAGGTCACCTGCCTAAATTTCCAATGTCAACAACTCCTCTATAGGATGCGCTCTGTCCAACCCAGCTGTAAATCCCAGATCTATATCTATATGACTTTTTTTAATATTCATTTACAGGATACAGCATTACTGGCTGGGCCAGCACTTATTGCCAATCCCTAATTGCCCAGGGGGCAGTTAAGAGTCAACCACATTGCTATGGAGTCACATGTAGGCCAGACCAAGAAAGGGCAGCAGATTTCTTTCCCTTTCCTTCTGAAAGAATAATTACAGGAGGGAAAGGAGAAAGGAAACTTTCTGAGGGCACATAGGTGAAACCTGACTATAAATACATTATGACATTTTAAAATATACATTCACTCATTGTTATTGGCTATGCGAGCAAGTCATAATAGATGCAGTTATGAAAATGAAGGTAAAGGCTAGCCACCCTCAGTGTCACATGATGTTCTAACCATGTCTGAGAAATAGCATTCCTTCTTATAGCACCCATACTAGCATGAACCATGATGTTGGGATTGTACATGAGATACTGTGAAGGCTTCCATCCATTTTTAACCTCAGTTTTGATTAAACAATAGGAAAAGCATAGAAGTTGGGTGGAAGGATGATCCATAACAAGGATGAAGAGATCCTTCAGCATGATTTGGGCAGGTCGGGTTGAGTGGGAAAATCAATGGCAGATGCATTATAATTTGGATAAATGTGAGATTATTCATTATGGAAACAAAAATAAGATGGCAGATTAATACCTGAATGGCTGTAAATTGGGAGATGGGAGTGTACAGTGGGACCTGGGTGTCCTTGTATACCAGTTGCTGAAGGTAAGTATTCAGGTGCAGCAGGTGGTAAAGAAGGCAAATGGTATTAGGGCCTTCATTGTAAGTGGTTTTGAGTACAAAAGCAGAATGTGTTGTTGCAGTTATACAGGGCCTCGGTAAGGCCACCATAGAATACTGTGTGCAGTTTTGATCTCCTTTTCTGAGGATGGATACTCCTGCTCTCAAGGGAGGCTAGGATTGTTTTTACTAGAGTTCAGACAAATGAGGCAGATCTCTTACAGGCTTATAAAATTCTAACAGGACTAGACAGTGTAGATGCAGGGAGGATGTTCCCGATGGTGGGTGTGTCCAGGCCCAGGGTTGCAGTCTGAAAATTTGGGGTAGACAATTTAGGGCACAGATGTTTCTATAAAAGAGCAAGCCAGGAAGCTGTGTTTGACTTTGCGATTAAACAAGGAATGCTGACCTTTGCAGCATCCAAATATTTATTGTATTTATTACTTCATGCAACTCTTGTTCCAAATAAGCAAGGTTCACAAAGTAGACTAGCCTGTACTGCTTTAGCTGACGCTGCTGCAAAGTAGGATATTGAAGGTACTTTTCCTTCTGAAGAACCAAGTCCTCATCATCTTGCTCAGTACATTGCTGTGGCTCTCAAGGATCACCACCATTCATCACATAGCCTCAGTGCATCATCCAGATTTCTAGAGTAACGTATTCAAGGATTAAGCAGCTTCCACTGTCTGTACAGTACTGCAATGAATCCCCAGGCATGACCTACATGGGAACTTAATGTGGACGAGTGATCTTATGGCACAAGGAACCCAGCTGCAACATGACAATGCAAAGTTTTGATTCAGTCCACATGGCAGCCCTAACATGGAGAGCTGTTTTTGAAGTGAGTCAGAAATGTGTCATGGTGATTTGGTGAAGCCAATGCATGTCCAATGCCAACCTCCCCAGATGAAGCATGTAGGCAGTCATGAGTCATGGGCCTGAGGTGTTGGGAAATGCTGGAGGCCCACAAGAGCGAACAGTGAGCTACCGCCACCAACTATTTATTCAGATTTTCAAGTCAGGACTTAATGCTATCCAGTTTCTCTTCATTATATGGGAATATGGCAAATAATTTATAAATGCATGAGAATAGGTAACAATGAGATGTTAATGCATATAAATAGACTTCTCATTGCTCTCGCGAAAATCTCGTCTGGCCATTTGAACCTGAGTGAAAAATCAAACCGTTACCTTCACATCAAGAATCTCATTTTACTGATCTTGCCCCATTTTCTGAGCTAAATCATCATTGCCTATGTTGTGAAAGGAAAATTCTGCCCACCGGTGTGGTAAAATGGCAGTGAGAAATTGATCAGCCATGATCCAGGATGGCAGGGCAGGCTTGATGGGCTGAATAGTCTGCTTTTGTTCCCAAGGTCATTTGGAAGATGTTGACAGGATCAGCTTAAATTTTGATCTAATTAATAGTATGAAATCAGAACAAAATCAACTCTAAAGACCCTTCAAAAGCTACTCAAACATTTTGCGAGATTTTGCACCAAAGTTTTACAGGAAAAACAGATAATTTTCCCTCCTGCAATTAGAAATCAACTTCTACGAAACTGCCTTCTAATGTATAATTCTTAACAATAAATAGCATATAGACAGCTAAAAGAACATTCTCTAGCATGGTCGTAACAAAGTCTTCCCCTGGAAGTTGTATAGGCGGAGGGAGCACTGCTGACCTACAGGCAAGTGTACTGCCCCAGGATGATATTCCTGGTTCAGTCAGAGGCTCAGCCATTTAACAGCTTGTCCACATGGTAAGTAATCGATGCTTGACTTAGGTGCAGAACTCTGAGTAAAACTGAAGCAAGCCTACTCTTTGGGGTAGTGTACAACTTCTGGTAATCAATGTAACCAGTGCATCCACTTTCTACGCAAACTAAGTCATTCAACACTTCAGAAAACAGTTCAGCAACAGAAATAGTCTAAATTCAAGTGAATGTCCACATTGGCTGAAAGATCTGATTGATGGTTTTTCCAGTGTTCTTGCTGCAATTGAACATTATCCACAGTTCGGTCAGTATTTATTCAGCTGGTGCTGTTGTTGTCATTGGGACAGCAGATTTCATACAGCAACGCTGCTGCACACAATAGCGCAGAGTCAGTTTAATAGTGTCTAGCCAGTTTTCAACTGTATCCTCTTCCCCACATTCTGTGCAGATGTAGCATTTCACAGATTTGTCTTTTGACTCAGCCTTTCAAGATTGGGAAGATCTTTCTCTCCCCAGCTCTACTGATGTCCTAGGAGGGAGGTGTTACCTGAGAGGTAATGAGAAGACTCTTGAGACTGTTTTAACTGTGGCCAGGCAGACCTCAGCTGAGACATAATAACTCTCCTTGCTCAAGCTTGTTTAGTTTACAGGTGGGTGGCCTTCAATAGAGGCTATAGGTCTATTCGAAGTGACCTAGCATCCAGAATTATAGGCTCAACTCCAGGCTTAGGGAGTCCATATTGAGTGGATTGTTTACTTTTTGGGATCAATTAGAAGTTGTATAATTTATTGTTTAGTTGTACAGTTGTATGGTGTGCATACACCATGTGCCTTGCTTGTGAATCATTGCTACATTTTATTTGTTGCTTCAAGGTTAAATTTGTCATCCCCCCAGCGCACAGCTCTGTCTTATGATTTCCTTAGGCATTTCTGGGGAGATACTGTCATAATGAGACATAGTAGCAAAAGCACTTCTGTCACAGAAAATAACAAGTAATTGGAAAAGGTAGGGATCTCTACATTTTGGTACAGTTCCCAATTACTATCATTGGAGCTCAGGAGAAGCTTTACCTCTATATGATATGTAGGGAACAATGAATCTAACTGCAACAATTGTCTATATTTTGCCATATTTTAGGCGTGACAAAATGGTAAGCTTCAATGTAAATGATACTTATGAAATATAACTGCATTGAATAAGACTACTAGGAAATGATGATGGAAATTGTACCTTCCTTGGATACAAAGAAAAACTGTGATAGTGACATAAAACAAAAATTGCTGGCAAGTATTAAAGACTAATAACGGGCAGATAGACTGACATTCTCAGTGTTATCCACCAGTTCTGTTGACGCCATTTGTCTGGAACAATGGAATATACTTGCACAAAGATAGACGTGAGCTAAGGACAGAATTAGGCTGTTAGCATTTTTTTTCACCCAAATGCATCAGCTCACATTGATGAACATGGAATCCAGTCTGTCATCCTTTAAATCAGTCCCTTTGCAGTTTCTTTTAGTCTTCAAAATAATTTACTTCTACTTTTGGCATTTTTTTCAATTTTGGAGCCTATATCCAAATCTTCAATGCAAACAGTAGTTCCAGTGTGGAACTCTGAGGGATATCACTGCCCATTTCCTTCCACTATGAAAAATGACCGGTGCTCCTCCTTCTCACAGTTTTCTCCCCCATAGACAATTTTCATCCAGTTTGCTATCCTCCCCCTACTTCCAAATCCCTTGATCTTTTCTAGTAAACTCTGATTTAGTGTTGAGTTAGAGGTTTTTCCCACAGTTCAAAGAAAGTACTTTGACTATACATATTCTACATACCTCAACTAATATCAAAATAGAAACAAAATGGAAACGGACAGAACTGCGGATGCTGTAAGTCAGGAGCAAAACCAAAGTTGCTGGAAAAGCTCAGCAGGTCTGGCAGCATCTGTGAGGAAAAAAAGATCTGATTGATGGTTTTTCCAGTGTTCTTGCTGCAATTGAACATTATCCATGTTTCGGTCAGTATTTATTCAGCTGGTGCTGTTGTTGTCCAGTCCAGAAGTTCTGAGGAAGGGTCACCGGACCGAAATGTTAACTGTTTTTTCCTTCACAGAAACAAAATGGAGGTGGATAATATAAATTACAAATGGTTAACTTGCTTAACAAGCCTCAGCAATATTTGAAGAGATATTGGTTGACGTAGTGGATCTATATAGTACTACATTAGTAGATATTTCATCTTTAAAGAGTTTATAACTCTCTTTACTGCATTGAAATAATTTTTCAACTAATTACACCAGAACCATTGGAGTAGCTCTGCCTACTCAAAATAGACAGCATGTTGTCCACTCTGCAATTCTACAGCACACATTCAATCTGAACATAATTTAATTTCCCAGACCTCAGGAACTTCCTTGCTCAATTCCTTCATTATTCTGCAATGTACACTATAAGATCTTGATGCCTTTCCCTCCCTTGGCTTCACTAATTTACCTAAACTTTCTTTTGATCTATTAAAGTTTTACTTAGCTGGCTTTCATTACTTCAGGATTCACCTTCCCTCTGGATCTCTTCTCCATAGCAATAGACTGCTGCAAATTACTTGACAAGCAGCATTTTTGATTGCCCTGTACGAATTGACAAGCTTTTAATTTGTGGATTCCCACCTTGCTTTTAGCACACACACACACACACACACACACACACACACACACACACACACACACACACATCAGTAAATTGAGAAAGTTAATGATTCTAAAGTTCTTTTGTTAATTGCATTGTTTGCAAACATTGTGCATATTCTTTGGAACTTAAGAACAAGACACAGAATGCTTGTAAAATTTAAACAAAATCACAGTTAATTACAAAAGCATAGTACATAGAATGGATAAAGTGAAGTGATTAATTCTTTGAAGTGTTCTTCAAAATTGACAGAATTGTCAGTCTTTTTACGGCAAAGGTTACAAAAGCATGACAAAAAGAAGGCAGAGCCATTATCAAACTTCTGTACAAACACGTTAGCGTTGGAATGAATTGATGTGATAGCAACAGACAAACACTTAACAGTACAATACTCGCCTATCTGCTGTTTCAACTGAGGAATGAGGCTTTTTGACACCTATCAAACAAACTCATTAAACATTCATCTTCTAATATTGTTGACCACAATCCCTAGGCTGTATGTTCATTAAAACTTACACTTGCATAAACAAGATGCATATGTGAATGTATATCCAGTTCTGATGTGAAATATCTCTATATACAGCTTAATTTTATTCAGCAAATTTAACATTTTGGTCCAATGATGTTTTCCAAAATTTAGAACCTGAAATAAATTGCTGGATGTCTGATCAAATGAAGATCAACTTTTTTAAATGAACTTCATAACAACTTACTATTATTCCGTTTTTTTTATTCACTCATGTGATATGGGTGTCGCTGGCTACACCAGCATTTATTCCCCATCCCTAATTGCCCAGAAGACTGTTAAGAGTTAATCACATTGCTGTGGGTCTAGAGGCACATGTAGGCCAGACCAGGTGAGGATGGCAGATTTACTTCCTTAGAGGACATTAGTGAACCAGATAAGTTTTTTCTGGCAATCACCAATGGTTCATGGTCATCTTTAGACCCTTAATTCCATATTCTTTATTGAATTTAAATTCCAACAAATTCTGCTATGGCAGAGATTTGACCCTGGGTCCCTAGAACATTAGCAGAGTTTCTGATTAACAGTCTGGCAATAATACCACTACAGCATTGATTTAGTTTAATTTTAAACTTACCAGATCTGAACCTAATCCTTTAAGAAGTATGCCTGTTTCTCTGAGAAAAAAAAAGGACTATTTGACCGATGTAGTAGAGTGTGGATAATTCGAGACCACTTGCTGCTTACAGCAATCAATTTTACATGTAATCCCAATAGATGAAAAAAGCCAGTTCCTCACAAAACATGGCTATAAATATTGTTTCTTTTTTTGTATAGTTTCTGAGACTTTTTCTTTCAATGAGTGGGACAGTAGTTCTTGAGAGTACAAAAATAATGCACAGAGGGTTATACTGCATCAATCTGATATTATTTTGTACCTTCAAACATTACCTTCACATTTCTATATCCAACTCTGTTCTTCCCAATCTTTAAGACCAGTTATTTGCACCCTTGCCATCTTCTTCAATCCACAGTGCATGGATTCCTGCATATTCCTAGTTTCCACTCTTGCAGCCCCCATGACTGTTCCTTACGGAAGATCTTAAGCTAAGGTGCCTGATGAGTGGAAGGTGTTAAAATAGAGGTCGCCACTTACCTCACCATTTGTGCTGTGCTTTCTCTGACCAATATTGTTGTTCTCAATGATGACATCATTTGAAACCTAACAAGAATGTAACCACAGGTGCATGTTTCATGCATAGTGCAGAACATGCTTGTGAAAGCATTCGCTCCAGAATACAGACCAGCCTTGTAAATATTGTGATCTTTTCTTAACAGTCTCATTGTTGGATCAAAGTAGCAGGGCTGTGCTATGCTTGACTTTCCATCCCAGATTACACTTCCCTTTGCACAGCCCAACTATGTCTGATCAAATGAAGATTTTTCTTAGAGATCTTCGTAACAGCTTAAAAACATACCACTGTTCTTACTTGTCCCTCCCCGCTTCCTCCGAGCCACAGGCAACGTATCTTGGTCATGACCCATCTTCATCCATTTTGTCTGTTCCAAATACTCAAGATCCTACTCTTCCTCACCAATCACTACATTGTTCCAAACTCTCAACCCCAGCACCTCCCACAACAACACACCCGGTCCCCCACCCCTTCTCTCCCAAGTTAGGGCAGCTATTGGTGTTCCTAAATTGAATTTGAATTGAGGCCAATACATTAAAGAGACTCGGATATGATGAAGTTGCCCCATCCCCACATACCATAATACATCCGGTTATAAGTCTGCTGAAAAATAAAACTCTTTAATTTTTTGGACAGGTTTTACTTGAACCAGCAAATTCAGAAGGTCTAGCCCGTCTCTTGTGGAAGTGTATTGAATCTAGCGCTCAGATTGGAGTCTCACGCACATTGAGGCAATTTCTCTCTTCAGAGGTCTTTATGATTGGGATGAATGCTTAGGACAGTGTGTCGGATTTTCATCGCCAAAATTCTGGCTTGAATCAAGTACAGCAAATCAGTCTGAGTGAATCGTACAGATTTCACTGCCCCTCTTACACTCGCTGCTTTGATGTGTTTTCTTCCCCCTCATCTTTCTGATTGTTTTCTATAAACTGGAAAAAATGCCATTACTTTATGTGATTTTCTTCATATGAAGGCACTCTCATGTGAAGAAATAAGAAATCTGATTAAAATGCCACGAGACACTGCTCCCTCTGCCTTAGTGAGAACATTCACATAGATAAGGAGGAAAAATACATCAAAGGACTTGATACGAAAAGGTACAAATTAATTCTGAACGGTTTGGACAGACTCAGCTCATCCCTAATCAGATCAATCCAACTTCGATGGTGACCAGGGCCTTAAATATTTTTGGACCGAGTAAAATAGCAGTTGAGGTTGAGCGAATTACGATTCGAAAGAATATTTATTGTTTAGTTCGGCTCAAGAGGTTACATGCTTAATGCGGAATTCCGACAGTGATCATTGTCGGGCTGATACAGACAGTGTGTCGCTGCTCACTGGAACAACCATCTTTGAAAAGTGGTGGCCGAGCCAATTGAATACTTATTTGAAAAATAAAAGAAAATAACAAGAACGGATTTTTTTAGCACTTGCAAGAAAATGAAACAGCTTAGTAATTCGTTTTGTCTATTCTCTGCGCTAGTTCTAACATGCTGGCAGCATTACCCAATGTTTTATGCTTTCGAGTTGCTGATCAATATATCATATATTTCCAGCAACTTCTGTTTCCCAAAATGCAAGCAGTTCCACCATTTTTGGGTTTTCATTAAAAAGTTCCTTCTTTGCCGAACGATGGAAGAGATTATAGTGTTATCACTTTCTTTTTGCGTTTACTTTAAACTAATCGTAAACTAAGTTTCAGAGTTTCAGTCACATGGATTACATCAAAGAAACGCTCTTTTTTTAAAAAAATGAAAATGCCTTGAGAAAATATCACTGGTGGGCCAAAAGTTCACAATGGTCTCCAACAGTGTCAAGGGTAGATGTAAAAAAAATTGCACGAAAGTACTTACCCTAGAGTTTTTAAACAGTCTTGTGAGTGAGTTTTTCCTTCTGACCCCTAGTTCTAAATAGGAGCGGAGGCGGGACCACATCAGAACGGAAAACCATAAGTGCTGATAGGTGATACAGTTTAAAATCTGTCCATGATATGGTACAAGATCCACCAATGAATCTAAACTGAGTACCAAAATTGATAAGGCGTTACAGTTTGGTGAGGTACAATTCTCTGTTAGTGCTTAGGTATCTATGTGACCTGGGGTGCAGGATATTTATTCTCAAAATTTTTTGTCATAGAACCATAAATGTGATCCTTACATGCATCTCTCTACAAGTGTCTCAGGAATAGTGATCAAAGGAAATAATTCTTCCTCAGCTCTGGAACGACTAAGGATGAAATTCTGTGATAATCATATCATGGAACTTTCAACTTAAAGAATACACCCCTTTTGTTATTATTTATAAAGTGACAAGTGAAAAAAGATTTAAAATTCAACCCTAGGTTGCTGGAGTGTTGCTGTAATGGTATTTCTAAAGTTAAATTCTAAAACATGGGGTTGAATTTTCTGGACTATGTTAGGGGAAATTAGGATATGACATGTGTTAACCAATAAATCCACACTGAAGTTCCAGCTGAGATTAGAATGAGGTTCAGAGTTTTAACTAAGTTCATAAGCAATAATATGTCAGTCATTTGAGATTCATTTTTTCATTTATTTGAATCAAGAAAGTAGTCAGATTAAAATAAAAGTTAGCAGTATAAACAACATAAATGTGCTCAGACACTGAAATAGCAAACAGGTAGAGTTTCTGTGAAAATGCAATTTGGCTGAACCTACATTAACTCTGAGATTATACTGGGAAATGGAATGTTGGGGTTACCCTGTACCATACCAAGGAATCAAAGCAATGGAGTTTAGTCAAGGATGGAAATGAAGCACCAGGCTGCAGAGAGGAGAAAGGATGGCTCTTAGGAAATGGGGAGTGGTGAGACCTGGATAGCAAACACCTTGCCACTTTTGGAATCTGTGAAAAACATGGTGGTTGTCTGAGACAGACTGTTTCAGAATTTGAGTGGTGTGCTGTCTACATGACTTAAAATGTATAAATATTTGATGAATCATCTTTGAGTTAGAGTGCGAGCTCAGAATCTTTTCTGGGCTGGACTCTCCCAACATTGGCTCAGTCAATAATCATTGACCTGTACCTTGAGGCTCTATAATCTACCACAGTAACCTTATGCCGGAAGGCTTGGAGCAACAAGGCTGAGCAAGGGATCTGCACCAGGATAGATATCTGACACACATTTACAATTTGGAGACTTTTCTGAGGTGGCTTCAGAAGAGGATTGGTGGAGTGGGTGGCTAACTAATACAATTAAGGTCCAATTAAGAAGTCAATTTATATCTTCACTGGTGAGCATGGAGATTGCCACGTCAGTCTTTGAATTCCTTCACATTTCCCATGGCTAATCCACCTAGCTTGCAGGCTCCTAGACACTATGGGCAATTTAGCATGGCCAATGCACCTAATCTACACTACGCTAAAGCCCCACTCTCCACTCATACAGACAGGCTGCAGAATAGAATAACTGTAGGGCAGACTTGTTCTGAATCTGTGAGCAAGGGCAGGATGAGCGTTTAGGGTTAGGGTGAGGTGCCCATCCACCTGTAAATTACTACCACTTAATTCTTTGCATCTCCTGCTGCTTGTTGATTCTAGAGGAGGTGGAGGGAGGGATATGGGGTTGTCAGGCAAAGAGGGTTTTTAAATAATGGGCTGGGTTTTCCCTTGAGCTTCAGGATACTGGGACCAAGTGGAAGCTCCCCTCCCAAGTACACACTTATTGGCAGTAAGGCTAACTCGACAATTTTTCTGAAGTACTTCCCGAATTGAACACCTGCACACATGGGGAGAGGGTTCTGAAATAAATAAGGAGAGAGGGGGAGGCAGATCGAAGATGGATAGAGGAGAAGATAGGTGGAGAGGAGAGTATAGGTGGGGAGGTAGGGAGGGGATTGGTCAGTCCAGGGAGGACAGACAGGCCCAGGAGACGGGATGAGGTTAGTAGGTAGGAAATGGAGGTCCAGCTTGAGGTGGGAGGAGGGGATAGGTGAGAGGAAGAACAGGTTACGGAGGCGGGGACGAGCTGGGTTGGATGCATCCCAAAACCATCCCAGCTCGTCCCCTCCCTCCAATGCATCCCAAAACCAGCACAGCTCGTCCCTTCTGTCCATTGCATCACAAAACCAGCCCAGCTTGTTGCTGCCTCCCTAACCTGTTCTTCCTCTCACCTATACCCTCCTCCCACCTCAAGTTGCACCTCCATTTCCCACCTACTAGCCACATCCCGCCTCCTTGACCTTTCCATCCTCCCTGGACTGACCAATCCCCTCCCTACCTCCCCACCTATACTCTCCTCTCCACCTATCTTCTCCTCTATCCATCTTCGATCTGCCTCCCCCTCTCTCCCTATTTATTTCAGAACCCTCTCCCCATGTGTACAGGTGTTCAATTCGGGAAGTACTTCAGAAAAATTGTCGAGTTAGCCTTACTGCCAATAAGTGTGCACTTGGGAGGGGAGCTTCCACTTGGTCCCAGTATCCTGAAGCTCAAGGGAAAACCCAGCCCATTATTTAAAAACCCTGTTTGCCTGACAACCCCATATCCCTCCCTCCACCTCCTCTAGAATCAACAAGCAGCAGGAGATGCAAAGAATTAAGTGGTAGTAATTTACAGGTGGATGGGCACCTCACCCTAACGCTAAACCCTCATCCTGCCCTTGCTCACAGACACAGAACAAGTCTGCCCTACAGTTGTTCTATGCTGCAGCCTGTCTGTATGAGTGGAGAGTGGGGCTTTAGCTCCCAGCAGCATGAAGAGCTTCCCTCAGGAGGTGCAGGCCAATCTGTTTGCTCAGAGCCCAAATGTGTGCACTACCGGGATTGCAACTGGTCCCCAGCATGAAAGTACTGCTGGGTCCTGGACCCAGGTAAGTAAGTGGGACTGGATAGTGAGGGAGATGTTGTGGAGTTAATAGACGGGAGAAAGTGGAGGTGTGGGCTTTGGAGTCCCTGTGCAGTACTATTTTCTGTGTGATGAGTTTGTCCGATATACAAAGGTCATCCTCCAAAGATAGTACCATCCTTCCCAGCTGTACTTCTACTATAAAAACACGTTAAACACTGCTGCCTATCCACACATGAGCAAGGCAATAGCGGGGTCAATTGAACTTCTAACAAGCTTGGTTGACACATAATTATTTATATACATATGATGAGTGGGCTGATGGGGGTGAAGGGAACCTCTTGTGGCACAATGATATTGTCTCTACATCTGAGCCAGCAGGCCCAGTTTCAAGTCCAACCCACTCCAGAGGTATGTAATAATATCTCTGATGGGCTGATTTGAAAGTATGATGAATGGGCTGCCAATGTTAGCTGCTGCCCACCATCTATATTAGATGTTGAGTGGGTGGAAACATGGTGGCTGGGCACCTATTCTAGACTATGCCTATCCTTGCTGAAAACAAACTATATAGGGCCATATAACATCCAGTCCATGCTAGCAGTATTTAACGTATGATCTCAGGTTTTAATGAAGATGTCAACTTCAGCCAATACCCCATTACTTACAATGATGTTTTACTTCTAATTTTGTTTTTAAAGATACAAGGCTAGACTTCTGAAAGTTCAGGACGAATAAATAACATGGCAGATCTGAATTTATCCTCTGTGGTATTCAACAGGGATGCTGAATGTTTCTGCTTTGATGGGATGAATGTCCTTCTCCTGCTTTTTTACTTCCATATGTCTTCATTTAAATTCCAATCTGCAAGCATGCGAATGTGACTTTCTGTCAGCTGCTTCGAGATAAATATGCTGATTGGCCAGAACTATTTGTGTGTGAATGAGCAAGCATCCTGAGTATGTCATCCTTCTGACAATGATTACAGTTTAAAATCATACCACAGTAGAAAAGTACAATTTCCACTGAACGAAAAGCAGAAAGTTCTTGCAGACAGTAAATTAATTTCTCATCAGTACAGCAAAGATTATGTTTAGCTTATCTGTTCCATTGCTATTTTCATCTCACGCTGAATAACTCTGCATGACGTGGGAGCTTATTCTGCTCACTATACAAGTGTTAATTATAAGTAAATTACCAAGCAACAGTTCAATCAACTGCATTAATTCAACATAAAATGAATTATTGTGGCAGAAAATTTTAAAATGTGACTGAATTTTCAATGTGCACCTTTAATTCTAAAATAAGCACCAAAATGACATTATGCATAGAAATCAGTTATACCAGTGATTTGAGAGGTTAACAGTTCCTAGGCCCACTTTTAACATTTTAAAACTACATCACCGATAGCAATGATCATGTTTTGCACCATATCTTTACTTGTAACTATTACTGTTTAGCTTATTACATATTTTCCCGACTGGTGCTGGAGAAAACCATTGATATTCCTACAGAGCCAGACCACATGCTTTATGAATTAGTCCTATTTAGTTCCTGTATCACTGTTATTATGTCACACGTAAGTCACATGGTGCAGCCTGTCTTCTGTTATGCTATTCAGATAATTCTTGTCTTCTAAATCAGTAAAGAATGTTTAAAAGAATGTTGTAGACTTTTTTTTCAATACATTGTGTAGAAAATAAATATCAGCTGTTTCTTCAAAGGAGAAATATCATTGCGGTAATTTGTTAAACTCATCATTTGCAAGGTTTATGGCTTTGGAAGAATTGTCAGATTGAATAGCCACCTTGTAACTCCCAGCCAGCCATCTACAATCCTGTATTTAAACATTCCAGATATATATATTTCAAAATCGAATTTATTGATATTGACGAGTATTTACAACCCCTTTAGAAAGAGGCAGCAGATGTAAGTGTGAACATTCAAAGTGGCTTCATTCATTTACAGGGATGGTAAAGTCAATAACCATCACAGAATATTTCAGGACCTTGGGTTGCATTCAGGAAGAGTTCTCTAAAAGGATATAACCATGGCCAAACCACACAGTCAATGGAATAAAACAGACTCACCACTTCAAATACATTGATCATGTTTAATTTGTGTGGAAGAAAATGTGACACAGTCATCAGAATTAACATAGAAATATGTTAAAGTCCTCGAACTTTGAAGATGCTTTGACTCATGCTTGAAATGACAAACATGTTTCTGACAAGAAAGACAGCAAATATGCATTCTTAAAAGTAGAAGACCTGCTACAAAACTAAGGGGCTTGAAACAAATTTTAAAATAGGTGTGGTATTTGAAAAAATAATAAAATTCTCTGAAAAATTCTAATCTGCTAATGGTTTGAGCTGCTAATCTGTAAATGTATGCAGCCGTTGATGCTGTTCCATAAAAAGGTGACCTTGGGGATTAAAATGGCTTCAGGACACTAGTTCTAGCTGCGAATCTTATTGCATAGAAATGAAAAGAATGATAACACCAGAGAGACAGTCAGGTCTATTGTGGATATAATGGAAGGCTGAAGGGAGAACTCATAGACAGATGTGGAGAAAACAATATATGCAAGCTGCACCTGCAAAAAGCAACAAAACTATGTATTGTTCACCCAAATTACTACCTAGTTGCTGCAGTGCTCATCATTTTCTAAAAAAAATTACTAAGTACGTTAAATAACTCAGTATAATAATTAAAAAAAGAAGACTTGCTGTTTAGAGTGCACAAGTAGTGAGAGATTTTGTGAAATCAGAACAGACCTTTGAGATAACATAGATTATATAACGGCACAGGCTCACACTATAACCAGGTGCTGAGGACTGTGGCACAGAGAAAATGCACGGGACTCACTGAACAGAACAGGCGTAAGACACTGCATGTGCTCAACCCCGTCCTCAACTTATACTGGACACGTGCTTAAATTCAGTTCGGCTGATGATTTACACTGTTGGCTGTGACTATTTTCAAGGGGGTGGGTAAGTTAAATAGATTTTGCCAAGCTTATGCATATTCCCAGTAGATGTATTTGCACAGCACAGTGCTCTTCTGAATTCTGACATTAATTCATATTAATTCAACAGACATGCCATGTGAGGCCTGAGAACAGAAAGAATGCAAATATGTACTTCATCGTCAAGACAAAAGCAAAGACGTCCGGTGCTGCAATCAGCATGTGTCACACCCAGAACCGTCAGAAATGCAACAATGTTTGAGACAAAATCTTTTGAGATTCTATCCCAAAATCCATGGAGATCTTGACTGTCAACTGAAACACAGATAGTTTCACTGATAATTTGATAATCAAGTTGCTGTTCCTCGCGTCTCGCCAAAATAAATATGAGCTTTGGGAATTCGAGAAAAGGAGCACTTGGTTTGCAGTGATTTCAAACTTCAAGTGATTTCAAAGTTCACAGGATAGCAAATCTGAAGCATCGACCAGATGTAGTCAATTAAACAAAAGTGGGTCAGGATTTTTTTTAATGCAGAGACAATAACCCTGCATTTGAGCGGCAAGGCCCAGGTTTAAGTCCCACCTATCTCCAGAGGTGTACATTAACACCTCTGAGCAGGTTGATTAGGAAATGTCTAAAAGACAGATAAATCAATGAGGTGCACACTCATTTTGTGTCTACCGAATGCACTCAGCAGTACCCCTTTACTTTTAATTGTTCTGATCAGATGAAATGTCCAGGAAGATTTGAGGATGTTGGGATTTGCAACTGCAATGAAAATATCAACCTGTTAGTAGCTTAGCTAGAATTACAGAAACTTTGCAACACAGAAACCTGTCAATTAACCTGGATGCCCAGCATTACTGTTCTTCTACTCAAATTAGCTTGTCCTTTCCCTAAGTCCATTTCATTATTCCATTTTTCCTTTAAATGGAGCCAAACAATTTGTCGATGTGAACAAGATAGCCAGAATCCTTCTGAACTCCAGAAAATAATGAGCTGTCTTTTCTTTGCAGTAAAAGAATTTCTAAAGTCTGAAGAAAGCCAGTTTATTTTCTCTCGCTAGTTGCTGTTAGCTGAGATTTTAACCAAGAATTCAGAGACTTTATGAATAGTGAGCCAAACGGTCAATGTCTCCTGCAGGCAATTGAACATACCTGGAGAAGAGGGATTGAGAGTGGCGCTTTTGGCAAAACAAAACAATCATTTCAGTGAACCATGTGGTCAGGGACCATTGACCTGCCTTTCTCTACCCAGATCAGCAATTTATTTTTTCATCTGCCTATATGTGTGTTTAGGAGGAGTTTTATGAGAGTACAGTTTTAACTAGTAGAGTTAAATGTCAATGATCCATAATTGTTTTTCTGTAGATAGAAAAATAACCAAGGTTTCAAGCACAGTCTGACAACTCAATACTTAACTCTACAGATCTTGGCAGACCTGCTGAGTTTCTCCAGCACTTTCAGTGTTTCATGAGAAAGACAATCAGCATTGTCATCATTCGGGTTTTCACAAAACATATTTATATTTTTAATTATTTAAATCACAGAATAATTACAATTCAACAGCAAGAGCATAAAATGACAATGCCGTAAGGTGTTAAAGTGACTCAAGTTTGATGTGAGGGATCTCTTTTGTGCAAGATCTGCCAGGGCAGAACTGGACAATAGCAGTACAAGGATGACAATGCTGTATTTACGGCTTGATTCTCATTTAACTCCAATCACTCATAATTCTTCTGGAGGAAAATAAGCAAACTAGTGTTTTAATACCCCTGGTAAATCACACTGTGATGACATGTACTACTAGCAAGCAGAAACGAAGTCCATTTATCTATGGTTAATTTGCTGTGTGTTACCTTCCTCTATTGTGAAGGTGCAGTCTCAGATTTTATATTCACTGCTGTAAACTTTGAGCACATACTCTTAAAATGGATTTATGTGATTGTTGATTAGTTTGTTAAGACCACACCACAAACATACAGATGGGAGAACTACTGTTGTCAGTGTCATTCTGCAGGTGTTTATGAGGACATGCATGTCTGCCATCCATTGTAAGTAGCTATCTGATTACCCTCATCTCTCTGTCAAGAATCCCCCAGTATGTGCCTCATGCCTCCTTCCAATGCAATAACAGAAGCCAAAATTTAATGTTGTATTGCTTGAGCAACACTATTTTATTTCATTCAATGACACCTAATTAGCTGGAAATTGTATAACTTCGGAGAAAAGTTCTTAGTGATTATCAATTAGCTCCTCTAAGTAATTAATTCTCTCTCTATACATTACTAAATGACTCACATTAAAATGTGCCATCTGGAATAGCTGTTGGATCGACAAATGAGGACAACAACTGGTAGTGCCACTTTAGACTAAGCACTGTAACAACATGTAAGACTGAAAGAAGACTTTTATGTGCAATTGCATTCTGTATTATATACTCCACAGTACACAGTGATCAACATGCCTGGAGGAGATCCTGCAGGTGACATTCTATTTACATGTAGTAGGAGAATTGGTATTCCAATGGGGGTGGACCTTTAACCTGCCCTAAGCAACCCCTATTAGACCAGTGGTCACTGCTGACATGTATCCAGAATAAGTGACGAAGTCGTGCTGGTTGTAAATTACCACAACATCACTCGTTAATAACTGTGTCACATGAAACAGAATAAAGTATCAACATATTACCCACACAGCTAATAACCTGACACAGTGGAAGTAATTTAAAGTGAGCTTTGATTTAGTGAAACTCTATTGAAAATAAAAATATTATTGACTTACCTTACTGAATTGAACAGCAATGTAGTCATTGCGAAAATGTGTTTCACTTATAAGGAGAACCTAACTAACAGGTTGTATCTCCCTAATCCTGCAACTATCTGGTCCATAAGACCATAAGACATAGGAGTGGAAGTAAGGCCATTCAGCCCATCAAGTCAACTCCGCCATTTAAATCATGGCTGATGGGCATTTCAACACCACTTCCCTGCACCCTCCCCATAGCCCTTGATTCCTTTTGAGATCAAGAATTTGTCGATCTCTGCCTTGAAGGCATCCAACGTCCCGGCCTCCACAGCACTCTGCGGCAATGAATTCCACAAGCCCACCACTCTCTGGCTGAAGAAATGTCGTCTCATTTCTGTTTTAAATTTACCCCCTCTAATTTTAAGGCTGTGCCCACGGGTCCAAGTCTCCCCGCCTAACGGAAACAACTTCCTAGCGTCCACCCCTTCTAAACCATACATTATCTTGTAAGTTTCTATTAGATCTCCCCTCAACCTTCTAAACTCTAATGCGTACAATCCCAGGATCCTTAGCCGTTCATCATACATTAAACCTACCTTTCTAGGGATCATCCGTGTGCATCTCCGCTGGACACGCTTCAGGGCTAGTATGTCCTTCCTGAGGTGTGGGGCCCAAAATTGGACACAGCATTCTAAATGGGGCCTAACTAGAGCCTTATAAAGCCTCAGAAGCACATCGCTGCTTTTATATTCCAACCCTCTTGAGATAAACGACAACATTACATTCGCTTTCTTAATTACGGACTCTACCTACAAGTTAACCTTTAGAGAAGCCTGGACCAACACTCCCAGATCCCTTTGCACTTCTGATTTGCGAATTTTCTCACCATTTAGAAAATAGTCCATGCCTGTATTCTTTTTTCCAAAGTGCAAAACCTCACATTTACTCACATTGAATTTCAACAGCCATTTCCTGGACCACTCTCCCAAACTGTCTAAATCTTTCTGCAGCTTCCCAACCTCCTCAGTACTACCTGCCTGTCCACATGTCTTCGTATCATCGGCAAACTTCGCCAGAATGACCCCAGTCCCTTCGTCCAGAACCACTGCGGCCCAGCACTGAAACTATGAACCATTTGGTTCCATGTAAAGTCGCGATTGAGGTCACAAAGTTATAGCACACATGTACCCAGCCAACACTTAGATTTTTCAAGTGAAATGTTTGTTTTTACTGCCTAAAGGTTTGTTGGAACCTTTGGTAAAATGATTTAGTTTGTTGTTAGTAGTTGGGTGTGGGAGGCATAAAATATTAAACACTTCAACCTGACACTGGAACAAATGCCTCTAATGTCAATTTAAATACTCCTGTGCTTTCTATGACACTGTGTCCTACTGTGGTCAGGTAAACTTCACAGGCAGCAAAAACCCAGTCCTGAAGCTGCTGGATTATGTCTAATTACGTCTTTATGTAAAGCCCATGATCATTTTCTCATTAAGCTCTTGTGGGTCAAAATATAGCCTATAAGTCAGTGGAGAGACAGTTAGAACTGCAGGATCCTGGTGTCAGAGATAACACAGTGCGGAGCTGGGGGAACACAGCAGGCTAGGCAGCATCAGAGGAGCAGGGAAATTAATGTTTCGGGTCAGGAACTTTCTTCAGAAAAAAGCATCTTTTCTGAAGAAGGCTCCCGGTCCAAAACATCAATTTTCCTGCTCTCTGATGCTGCCTGGCCTGCTGTGTTCCTCCAATTCCACACTGAGTTATCTATAAGTCAATGAAAACTGATCCAATCAGACACCGGAGATAGTAGGAACTGCTAATGCTGGAGAATCTGAGATAACACTGTACAGAGCTGGATGAACACAGCAGGCCAAGCAGCATCAGAGGATCAGGAAAGCTGACGTTTCTGGTCGAGACCTGAAACTTCAGCTTTCCTGTTCCTCTGATGCTGCTTGGCCTGCTGTGTTCATCAATCTCTATACGGTGTTATCTCCAATTAGACACCATTTACTTTGTTGATTCATTCTGTTAGTTACAGGAGTTTGAGTTGTAAAACTTTCAGGATCACTCTTGAGTTCGATCATTTCCCATTTTATCTTTAGAAAGCCAACATTTTTATATGTGCACCTTTAGAAAGCCAACGTTGTTATATTTGCTTTAAGAGCAAACACATCTTTTCATGCAAGGAATTTAGAGGGCCAGATTTTCCAAGGAGTGATAATCATACATGGTTGCATCTCTGCCTCTTTGGTTTTGCTAAAGTATGAGATTCTGATCAAAAATGTGGAGCTGTACTTTCATTCTGACAGTTCAGGCATAGTTCAGCTTCAGTATTCTGACATATTAAGGTCCTGTTCAGCTGCTGTCAAAGTGTATATATATAAGGTAAGTGTGATGTTAAGCTACTGGAAGGGTAGTACCAGATGAGTAGGATGAAGGGTGCCAGGTAAGTAAGATGCCGGATGGGTGGGATGCCAGCTGAGTAGACTACAGTAGTCAGGGATAAGGCACCAGGAGATAATGTGCCAAGTGGGTAGGATACCAGGTGCGTATGGTGCCAGATGCAAGGTGGTAAGGGACCAGGTAAGTGATGAAGAGTTTAGAGTAAGTCGGGCTGGGAGAGAAATTTCAGATTCAGCAGGGTGAAATCCAAATTTGCTGTATGTTTTTGGAGCAGGGAAGGTTGCAAAGCGGGGGACGGCAGCAGGGTAAGGTGTTTAATTGCAAAAAAAGAAGGGTACAGTGCGTCTAGTGGCAGGGGAAGAGGTGTTGAGTGCTGAGTGGGACAAGCCAGGAGAGTATCAAGCAGTGGGAATAGGAGGCGGTCAGGTGCTGTGGAGGACAGGTAGCAAGTCATGGAAGGTGATGGGGTGACATTCTCACTGAGTCTTGAGCAGGGCAGTAAGGGTGTGGAGCTGGGGTCTGAGGGGGTGTTGGGTCCAGAG
Source organism: Stegostoma tigrinum (assembly GCF_030684315.1). Taxonomy (NCBI): domain Eukaryota; kingdom Metazoa; phylum Chordata; class Chondrichthyes; order Orectolobiformes; family Stegostomatidae; genus Stegostoma; species Stegostoma tigrinum. The sequence goes on along the minus strand of NC_081369.1, from coordinate 44,644,745 downwards.
AGAGGGAAGAGTGTCAAGTCCTGACAGTGAAGGGGAGTTAGTTCTGGAGCAAGAGAAGGGGGATGTTATGTCCAGTGAGAGGACATTTGGTCAGTGTTTGGAAAGGTGTAAGTCACCTAATGAAGGTGTAGTTGGCAGTGCATGAGCTAGTATGAGGTCTAACACTCAGGAAATAGGCTATGTGTTTAATAAACTACAGTTGCCTGCGTAAATATTTACTTAATTTCATTGGAATTCTTTCAGTTCTCCCATTTAATTGGAGACGTTTGGTTCCAAGTGCAGTGGAATTCCCCAGCTGGATTTTCAATTTCCTGGGCAATTCCTTCTCAGTGCAATATGGAAAGAATTTCACAGGGTCCACATGGACATCCTCACTCCTGACTTGCTTAACGTCTGTCTAGCCAATGGAAAGCCCTCTCCAAGTGCTTTAGGCTAACCAGCAATTCTGACAAGCAGCACTTTGTAGTGTTTGTGTTATAATGATTTTGCATCACGATGCATCAATGTTTAAATTGCAGCTTTTTCAAAAGGTATTTGCAAAATTGCAGTTTTCCAGGGAATGCTGCATTACAGAAGGTACAGCTGGAAAACAGTTAGCTAACATCTATAAATTGACATCAAGACACATTTTATATTTTTATTATTTGACTAATCATCAATTTGTTGTAAGCATTTTCCCCTTTCCCCTTTGTTTCAAAGTCTGAAAGTAAAAATTTCATATCTTAATGCTAATTTTAATGGTTTACTGTTGGCCTTGTGATTGGTAAACTTAGGCCTTTGACTTCTTTTGTTCGTCAGAGGCTGGTCACAAATGAATGAATTAGAAGCAGAGCTAGGTAACTTGGTCCATCAAGCCTGCTCCCCCACTGAATAACCTGATTGATAATCTGATTGCTGCACACACCTACACCCAATAAACCTTCAGCACCAGGGGCGGCATGGTGGCTCAGTGGTTAGCGCTGCGGCCTCACAGCACCAAGAACCCAGGTTCAATCCCCGCCTCGGGTGACTGTCTGTGTGGAGTTTGCACATTCTCCACGTGTCTGTGTGGGTTTCCTGCAGGTGCTCCAGTTTCCACCCACAGTCCAAAGATGTGCAGGCTAGGTGGATTGGCCATGTTAAATTGCCTATAGTGTTCAGGGGTATGTGGGTCCTAGGGGGATGGGTCTGGGTGGGATGCTTCAAGGGGCAGTGTAGACTTGCTGGGCCAAAGGGCCTGTTTCCACAGTGTAGGGAATCTAATCTAATCACCCTGCTCACAAGAATCTTCAAATATTCAACTATTCTGTTGCTGTTGTCTTTGACAATACAAGTTTCGTAGGTCTGCAACCAGCTGTGGAAAAAAAAACTCTTTATCTCTCTTAAACAGATGAAACATTACTTTTAACAGGAATCTCTGGTTCTAGATTCTCCTAGAAGAGGAAACATCATTTCCACATCCACCCAGTCAAGGCTCATTAGGATCATGTATGTTTGTATCAAGCCACTTCTTAGTCTTCTCAGCTCCAGTGGATACTAGTCGAACCTGTCCAAACAATCTTCGTAAACAACATGCCCATTCAAAAAATGAGTCCAGTGAATCTTTTCTGAACTTCTTCCAATGTATTTACATCTTCCTTAAATAAGTAGACCAATACCATACACAGTACTCTCGATGTCATCACATTAATTACTTGTAAAATTCATTCATCACCTTTCTCCTTTTCTATTCAGTTTCCCTCACAACAAACAATAACATTCTATTCACTTTCCTAATGGCATGTTGTATGTGTGTTGTAACTTGTTGTAAAATTATGTTATTAATGTACTCAGATGCCTAGGCACTTATGCATCCCGAAGTTCTGCAATCTCACACCTTCTAAATAAGACAGTTCTTTTTTATTCTTCAATACTGGTTTGCACAGTATCATATTTTCTCACACTACGCTCCATTTGCCAGATCTTTGTCTACTCTCCAAACCTATCTATATCAAATAGTTAATTGGTAGCACAGTACTTGAGTATTGTTGGGAAAAAATGCATATTTCATCAAAGCTTTTCATCTTGCATTCACCAGGACAATTCATATGAAATACTAATAATGAGGAAACTTGATATTTATATTTTATGAGAGGGGACAGCTGATTGTTTGGTAAATGAAGTCTGACTTGTAGAGGTGTTACCAAGGAGAATATGGCAGTTAATGATGACTGTTACTCCCTACATCAGGAGCTATTATTTTCAGCAATAATCTTTGATGTGGCACGTTATCAAAAACTTGCTGGAAATCCAAGTGGAAAACATCCATCTGTTCTCCTTTATCCATATGTAATGACCTCAAAGAAATCAAATAAATTGGACTTATTAAACTAAAATTTCCCTTTCTCAAAACCGTACTGACTCCTTAATTATCTTGAACTTTTCTAAGTATTCCACTATATCTTTAATAACAGCTTCCAATATCTTCCCTTTGACAGATGTTAAGTTAACCAGCCTGTGGCTTCCTGCTTTCTGTCTTACTCCCTTTTTGAATAAAGGATTTACATTTACTATTTTTCATTCCGGATTCTAGGAACTTTGGAAAATTAAAAGCAACTCAACTATCTCTCCAGCCAATAATTTATGACCCTTGGATGAAGTGCATACAGACATGGGGATCTTGTGAATTTGCAGGTCTAACAATTTGCTCAGTGCCACTTAATTAGTGATTGTGACTTTCTCGAGTTCTTCCCCAGTTTCATTTCCTGACTTATCTCTGGGATGTTACTTATATCTCTTACAGTGAAGACAATGTCAAAGTATCTGTCAACTATACCTGTCATTTCTCTATTTCCCATTACCAGTTTCCCAGACTCACTTTCTGCGGGACTAATTCTTACTTTATAAACTCTTCCTTTTAATTATTGAAACTTTTACTACTTTTTTTTATATTTCTGGCCAGCTTTCTCTCATGGTCTTGTTTTTCTCACCTTGTTATTCTTTTGGTCAAACTTTTCTTTTTTTTTATTTGTTGTTCAATCTTCTGACCTGCCACCTATTAGGTTTGATACTACATTAAACTCTCTTAGTCAACTATGGATAGTGAGTCCTCCCTTTGGAATTTGTTTTATTGGAAGGTATCTATTTTTTCTATTCTTAATTTTTCCTTTAAATGTCTGTCGTGATATTTTTATTGATCTATCCCTTTACCAAATTTGTCAGTTCACTTTAGCAATTTTGCTTTCACGCAATCAGAATTATACTTATCAAGTGTTAAAACACTAGTCATGGACCAACTGCTCTATCAGTCAAAGTGAATATAAAAATCAATTTTAAGATTGCTGCTATCTAAGGGTACCTTCAGTATGAGGTAGTTAATTAATGTTATCTCATAGCATAATATCAGCTCCAGTATAGCCTGCTGTCTGGTCAACTCCAGAATGTGCAGTTCTAAGTAACCATCCTGAAAACAGTCCATGAACTCTTCATGTAGACTACCTTTGCCATCTGATTTTTCCAGGCTTTATGTAAAATAATCCTAAATCCTCCATTATTATTGCCATACCTTTCTGAGAAGCTCCTATTACTTCTTCCTTTAACTACACAGTAGGATTGAGTATGCTGTCATGGGGCCAATACACTTCTCCCACACATGGCTTCTTGTACTTATAATGTCCCATTTCTACCCTAGGCACTTCCACAAACCCAGCTTCCTGAACTTGCTTCATCCGTCTCTATTGTACTAATGCCATCATTAATTAACAGAGCCTCTTCCTTTTCTTGACTTCCTGTGCTTCCTAAATGCCCTGCACCTTTCAATATTCAGGTTTCAACTTATGGCGAACTGCAGCCAAAAATGGATTTCAGGCAATATTTATTTATTTGTATTTGCATCACGAGTTCACAGTTTAATGTCACACCCAAATGGAAATATTACGCAATGAGTGCTGCCAGTATTTTGAACAACAAATACATCAATAAAATCTGTTTCAGCATACACCCTACATCCAAGTAGATGCAGAAATGGTCATTGAATTGCACCAAGGAACTGAAAACTTAACTGATTATTCAATGCTTAATGTGGGTCACTTTAGAATTACAACATCCTATTGCTACTCTGGGTGAACTTAGCTAACTAATAGACCTTTCTAAAATGCATGATTCTGACAGTCATTGCAGAAATATACTTAATGAAAGAGAATGATTTTGTTCCATCTCTAATTTTTATGCATGAAGACCATTCTCATAATTCAATCCTCATTACTTAATGCACTATCCCATTCATTGTAAGAAATTTTATTTTTTTTAACGAAACTTAGCTTTAATAACAACCTGGCACAAAATTTGGATATACAAAATGGCAGAGGTACAAAATTATGCTCATGGTGCACACACACATTTCTAGTGTAACTTGCACCAGGCACCATAACGAGGACATTGGCATTCGTGCAGTGAGCAACCACAGGCAGTATTCTTATGTAGCTGATTTGGTATTAGTTGCCATTTAGGATTGGCAGCATGGTGACTCAGTGGATGGGCAGCACAGTGGCTCAGTGGTTAAAACTGCTGCCTCAGAGCACCAGGGACCCAGGTTCACTTCCACTCTCGGGTGGGTGGCTGCGTAGAGTATGCATGTTCTCCATATGTTTGCACGGGTTTCCTCCAGGTGTTCCGGTTTCTTCCCACAGTCCAAAAATGTGCAGGTTAGATAGATTGGCCTTGCTACATGTCCAGGGTGTGTAGGTTAACCATGGGAATGAAGGGTTACAGGGATAGTTGGAGTAGGTCAGTGGAATGCTCTCCTACAAAGGGTCAGTGTGGGCCTGATGAGATGAAGAGCCGACTTCCACACTGTAGAGGTTCTATAATCCAGATATAGAATTTGATTATCCTTTTAATGCTGTATCATAATCACACATGCTTGAACAAGCATTTAGCCGCAGGAAGGACCTGTAAAGTGATCATCAGATCCCTAAAGGTTAATTTCAGATTGGATTGGCTTTTTTTACGATTGTGCAAGTGGTTGGTGATTGCTGATTTATTCAAATCTAGAGGGAATGAAATGAAATATCAAAGGACTCTGTTGTGACGCCCAAGGCTCCTACACAAACCTGTTGCATCCAAACTTGAGAGCAGTAAGACATGCCCCATGAAATGGCACATGACTGAACACATGAACAGAAGGTGAGCAGAGCAGGACAAGCTTCTTGTCGATGGAGAAGGTGAAAAGGATTCTTCACAGAAGGTCATAACCATTTGATGTGTTCAGGGAGCAACTTCTCTACCTGAGCCTCAGGTTAAAAAACAATGAGATATTTTTCAACCTGAATATGGAAACCCTGGTGTAAATCTAGCAGATGATGCAGCTATAACATGGCAGGGCAAAGATTGCATTGGCAATTTGTTGGTGCCTATGTTTGAATTTTTATGTGTTTGCTTCTTTTCAAGCCAAAGCTGGAGAATTTGTAATATTACATAATTGGTCATCCCCCTTTGTGCTCCCTGTGGCCCTATATCCAAAGAGTTCTGATAAAATGTCTTTGTCTGCAGTCAGAGAGCTGCTGGCAGAGTGTGTATGCAACTTAATGAGGATTGTAGGTCTCACAATGGTACCAGGTGCCATGGATAGCACACACTTCAAGGGAAATGCACGTTACCTCAACCACAGCTGCGTGTGATCCCATTCCCTCAAAGACCAACTGGTGTCTGAACATACATAAAGAATCAGGCAGGCCACTGCCATGGCATTCTAGGAATAGTCATGATACTTTTGCACAATACCTATCTTCTGTGAACCGCCATGACAAACCGGGCAGTAGCTATTGGGCAACAAGTGCCGTCTCTTGACACTATGTCAGTGTGGAATCAATGTACAAACAAGCAGCTTGAGCACAATGAAATCAAGTAATTATAGGACGCGTAATAGGGCTGAATGTTAACATGCTTCAAACACCCGGACTTTGCCAGCAAAAACCTGCAGTACTTGACAGAGCAGCTGGCAATATTCCTGGTGATCACTTGATACTGAAAAACCTCATCACCATGAGGGGCAGGTCTTGCTGCCAGTTACATGGTGACCAGCTGAGGATGAGGACAAGGAAGGGAAGGGGAGGAGGCAACAACCATAGCTTCTTTATGGCCATTCTGCTCATCTGACAGTGATACAAGTGAGTTTAATTCCAATTTCCACATTCACCAACAATACCTTCTCTCTGTTATTGATCATCACTGTGATATCTTGGCCACAATGCTGAAATAAAACACACCTGTACAAAACTAAAATCCCAAGCCAAATTTAGAAATCAAACCACCCAAAATCAAATAAAAACGTGCATTCTGTTAGTGGCTATCTTCCACGTAACTTTGTGTTCGCCAGTATTTCCACAGTGTTAGACCAATGCCAGTGTGACGGTTGGTTGAAGGCTTTTGCCTTATTTGGCAATCATCACATATGGCATTATGGAATGATTTTGGCCATCTCTGGACGTAAAAGAATTGGTTTCAGATGACAGCATGTTGGCATGGGCAGCAGAGGTCTGGCTTGGCAGGCTGACAGATAACAAGTGCACCAGTGGAGTGGTAGTGGTAGAAAGGAGGTTTGCTGTCACCCAAAGAAAGGGCAACCAGTTTGTGCTCAATGACATGACTGCTACTCCCTTAGACAACACCTCAGAAATTCTCGCACTGCATTTACAGACAGATTTCACATTGCACTGTCCTTTGCACACTGATATCCACAGTTATAATAGCAACAAAAGTTAAAGTGGCAGTGAGATGACCTTTCACGAATTCAGTCTGAGTTAACATTGCAGCACTCAGCAACAAGAGTGGAAGTAATCTTTTGGCATCCTGAGACTCTCTTCCATTCAATAAAATCTGTTTATAAATGGAATTCCACCTTCCTAACTACACCCGCAAGCCCCTTGCCTAACAAGAAGCTATCCACCATTTTTGAAAAAATATTCAGTGATCCTGCTTTTGCTTCCTGCTGAGAAAGGGTGCTCTAAGTCTCAGAACCCTCTATGATGCTGGAAATCAGAAACAATAACAGAAATTGCAAGAAAAGCTCAGCAGGTCTGGCAACACCTGTGGAGAGAAGTCAGAGTTAATGCTTCAGGTCCAGTGACCCTTCCTCAGAACTGATGCCAGCTAAGAAGAAGTTTTTTTTTATGCAGAAGATAGCGTGGGGGAAGGGTCTAAGGAGTAAATGATAGGGGGAGATAGAGTCCAAGGAGAGAAAAATACAATTGAACAGACAAAGGAATGGATAACTATCAGTTTAGGAGAATGAATAGCTGCTAATGGGGGGCTATCAGCGCCAAACAATGCGGGTTGTGTATAATAGAAAACCATGTGATAACAGCCTAGTGTAGGGGTGAGTGAAAACATGGGAAAGATGCTCAAGCCCTAAAATTGTTGAACTCGAAATTGAGTCCAAAAGGCTGTAGTCAAAAGGCTGTGGTGTTCACAAATGGAAAATGAGCTTCCGTTCTTCCAGCTTGAGCTGAGTTGCACTGGAGGATTGCAGCATGGCTGAGGCAGAAATGTTAAACACGGAATAAGGTGATGTGTTGAACTAGCAGGATGGCAAGCTCAGGGTCATTTTTACAGACAGAACGTAAGTGTTCTGCAAGGCAGTCACCCAGTCTATGCTTCATTTCCTCAAACTAGAACAAGTTAAGAGCCGCAAATGCAATCGATCAGTTTGATTGAAGTGCAGATAAAGCATTGCTTCAGTTGGAAGAAGTGTTTGGGCCGTTGGAAACAAAGGAGGAAGTAATTGGGCAAGTACTACACCTTCAGTGATTGCAGAGGAATGTGCTGTGGTGCTGTGGGAGGGGATGTTGGGAATGAAGAAGGTGTGGGCCAGTATGCCCCAGAGAGAACAGCCCTTACAAAGGGTGACAAGGGAAGGAAGGAGAATATGTGTCTGATGGTGGTGGAAATGGCAGCTAATGATTCTCTAGATGTGGATGCTGGTGGATGGTAGATGAGGACTGTTGTGGGAGGGAAGAAAGGGTGTGAGAGCTGAAGTGTAGGAGATGGGTTGTACCTAGCTGAGGGCTCTGTCAATGACTGTGCTGGGGAATCCTCAATTGAGAAAGAGGGTGGACATTCCAGAGACCACCATTTTGAAGTTGACATGATCAGAACAGAAGCAGTCAGACAGAGTAACTGGGAGAATGGAATAGTATTGTTACTGTAAGCAGTACGTGAAAATGTATAGTCAAGGTAACTGTGGGAGTTGGTGGGTTATTGTATTGGATATTGGTGGTCAGCCTATCCTCAGAAATAGGAACAGAGATACCAAGGAAGAGAAGGCAGGAGTTGGAGATGGAGCAGGTGAAGTTGGAAATTGAAGCAAAATAGATACACTGTTCAAATTCTGGACAAGAGAGAGGAGCAGTACTGATGATATCATCGATATACCATAGAAAGAGTTGCAGGTGGACGCCAGATTAGGATTTGAAAAAGGAACGATCCATATATCCTAGAAAGATACAGGCATAGTTGGGACCCATTGCCACCCCTTTAACCTGAAGAAAGTGAGAGGAGTTAAAAGAGAAGTTATTCATAGTGAGGAGAACTTCAGCCAGGCCGAGGAGCAGGCTGGTGAATGGGGATTGTTTAGGTGATAATGGGAACTGCAGATGCTGGAGAATCCAAGATAATAAAATGTGAGGCTGGATGAACACAGCAGGCCCAGCAGCATCTCAGGAGCACAAAAGCTGACGTTTCGGGCCTAGACCCTTCATCAGGGAGGGGGATGGGGTGAGGGTTCTGGAATAAATAGGGAGAGAGGGGGAGGCGGACCGAAGATGGAGAGAAAAGAAGATAAGTGGACAGGAGAGTATAGGTGGGGAGGTAGGGAGGGGATAGGTCAGTCCAGGGAAGACGGACAGGTCAAGGAGGTGGGATGAGGTTAGTAGGTAGGAGATGGAGGTGCTGCTTGGGGTGGGAGGAAGGGATGGGTGAGAGGAAGAACAGGTTAGGGAGGCAGAGACAGGTTGGACTGGTTTTGGGATGCAGTGGGTGGAGCCATCTACAATCTGACCCCACCACCCAAGACATTTTTCCATCCCCACCCCTGTCTGCTTACCGGAGAGACCACTCTCTCCGTGACACCCTTGTTCGTTCCACACTGCCCTTCAACCCCATCACACCCAGCACCTTCCCCTGCAACCGCAGGAAATGCTACACTTGCCCCCACACCTCCTCCCTCACCCCTATCCCAGGCCCCAAGATGACTGTCCACATTAAGCAGAGGTTCACCTGCACATCTGCCAAAGTGGTATATTGCATCCACTGTACCCGGTGTGGCTTCCTCTACTTTGGGGAAACCAAGCAGAGGATTGTGGACCGCTTTGCAGAACACCTCCGCTCGGTTCGCAACAAACAACTGCACCTCCCAGTCGCAAACCATTTCCACTCCCCCTCCCATTCTTTAGATGACATATCCATCATGGGCCTCCTGCACTGCCACAATGATGCCACCCGAAGGTTGCAGGAACAGCAACTCATATTCCACTTGGGAACCCTGCAGCCCAATGGTATCAATGTGGACTTCACCAGCTTCAAAATCTCCCCTACCCCCACCACATCCCTAAACCAGCCCAGTTCGTCCCCTCCCCGCACTGCACCACACAACCAGCCCAGCTCTTCCCCTCTACCCACTGCATCCCACAACCAGTCCAACCTGTCTCTGCCTCCCTAACCTGTTCTTCCTCTCACTCATCCCTTCCTCCCACCCCAAGCCGCACCTCCATCTCCTACCTACTCACCTCATCCCACCTCCTTGACCTGTCCGTCTTCCCTGGACTGATCTATCCCCTCCCTACCTCCCCACCCATACTCTCTCCACCTATCTTCTTTTCTCTCCATCTTCGGTCGGCCTCCCCCTCTCTCCCTATTTATTCCAGAGCCCTCACCCCATCCCCCTCTCTGATGAAGGGTCTAGGCCTGAAACGTCAGCTTTTGTGCTCCTGAGATGCTGCTGGGCCTGCTGTGTTCATCCAGCCTCACATTTTATTATCGGGGATTGTTTAGGCCTTTGTTTCAGGAAGAAGCAGAAAGCACAGAGACTGCACTGGAGGCAGATGCATGTGTAAAGGCATTACACACTCATGGTAAAGAGGTGGCAAATAGAGCTCACAAACTGGAAATTCCGAAGCTGATGTGAAGCATGCTACAGTGCTCCAGTGGAGGTCAGCACGACCTGGAAGAACAACGCGCCATTTTCTGCTTGGAAACTCCACAGCCTTCTGGACTCAATAGCAAGTTCAACAATTTTAGGGGTTGAGCATCTTCCATACACTTTTCCCCCACCCCTCAAACACCTGGCCTTGTTATCACATGGTCTGTTATTACACACTCTACATTTTTAGCACTAATAATCCTCATACATTCTCCTCGGCTGACCATTATCCACTTGTAGTCTGTTCAACAGTTTCCTCTCTTCAATCTCCCCTTCCCCTACTGCATCCCTAAACCAGCCCAGTTCATCCCCTCCCCCCACTGCACCACACAACCAGCCCAGCTCTTCCCCCCCACCCACTGCATCCCAAAACCAGTCCAACCTGTCTCTGCCTCCCTAACCGGTTCTTCCTCTCACCCATCCCTTCCTCCCACCCCAAGCCACACCCCCAGCTACCTACTAACCTCACCCCACCTCCTTGACCTGTCCGTCTTCCCTGGACTGACCTATCCCCTCCCTACCTCCCCACCTACACTCTCTCCACCTATCTTCTTTACTCTCCATCTTCGGTCCGCCTCCCCCTCTCTCCCTATTTATTCCAGTTCCCTCCCCCCCATCCCCCTCTCTGATGAAGGGTCTAGGCCCGAAACGTCATCTTTTGTGCTCCTGAGATGCTGCTTGGCCTGCTGTGTTCATCCAGCCTCACATTTTATTATCTCTCTCTCTCTCTCTCCTCTCTCTTTGGGTTTAATTTCCACCTATTGTCAACTCCTTACCTCCTTTTCCAACCCTATCCTTTGTTTCCTAGGCCACATCACTCCAAAAAGCATCATTGGACTTGAAATGTTAACTCTGATTTTCTTCCACAGGTGCTGCCAGACCTGCTGAGTTTTTCCAGCATTTTCTGTTTTTGTTTCTGATTTCCATCATCTGGACTTTTTTCAGTTCTTTTTTCATGTAAAATAACCTTCGGATTTCAGGTATTAATCTGGTAAACATTCTCTGAATTGCCTCGAATGCATTTACATCCTCCCTTAAATAAGTAAACCCAAACTGCACACAGTGATCTCATCGACGCCTTTGAGAACTAAATCATAACATTTTCATTTGTTCAATTTCTCTCATAAAAAAGGATAGAATCCCATTAGCCTTCTCGATTACATGATGTACCAGTATATTAACTTACTGTGATTCATGTATTAATATACCTAAATCCCTTCGTGGCTTCAATTTCTACAGACTTCTTGATTTAAGTGGTACTCTGCTTTTCTTTTAATTCATCCTGCTAAAATGAAGAACTTCACATTTTTCTACTTTGTACCCTAGCTGTCGTATTTTGTAATTCATTCAAACCAACTACATTGTCCTGAAAACTCTGTACCTCCTCTTCACAAAAATCTATGTTTTTCTTTGTCTTTGCCATCTGCAATTTGACCCATCATGCATTCACCTCGCCTCATCTAAGTTATTGATATATCCTGCAGAAAGCTAAGGCCTAGCACTGACCCCTGTAGGACACCACTCATCACATTTTACTAATCAGACTGATTTATGAATTCTCTCCGTTTTCTGCCAGCCAGCCAATCTTCAATCCATACCAATATGTTAGGCTCAAGACATTTGATTTTCCTCGATGACATTTGACATGACTCCTTATCAAATGCCTTTTGGAAACACAATTCCAGTACACGCACTGATGCCCCTTTATCCATAGCACATGTTACTCTTTCATAGGAGTCCAGCAAATTGACCAGACGTAATTTCTCCTTCATGAAACCATGCTGACTCTTCTTTATGAACTTGAGCTTTTTTAATCTCAATCTCATTATGTTTGATTCTAATACCTCTGTGACAAACATTGAGCTAACTGGCCTATATTTTTCACTTTTCTTTCTCCCTCCCTTTTTGAATTGAAGGGTTTGCTAGTTTCCAGTCTGATTAACCTTGTCCTGAATCTAGACAATAATGGAAAATTAACATCAACACATTTACTAAATCATAAGTAAGGCTTCTGCTTATATCAGCTGTTTTCTGTGATGTGGCACATGAGAATACATAACCAAGCCCCCTGCAAGTTGCATCCTTGTAACGAGACACCTGTGCTATCTTGTATTCTGACTTGTTTCTAAGCTACTTATGCCTAATATCTCACCATGTGTAGATGCAGCAGCTTAGATATCATCTGAAGTATACACATGTTGCATTTTGCTAAGGCAAATTAGGGCAGGACCTACACAGTTAATGGTTGGTCCCTGAAGCTCATTGCTGAACAAAGAGACCGAGGAGTGCAGGTGCATAACTTCTTGAAAGTGGAGTTGCAGCTAGATAGGGTGGTGAATAAGACATTTGGCACACTTTTTATTGTTCAGAACACTGAGTGCAGGAGTTGGGATGTAATGTTGCTGCTGTACAGGACATTGGCCACTTTTAGAATACTGTATACAATGCTGGATACCTTTCTATAGGAAGGATATTGTTAAACTTGAGAGGTTGCGGAAAAGATTGACAAGGACGTTGCCAGGACTGGGCGGGGGGAGGGTTTGAGTTACAGGAAGAGGCTGAATAGGTCGGAGCCTTTTTCCCTTCCGTGTTGGAGGCTATGGGGGACTTTATCGAGGTTTGTAGAATCATGAGGGGCATAGATAAGGTAAATAGCCAAGGTCTTTTTCCCAGGTTAGGAGAGCCCAGAACTAAAGGGCGTAGGTTTAAGATGAGAGGGGAGAGATTTAAAAGACACTTAAGAGACATCTCGTTTACACAGATGGTGGTGTGTGTATGGAATGAGCTGCCTGAGTAAGTGGTAAAATCTGGCACAATTACCACATTTTGAAGGCATCTGGATGTGTATATGCATTGGAACACTTTTGAGGGATGTGGGCCGTACACTGGCAACTTCAATGAAGTGATTTTGGGATTCTGATCAGTGCGGACAGGTTGAACCCAAAAGCCTGCCTCCATGCTGTATGACTCTATAATTCTACGACTCTAAGCATCACTGCCCAAGCTGTTGGGTGTAAATGTGAGAATGAACACTGGTGTTGACAACATCTATAGTTTGCACACCAGAAGACATTTTGCGACAACAGGCAAGGGGGAAGTGAGAAAGATAAGCAAATATCAGAATACCATAATTTTTCATAATTTTCGATGCAGCTTATGCAGGGCCCACAGTCCTAGCTGCTGCAATGATAATGAGCACTGTGTCCTCCAGGTTTGTAGAGCTGGCAGTGTATAAGTCTTGTGGCAGTATGTGGTAAGGATGAGGTGAAACAATGAGTGTACGAGTTTTTGATAAAGATTGCCATTTGGTGTGCAATGGGAATGTGGTAAATTGAGCAGTTTGTGATGCTAGTGATTCCATTGGTGGGGCATTGTATTTGCATATTAATTAGTTGATCTTGACCATTTGTATAAAGTTATTGAAATTTTTGCAGCCCTGCATCCAGGTCCTTGCAACAGCAACATAGAGTGCCCTCCCACAACAGCTATCTGTCCCCCTTGCTTTCATAGATTTCTCTGGAGTAACTTCTAATCCATGTAGATAGAGGCCATTTGTTGTTCAACCCCTGCACCAAGCCCTCCAGTGCTGTATCAGAAGACGATGGGACACACTTGCTCCCTACCTTTTTTATCATTTATATACCTGCTCAGGATGATTCCCTATGCACTTCATGCTTCTGTTCAAGCTCGAAATCCATGTCCCAGGTGTAAGCTGTTTTATTAAGTACGTGAGGTCAGCTTTAAGAGTTTGCTTTGAGGAAGTTTGGGCACTTGCTGAGGCTGCAGATATTCAACGCTGTTTAACACTAAGTCACATGCAGCCAAATAAATCCACTGACAACTTAGAGCTTATGCGTTGCCTGCAATGGAAGCAGTTGGAGTGAGATATTTTCGTTTTTTTTTGGATGGAAGAAAATTCTGCTCTGCATAGGCTTAAGCAGAGCTCTGTAAATTGAATCCAACATCTCCACAACAGGGGCTTATTGATCCAATTTTAAATTTGATGGACATTTGGATGCCAAAACCAGCATTGCTGCCTCACTGTCATTGCAGGCCTCCCAGCCAACTCCCAGCCTCACCTGATGATGCCCATGCAATTTTAACTCCTAGTTCTCATTGGCACATTGGCTGTGTATGCAGTTTGAATTCATTTGGAAGCATTAGCAAACTGAAGGATGAGAGTGGTGTTTTAGGAATGCAAAGAAAGGATCCTCAATTATCTGTAGCTGATAGGAGAGGAAGCAGTGGATCAGTGGTGGGAAGAGAGGCCCAGACTGTCTTTACAGGCCTTGGAGGAGCACATCCCCTGCCCCTTATTCACTTTACTTTAATGGGTCAGTAGCATGGCCTTACAATGAAATCTACAATCAGATCTGTTGTTAGAGCTGCAAATATGCACTGACATTGCACTTTGCTTCTTTCTGAAACGTGTCCCATGTGCTGGTTAAAAACAAGTCAAAATGACACTTTTGTGAAAAGCAACGAATTGGCAGATGTCAGTCATTGGCTTACTTCTAGTTATCTATCAACTGGCATTCTACTGGATAGGTTTCAATTACAATAGGGTTTATATCACTGAAACAAAATTTCTTTCAAGAATGTGCATGTTAGCAACTTATGGAAACAAGGAAAGAAACACATTGAAATTAAGGACAATCTGCTTTTTTCAGAAAAAAAATGTATAGATGGTGATTGAAGATGATTATTCTTGTTAACTCACACCAGGATTTGTTGGCGTTTCCTTTGAGAGTATGTTTGATTTTTGTATTACATACTAAAGCTGCCATCCACATGACATCTCAGGTGAAACACTGGTTTAATTTAATGCTTAACTTTGACATTAAAGAACGTCTGATTTTTTATTAGCTGTGAGGATATTCAGCTTCTGTGTGTAGCAAAGCAGATAAAATACACGCAGGGAAGCAACTTTGGAAAGGTCAAAATGTTTTTCCCATCTCAATGCCATTTTAGCATTTTTCTTAATTTAAGGCCCCCCAATGCATTGATGATTTTCACTTGAAACTTGAAATGCTTTTACATGGCACCTCTGAAATACAATGGCATTTTACTACATTTTGAGGAACTGTGATCACATGTGCTACCCAAACATACTGGGAAGGATTTTAATTTTCCTTGGCCCAGCAGTAGAATCACTGGCTTGTATCTGTCAGGAGTGAAGAGGTTGAAACCATTTTCATTCGTGGCCCCCACCCAAACAAAAAATAAGGCTGTCCGCACCAAATTTGCTGATTTGGGCTGAGACGGTATCAGGTGACCTTGAGGCTGCCAGAATAATAGGAATTAAGCCTTGGAATTATGGTGGGGGAGAGCAGAGGGAGCAGTTTTTTTTCGTGTTGTCTTGTTTGAGTGGCACAATGGCTCAGCGGTTAGCATTGCTGCCTTAAAACACCAAGGACCTATGTTAAATTCCAGCCTATTGTAAATGCTGTTTGCAGTTTGCACATTTTCCATGTGCCTCTGTGGTTTTCCTCTGGGTGCCGCTGGTTTCCTCCCACAGTCCAAAGATGTACAGGTTGGATGGATTGACCATGCTAAATTGTCCAGGGATGTGCAGATGAGGTGGATTAGCCATAGGAAATATAGGGATAGGGTAGGTCCAGGTGGAATGCTCTTCAGAGGTTCAGTGAGGACTTGGTGGGCCAAATGACCAGCTTCCACACTGTAGATAGTCTATGATCCTTGGAAGAACCTGGAGTAGAGGTGACCAGTTTAGTGTTGCTAGGCAAGAAGAGATCTCCTGCTCCATTTTGACAACAAATCTTTTGTGACCCATTTCTGAAATATTTCCAAATGGATGGTGCTCCTCCCAGTTGTCTCTGAAAGTGGTAATTAATATTTCATAGCGAAATGACCCATAGTTAATAAACTCCACCTGATTAAATAAATGAGTTGAGCTTGATTCTGGAAATGCTAAGACCTTCCAGCTGGAATCCCATCTTACACTAACACTGTAAAATCATTTATTACTGACCAAAATCACCATGCTAGTGATTTAGTGTCTGTTGCTATGCTACAAATAACGCAGTATTTTTATTTGGTTTGTTTTCACTGCTTAATTAAGATAGATTGTTTATTTCACTCAAAACTGTATGACAGAGTATCCAAACCTTTCTGGCTTTGTGAACTGAGGGATGCTTACCATTGAGCTTTGCGAGCCACATTTGCAGCATGCATCAATGTTCCCATTATATGGATATATCTGAGGCTGATACTTCCAACAGATCTTAGTGTTCTGATTGAGGTATATCCATCAATGGAGCAATTATTGAAGAACAGCCGCTTTCCACGCCTCAGTCCCATGGCATCCATCCAGGATAAGCCGTCCAGTGGAAAGCATAAGATAAAATAGAATTGAATCAGCCACAAGGGTCCTGTGAGCCCTGACAATTTAACTGTAACTTCATAGACCAAATTGCCAGGTTCCTAGGTTGACTGAGGCCTGTAGGTTATAACTGAAGGGGCTAACACTCCAGGGGCCCTGGAGTCTAGAGGACATAAAGATCAATTATGACATTGAACATTCCTTCAATCATCCTGAGAAAATAAAAATCATCTAAGCATTTAAAAATGTGAGATATTTTGTTTATTTTCTTTCTTTGTTTATTAGTGAGAAAACGTTTGGAGATGTGGACAGAAAGCTGCTTGACTGTGTTAGGTGTAGGAAGTCATGTGATTAAAATCTCTAGGAATATATCCAACTAAAATTGGAAACCCCAGCTGTAACATGGAAATGTCTGTCTCAGAAGCCTGGACAATAATGTGCTGCTACAAGATTTTGATGCTCCATTATTAAAACACTTTCCAAAATGTGCACATTTTCTGGACATTGAAAACATATGTACCCAGCGTTTTGACTTCTCTCTGTCCAACCTGCGAACTTAGTCCAACAAACATTTTTTTGATTAGAATGAGCTTTGCCTGTAGTTACGATGGAAACTTGCCAGTGACAACTGATCTTGCTGCAGTTTTGCCATCACCAACATGTACCACTTCCTTGCCCTCCCTCTGACTCCACTGCATTGTCACCACTGGAAAGAGGATATCATTATTGCGAGATGAGTTTGCAGAGGGAGTTTAAATTGTAAAAGATAATGTTTAAACATCATTTGCAGTCATGCAATGACACATATTCAGTTCAGGTGGGGCTTATAGTATTGTTTGAAATTGGTCTGCTCTGTTTACTGTGAGCAGGGGCCACAATTTGGTTTCTGTGGAGAGAGGCTGCAGATAAATTTGGCACTGCCTCCTCATTTACAGCCACAGTGTGGTGATATCACAAGGGTAGTCAAGGTCAGTGAAGGCATCTTTGCGTAGCATCAGCTACTGTAGCACAATGAACCTCTCAGACAGCTCAATGTACCATTTTCTATCATCACTCATTGGCAATCTCTGGCACTCAAGACTCAGGTCTAATATCTAGATACTCCTTATTGTGCGCATTATCCCAGACGCATTGGCAGATTCCTCTGCTTCTGTACAGCTCCAGCTTTCTGGCTATGCAATACAGTGACTGATATCCTCTCTTCTCATTTGCACGGCAAGGTAGCACACAATAGGAGGGAGTAGAGTTGAGCCAGTGGGCAACAAAGCAGCTTATAGTTTCTGAGCCATATGGAAGTGATTGTTTACCTCATTATGGGGCTAGTAGTGACACAGCACATGGAGAACTCTATATCTGGGAGCAGTGAGGATGACATTTTGTTTATGGTTTACACCTCATTTCATCTTTGAGCTCACCCTTATCCTGCCAAGGGGCATGCTGCAGATGGTGTGACCATGAATCTCTCATTCTGTTTCCCACTCCACTCCCTCATGTAATCTTTCACCTTCTGATTTCCTGCTTGCAGAGTCACAGGGTCTGCCCCCAATCCAGACACAGCACATTCTTACTGAGGAAAAAGAACAACAACACAACATGGGCAAAAGAGTCCATAATTTGATCAGGCCACCAAAGACCAACTGCCACATCAGATACATCTTTGTACTCAGAGCAAATGTAGAGTTGTGATTAACTCATGGTGAGTATCCAGCCTCACTGGATGTGACAAGGGAGAGGGTAACTTGTACACCAGCTCACTGGAGGGCTGGTTTATAGACTGATTCTGCAGCAGAGAGCTCAGAGGTGGCAGGACACATATTCTTTGGTGAGTGACATGTGAATATGTTGAATGGTCAAACATGGTTCAATTTCAGAAATAAAGCATCAGTGAAGCTGGTGGTCCTAAGTAATGTCTTAAGACCTGCATTGCCCACAGAGAATGCCTGGGTGAGCATAAAGCAGATACATTAGAGTTGAACTGCAGTCCTCCTCCATTTCTCATCAGCCTCCACTGATACTATAGATTCAAATTCTGTGCCCAGCAACTTTTAATGGGAGCATATACTGCTCTGCTTATTTAACTGATGCATTCAGTGTTGGATTTCCATGTGAAACATCATCATGTACAAGTTCCCCTCGAGCCACTCACCATCCTTGCACAGAAATATATCACTGCCCCTTCAGTGTTGCTGAAACAAAATCCTGGAATTCTCTCTCTAACAATATTGTGAGTCTAGCTACAGCACAGGGACTGCAGCAGTTGAAGAAAGCAGCTCACCCCTAGCATCTCCAAGGCAATTAGGATCAGACAATAAATGTAGGCCCAGCCAGAGATGCCTATGTCCCATGAGTGAATGAAAAGAAAACTCCATGACCATCAGGACCCTAAAATTAAATTCAATCACAGAACACCCGAATATCAAAATACACTCCTGGTAATACCAATGAGCTAATTAGAAATTTCATTCTAAAAGTGTGCCTTTCAAACTCACCTTCATCCTTTGATGCATCTCTATCTTTAGAGTAGAGTATTCATTCTGGGCACACATTCCATTAATATTCAATGTGTCCACTGCTAGAAGCCAAATAACAGCCGAGATCCAGTGTATGAGAGAATGAACCAACTTTTTTCGTCATATAAAGAATGAAGATTTTTATGTGCACATGACTAGGCACCTATCATCAATGAACAGTACATCAACTACATTTATTTCGTATACAGGAGAAGAATGAATGGCACAAACTGATATAAAAATGCAAAGAAGACTGCCAAAACTTGACAAGAATTCTTGGAGATGATAAAGAAGGAAGAGGCTTGCTCTTGACGGAATTGGGCTGTGTGTAGCAGGAGATACGTGCTGTAGGGGGGGGGAAGAGGAAGAGAAAACAAAACTCCCTCTTGTGTGAGAAAAGGAGAAGTGACAATGTTTTTTATGGGCCAGGGTACTGGTAAATGGAGAGTAGCAAGAATCTGAGTTCAGAGATAAGGATTCTTCATAGAGGAAGGAAAGGAACAGACACCACTAAATGGAACCGAAAACAGAAGATTTCTAATATTTGAGTCACCCAATATAATAGAAAGGCTAATTTGGAGGTAGGAGGATCACGTCGATCAGACAACATTTTGGAGTGGGAAAACAAACAATCAGAGATGAACGCCATTTGGACATAAAGGTGGTGAAAGAAAGAGTTCATATTGACCAGGAGTAGGTGAGAAGAGAACAGAGACAAATTGCCTTGCACGAGTGAAAAATAACCTGGCAGTAGAAAGATCTGACAGTTGAGAGCCAAGGGAAAGTTATTATTGTGGTTTCATGGAGCCATGCACGTAAATGCTGAATCTGTCCACAAGCAATGCTGTGAGAGATGCATTGGTATTTCCAATTTTAAAAGTATCAAAAGTAAGGAAGTAGGAAAATGAGAAAGTGTTTGTTTCCTGCATTTAACTTTTGCCTTCAATTCAATAATCTGAAATTGACTAAAATCCTGGAGAAATGCTACTGTGGATATTAATGAATTACAAGAGCAAGATCCACAGATTTGAATATTTCAATACTAGGTTTGCTAGAACACGTAATATTTTCCCAACTATTCAGATTTTTCGGATGTTTTGTGAACAGTCATTCAAAGGCAGAAAGAAATGGTGTTAATTGATTATGAACTTTAAATGATATTTTGATTGGAAAGTGATTGTACTCAGTTCACTATAATTCATGTTTTGTGATGTGGTTGGCCAAGACTGGACCATACTTTAAAAGCTGATCCTGACAGCATTTAAAGGCTTTATTTAATTTTTGTAATCAATCACAGCTTGCAGACTTGAGGCTAAGCGCCATTTAGGGTCCCTGGGGAGAGTCTACATCGAGGACATGACATTTTTTGGCGCCTCTTCTTACCTGAATGATACTGTTGTCTCAGTGCCAAAAATCATGGCACAAGTAATGAATGAGTTAAAGTGTGAGAATAACAAATCAGATTTTTATTACAGCTTTATATATTGTACCATTGCTCCAGTGGGTGCAATATAAAATGTGCCTATACAGCTGTGCAGCTCATTATAAGATCGTTTTACATCACTCAGACAGAGTGCTAGCAGTAACATTGGTAGATGTAGGTCTCTGAGTCATGCAGCAATGTGTCTAATCATCTTGTCTTACCCCTGCCTTTAGAAACTTCCTATATGTTGAATCAATGCTTTGTAAATAGGAGAGATTAGAGCAGTCTGGAGTAAATCCAGCGTAGAATCTCACCACTCCATCTGCTTACCTGATCCAAATAGATTTTGTTTTCATTTTCAGTTGTGTTTGTACAGAAAGTGAATGTATGCCTACAATTGTGAAGCAAATGCCAGCTTGGATATTTATATTCATAATTAACTTTTGCCATTAGAGATCACTTATAACAGGTTATCAAACTGACACGATAGTCAAACAAGGTTGGAGATTGATTTTTAAGGGAATATTTAGGATGTTCCGGGTTATGATAACTTTTGCTGTTTTCTGTTTGCTACATGGTTGGTCATTGGCTCCACACAATCGGCAAACCTGTTGCAATAGTTCATTCACCTTTGAATAAGGAAGATTATTGTGATATCCAGTTTGAATTTACTCTTCACTAATATCTGTCTGTGCTTCTGAGCTTACTTTGTATTTATGTTTATCTGATGACTACATTGGTAATACTGGAACTTTTGTATTTTATATAACAACTTCCCCTTTTATATTGGTATTTTTGAATTCTTCTCTTCATCCTGTTATTCTTTAATAAGCTAAGCTAGTTAACATTCTGGCAAAAGGATTGCATAAGATTACATTGAATTGACAGCTTTTAGGTTCAACTCCCATTTCAGTACTTGAGCATAAAAATCTAAGGTGACACCCCAGTGTGGTGCTGTGGGAGTACTGTACAGTCAGCAGTGCTTTCTTTCAGATGACTCATTAAAACTTTGCACTGCTTTCTCCCTCAATAGGACACTATTTTGCAGAAAAGTAAGAGAGTCATCTTTAATGTCATGGCTAATTTTCATGCTTTAATTCACATCATCGAAATAAATTAACTGCCATTTTCAAACTAGTGTTTGTGGGAATTGGCTGTAAAGAAATTGGCTGTGGTGCATAACATTTTAACAGTGAATACATTTCAAAAAGTATTTCATTAACTAAAATAGTTTGGTCATTGGTGCTTGTGAAATATATAATATAAATGGAGAAGGTTTTTTCAAAGTGCAGTAATAGTCCATTCAGCCCATTAAGTCTATGCCTGTACACATGCTCAAAACAAACCTCTTCAGATACTCTCTTCACCTAAACCCACCAAAATATCTTTTCATTGCTTTCTCCTTCATGTAGTTTGCTCCCTTTCTCTTAAATATATATATGCTATTCACCAAAGATATTCAGAAGCTACACAACACCAGGTTATAGTCCAATGGGTTTATTTAAAATCACAAGATTTCATAGTGCTGCTCCTTTGTCAAGTGAAGTCATGTGACTTCTGACTTCGTCTGCCCCAGTCCAACACCGGTACCTCTACATCATGGCCAAAAATTTTGAAAGTGGTGTTGAGTTCAACATCTTCAACATTATTTGAGTAGATTCTCTTTAGTGGATTTAATTACAACTATTTCACATTTATGATCCTTTTTACAGGGAAGTGAAAGCAACGTGTCTATATCTAGTGTGGAGCTGGAGGAGCACATCAGGTCAGGCAGCATCAGAGCAGCAGAAAAGTTGAAATAGTTGAAATTTCAGGTTAGACCCTTCACCTGTTGTGTTCCTCCAGCTCCACACCATACTGACTGACTCTAACATCTGCAGTTCTTGCTGTCTCTATACCTAACTCATCAAACCCCTTCAAAATTGTAAATTCTTCCAACTGGTTAACCCCGAGCATTTGAGTAAAATGTTCGACTCAAATCAATCTGAAAATGCTCATTCTTCATGCTAGGGCCACTGTCTTGGCAATATTGCTCTCTATTTGTCAAACTTAGATGGTCATTCTCAGGTGGGAGGCCTTTTAAACAATTGTTTGTGCATCAGTCCAAAGATTAGCCCCAAAGTGTATACGGTGTGCAAGATTATGTGGCCCTCTGAGCATCAACCAAAATGTTCAGAAGGCAAGGATGTATATTCAAATGAAAATAAAATTCAACAAAGGAATCCAGGAGGGTAAGTATTACCTTCTCTTATTAGAATTGACATTTGTACCTTTGAGCACAGGATAGGTTATTGAATTAGTTCCAAGATAATTCTATTTGTATGTTCTATTTAACAAGAAGGAGGACCACTTAGGTGAAAATATTTAGCTGGGGTGGGGGAATTTAATGTTGACAATGATAAAAATATGGGGGTAATCAATAACTACCAATTTCACATACTGCCTGGTTTCTCTTTCCCATCAAGTTATCAGAAAGGGAAATTTGTACTTACAGAGTTCATTGCCTGTCCAATTTGTTTACAGAAGCTTTTTTGATACTGCCAAAGTTGGAAATTAAGCCCATTGTTTTGGAAGCCATGGGCTGATAGTTTACCAAGTAAGTGTCTGTTAAAATTGTGCTGATACCACCACTAGAACAAAATCAAAATTTTGCTTCGGACACACGTTCTTGGATGATAAAGCAATGAGAAAACAATGGAAATAATTTTGATATCTTACCATCAAATTTTTGTTACATGAAAATAGGCAAAATTGAATTCTCTCCCCCTTTGGTGGTGGGGGAGCATTTAATCAGGTGGGTATGTAGTGAGTGAAAGCATTACCATCTGCTCACCTCCTCCCTGAGTAAGCTTGAACTTTCCAGCAGGAAGCCCTGTGGTTGGTTTTCCCAATCCAGTGTTTATTGAGACCTTTAAAGGGGAAATTAAAACTCATTTAGGGGACTCATTCCATCTTCATCGGACATTCTCAGCGACGGGAGAGCCAAACACGTCACTCCGAAAGATTAGGCTGAAGCAAATTGCAACAATCTTCAGCCGGGTGTACAAAGAGGATGAACCATCTCAGACTTCTGTGGCTGTCATTAGCATTTCAGGTGTCAGTCACCAGCCAATTCCATTCTCTCCATATGATATCAAGAAATGGTTAAAGTCATTGGATACTAAAAAAGCTGTGGACTTGATAACATTCTGGAAATAGTATTGAAGATGTACTCCAGAACTTGCTGTGCCCTCAGGCAATCTTTTCCAGTGCAGCCACAACAGTGGCATCTGCCTGGTAATAAAATAGCAAGATGTAGGAGCAAAACTAACAGATTCAGCCCATTGACTCTGCTCTCCTATTCAATAAGATCCTGGCTGCTCTGATAATCCTCACATCCATATTCCTGCTTTTTTTTCCTGATAAGCCTTCACTCCTTTACCGATTTAAAAAAATCTATTATTTAAAAAAAAGAACGGCAAATGCTGGAGATCTGAAACAAAGAAATCCTAAAATAACTGCTGAAACTCAACAATTCCGACAGCAACTGTGGAGACAAAACAAAGTTAACGTTTTAAGCCCAGTGACCCTGAAGTTCTGAAGAAATATTAGTTCAGTTACTATCCACTTACTGATTTTCTCCAGCAATTTGTGTTTCTGATTCAGAGTCTGTTTGTTCAGCTTTGATATGCTTAGCTATCCTGCAGCAATATTTATTTATGGTCAAGCATTCCACAGATTCACTGTCTTTTAAGAGACGAAAATCCTCTTCATCTCTATCCTAAATGTGTGACACCTTATTCTGAGATTATGACTGCCAGTCCTAGACTGTCCTACAAGGGGAAACCACCTCTCCACATTTACACTGTCAAATCTCCTAAGAACCTTGCATTTGTCAATGAGGTCATCTCTCATGCTTATTAATTCCAGTGAGTATAGGCTCAACCTACTCAACCTCACCTCATAATACTATAATTGATATCAGCCTAATGAACCTTCTCTGGACTGACCCCAATGCCATTATGTCATTGCTTAAATAAGGGGCCCAAAACTGTTCCCAGTAAGCCCTGCTGCAGTCTGAACAGTACATTGTATAGTTTCAGCAAAATCCCCCAATTTTATTCAATTCCCTTTGAAATAAACACAAAGATTATATTTGCCTTCCTTACTTCCCAGTGAACTTTCATGCTAACTTTTTGTGATTCATTTATGAGGGCCCCCAAATCTCTCTGTTCTACAGATGTTTGCAGATTTAAATAATATTTAGCTCCTCTCTTCTTCCTGCCAAAGTGCAAAACTTCACATTTTCCATTATATGAGAACTCACCTCTTGACTGCCCAAAGTCTGTCCACTATCTACAAGGTTCAAGTCAGGAATATAGCAGCAGTGCTTGCCATCTACAAGATGCACTGTAGAAATTCAGAAAGGCTCCCTGGGCAGCATTTGCTAAACTAATGATTACTATCACAAAGAGGACTAAGGATCATCAGACACATGGGAATGTCACCACCTGCAATTCCTCTCCTAACTGTTTACCATTCTGATTTGGAATTCCATCATTACTCCTTGAGTGTCCCTGGTTCAAAATCCTGGAAGTCCTTCCCTAAAAGCAATGAATTGGGGTGGTATCTGCAGCAAATAGACTGCAGTGGCTCAAGAAGACAGCATGCCACCACCCTCTTCATGAAGATAGGGAGAGGCAACAAATGTTTCCACAGCCAGCAAAGCCCACATCCTCTAAATGAGGAATCAAAAAGAAATCCAATGGAGGGAATTGTGCTACGTGGAGACCAGAACAATGAAACCAATACAGAGTTCCCTGCAAGCCCTGGTGGGGAAGGAGTCTCATGTCTAGACTTCCTAGTTTTGGATAGGGAGGCAAGTTGGATTTAAAATCAAAACTGAAAGAACTGTGGACGCTGTAAATCAGGAACAAAAACAAAGTTGTTGCAAAAGCTCGGCAGTTCTGGCAGCATCTGTGAAGCTAAAAACAGAGTTAACATTCCCGATCTGGTGACCCTTCCTCAGAACTGATTTGAAATCAGTCTGGGTGACATGAAAAAATCTGAAGATGAATGTCCAGTGTAGAGGTAGGATAACCAGGGATGCTGCCCCACAGCTCCTGCACAGTTTAACACTAAAATCATCCCTCTAATTGTCACCCCTCTCACACACTCCTCAATCATGCCAATTTATACCACTTAAAGTGCTGTGCCCAACACACTCGGCCCATCCTTTGGCCATATATTCAACCGTATGTTCCTGAATGTCCCAATGATGCCATTCATCCCTTGGCCTTCTATAGCCCCTGAGACAATATACTGTCAACATATCACTCCATATATAGCAACTCCCAACTCTTTTCCCTCCCTCCTCTATCTCTACTCTCCATGAACAAAGATCATGAGCAACTTCACAACTTCAAAAAATAGTGCTTGTAATTGATAAAAAAAAGTCAATACATTGAAATTTCTTTGGCTAATGTCTTGGGAAAGCAGACGTTTTACACAAGTACTTAACCTCTATGAAAGCAATTACTTGTATGTTGCAACCACTTGGAGATGTCAGTCAAACTGTTTTACAGACTGTACAATACAATAAGCGGTAAAAGTATTATACAGCACAGAAGGTAACCCCCAGATTCATGTCAGCAGACAGAAGCAACTTGTAAAACAAAAACACAACAGATCTATTTTTTATGCATAGCTCAAAAAATTTAAATCAAATTTCTTTTATTCATTTATGGGGTGAGGACGTCAATGGCAAAGCCTGTACTTACTCTCCAACTCTATTCGCCCAGTGAGCCTTGAGTCACATATCAGCCAGACTGGGCAAGGTGGCAATTATGCTCCCTAAAGGATATGAGTGAACTAGATGGTTTTTCCCCCTAATAATCATCAGTGATTTCATGGTCATCATTAGATTTTTAATTCCATAATATCTTTTAATTGATTTCAGGTTTGACCATCCACAATAGTGGGATTTGAACCCATATCTGCAGAACACTGTCCGAGTTCCTGAACAGCCTATCAGGAAGACCAAGAGGCCATTGCCTGCCTGACCTTTCTAAAAGCATGTCTGAACTTTGTGGATTTGTTTGTGCAGGGTTACCCTTTTGGTGGCCCCTTGGATATGGTCCCAGGAAGCCTTTTGGGGGCAGGGGGGAGGGAGGGAGGGAGGGTATAGGTACCTTTGGGGAGCATTAGGCACATTTTGGGAGGGAGGGAGAATCAGTTAGAATTTGGTATTGCTAATTGTGCGCATGTTTGTGACTACAAGTTGTATAAACCTATATAGACTGTCAAAGACAGTCAAAGGTTTTTTAAAAGTCTGTCAAGGAACAACAAAATAGGGAGGTTGACTCTTATCGGTCAGGACATTGCCCTGAGAAATGACATAGTAGGAACTGCCGATGCATCAGCTTTCCTGCTCTTCTGATGCTGTTTGGCCTGCTGTGTTCATCCAGTTCTACACCTTGTTATCTCTAGCCCTGAGAAATGAACTAGTTTATGATTGTTATCTAATTTGGTCAGTTGAAACAGGCACAGTGCATGTACATGCTCTATCCATCTACAAAGAGCAGGGCCTTGTGGCTAAATATATGTAATATCCAGTCTACGTACACATGCTAAACAATTAATCCAATTCACAACCCTAAATTGGTTATTAGCATAATTTGTTGTACATTCAGGCTTATCTAGCAAATTATCTGCCCAACTGCAGAATCACAGGTAATGTTTGACACTGTGTTGCAAGCTTTGCATGGCGTAGTTGGAGATGGTTAGTCCTTTGTTTGTTGTGAACTGCTGAAGGGACATGCTGTATGATACAATCCAACAATCTTTCGGATGTATGGCCTACACACCTGGTGTCACACACGGACAGAAGTGAATTTGCTGTAAATGGTGTTTTTCAGTTAATATTAAGAATGCAAATGCGTTGCTGATTTTAAAGTCGATTACTTCCTTCATTCCATCCTGTGCCCGGTTGTATGAGCAACATGAAGCAGTCTAAAAATGCACAATGTTTTCAGCCTCAGTCTAGAGTTTTATTTGTACACTAACTTGACATTTTTGGGCCAACAACATGCATGCTTCAGTTGTCTTATTTACATGGATTTACATCTCCAGACACCTCAGCAAAATAGTTATTCTATGAGATCAATCTCGGTTGACATTTTTGTGCTGAGGTTTTCCAAAAGATCTGAATCACGGTTTGAAGACAAGTATACAAGGAAGAGACTTCCCTTAATTTATGACTATTATGCCATTTTTCTGGCTAACAAATATTAAAACCAATATTACCATCCTGATGAAAGTATTGCTGACAAGTAGATTCAGTAAAGCAATCAGCAGTTTAGATAAATAAGGAGTTTTGTCGAACATAGAGACCCAGAGGTTCACTTACATAGTTCATTGAAAGTTGTGTTACAGGTAGACAGGGTGGTAAGGAAGGCATTTGGCATGTTTACCTTCATTGCTCAGACATTGAGTATAGGAGTTGGGAGGTCATGTTGCACTTTTCAGGACATTGGTGAGACCACTTTGAAATACCGTGTACAGTTCTTGTCACCTTGCTACAGAAAGGATTTTATTAAATTGGAGAGGATGCAGAAAAGATTTACAAAGATGTGGCCGGGACTGAAGAGTTTGATTTATGAGAAGCGGCTGGATAGGCTGGGATTGTTTCATTAGAATGTAAGAGTTGAGTGGTGGCCTTACTGACGTCTATAAAATTATGAGGAGCACAGTTAAGATGAATAACAAAGTTCTTTTCCTGAGGGTAGGGGAATTCAAAGCTCGAGGGCATATTTTTAACTTGAGAAGTGAAAGGTTTAAAAGGGACCTTAAGTATAACATAGCAAAAATGAGCAGGAAGCTGGAGGACTGGGAAGCATTTAAAGAGAACAGAGGATAACTAAAAAGGCAATACACAGAGAAAAAAAACTAAGGTATGAAGGAAAACTGGCCAAAAATATAAAAGGAGGATGGTAAAAGCTTTTTTAGGTATATAAAAAGAAAAAAAAATGGTTAAGACTAAAATTGGGCCCTTGAAGTCAGAAATGGGTGAATTTATTATGGAGAACAAGGAAATGGCAGAAGAGTTGAATAGGTACTTTGGATCTGTCTTCACCAGGGAAGACACAAGCAATCTCCCAGATGCAATAGTGGCTGAAGGACCTAGGGTAATGGATGAACTGAAGGGAATTTATATTAGGCAGAAAATGGTGTTGGATAGACTGTTACGTCTGAAGGCTGATAAGTCCCCGGGACCTGATGGTCTGCATCCCAGGGTACTTAAGGGGGTGGCTTGAGAAATCGTGGACGCATTGGTAATCGTTTTCCAATGTTCTATAGATTCAGGATCAGTTCCTGCAGATTGGAGGGTGGCTAATGTCCCACTTTTCAAGAAAGGAGGGAGAGAGAAAACAGGAAATTATAGACCGGTTAGCCTGACGTCAGTGGTGGGAAGGATGCTGGAGTCAATCATAAACGATGAAATTATGACTCATTTGGATAGCAGTAACAGAATAGGTCACAGTCAGCGTGGATTTATGAAGGGGAAATCATGCTTGACTAATCTTCTGGAATTTTTTGAGGATGTATCTATGAAGATGGATAAGGGAGAACCAGTGGATGTAGTGTACCTGGATTTTCAGAAAGCCTTTGACAAAGTTCTGCATAGGAGATTGGTGAACAAAATTAGGGAACATGGTATTGGGGACAAAATACTAAATTGGATTGAAAATTGGCTGGCTGACAGGAAATAAACAGTAGTGATAAACCGGTCCCTTTCGGAATGGAAGGCGGTGACCAGTGGGACACCACAAGGTTCAGTGCTGGGATTGCAACTGTTTACCATATACATTAATGATATATACAAAGGCATTAAAAGTAATATTAGCAAATTTGCTGATGACACAAAGTTGGGTGGCAGTGTGAAATGTGAGGAGGATGTTATGAGAATACAGGGTGACTTGGACAGGCTAGTTGAGTGGATGGATGCATGGCAGATGCAGTTTAATGTGGATAAATGTGTGGTTATCCACTTTGGTGGCAAGAACAGGAAGGCAGATTACTATCTCAATGGAGTCAAGTTAGGTAAAGGGGAAGCACAACGAGATCTAGGTGTTCCTGTACATCAGTCAATGAAAGCAAGCATGCAGGTACAGCAGGTAGTGAAGAAAGCTAATAGCATGTTGGCCTTCATAACAAGAGGAATTGAGTATAGGAGCAAAGAGGTCCTTCCGCAGCTGTACAGGGCCCTGGTGAGACCGCACTGGAGTATTGTGTGCAGTTTTGGTCTCCAAATTTGAGGAAGGACATTCTTGCTATTGAGGGAGTGCAGTGTAGGTTCACAAGAACAATTCCCAGAATGGTGGGACTATCATATGTTGAAAGATGGGAGCTACTGGGCTTGTATACACTTGAGTTTAGGAGGATGAGAGGGGATCTGATTGAGACGTATAAGATTATTGAGGGATTGGACACTCTGGAGGCAGGAAGCATGTTTCCGCTGATGGGTGAGTCCAGAACCAGAGGACAGAGGACACAGTTTAAAAATAAGGGATAGGCCATTTAGAACAGAGTTGAGGAAAAACTTCTTCACCCAGAGAGTGGTGGATATATGGAATGCTCTGCCCCAGAAGAGGGTGGAGGCCAACTCTCTGGATACTTTCAAGAAAGAGATGGATGGAGCTCTTAAAGATAGTGGAATCAAGGGTTAGGGGGATAAGGCAGGAACAGGATACTGATTGTGGATGATCAGCCATGATCATAATGAATGGTGGTGCTGGCTTGAAGGGCCGAATGCACCTACTCCAGCACCTATTGTCTATTGACCTGAGTGCAACGTTTTCACACAGAATGTGGCTCGTATGTGGAATGAACTGCCAGATGAAGTGGTAAATGCAGATACTATTACAACATTTAAAAGAAATTTGGACAGGTGCAGGAACAGGAAAAGTTGAGGGATCTGAGCCAAATGCAGAAAAATTGAACTGTTTTAGTTTGTGAAACCTGGTCAGCATGGACTGGTTGGACCAAAGGGTCTGTTTTTGTGCTGTATGACTCGATGACTCTAAATCGCAAAAGGTATAACTCAATTAAAGCACAAAGTGGAGGAACTCAAATTAAACATATTCTCAGCAGTCAAGTCAATTTAGCCCCCACCTTAAATGCTATTGTTGTTCTAATACTGTGGATACTACAATTTCTGAACAAATCACAAATCTTAGACCTTGCCTAGCGCACATGATGGAGCTGACTAATTAAAATAGTTGAAGGAGGGGCATAAACCTTATACTCCTGATAACATCAGCAATGTTCCTGTTTCATTTTGGTATTTATTTGACTGATTTAAAATATATTTTTTCCATTCACTTCTTAAAATTCTGAGCTTTTCAAAGCTGTCTCTGGCATTCCTATAAAAACCATCAGTTAGACAGTTCCATTCAGTGGTACTTCTCGTTGGCATATTGTTTTCATAGCAGATAGATTCGCTTGCACAACACCTGCGTTATCCATAAGCACCTGCCTTCTGTGTTCACGGACCTTTGGACACAAGCTAAAGGTCAGGAATTCTGATTATGGAGAAATGTGGGCCTGAGCCACTTATGTCCAAAATTCTGTCTCACTAAATTTGACCAAATTGTATGCAGAATACCATGGCAAAAAACAAAAGGACCATTTTTAAAATTAGCTTCTCCTGTTGCTACTATACAAATGTAGGAAATAGGAGCAACAGTAGGCAATTTAGCCCTCTTCCCCACTCAGACATTCAATAAAATCATGGCTAATATGACTGTGGTCCTAGCTCCATTTTCCTGCTTACAAACTTTGGTCAAAAGTCTATCTGGCTCAGCTTTGAATATATTCAATGATAGCACATACATTTCTTTTGAGGTAGAGAATTTCAAAAGTTAAAGACCCTTTGAGAGAGACGAAATTTCTCCTTATCTTTGTCTTAAATGGACAGTAACTTATTTTAAAACCATGGCCTTTGTTCTGGAGTTGCTATATAAAAAGAAATATTGGCTCTGATTATTACACAAGAACAATGGAAAATAATGTGATGAAAATGCAGGCCAAGCTGAGAAATTCCAATCCCTGCTCCCAAACCCAGTATTTCTATATTTTACAAGTTCAGGATTTAGGCCCTTGTTCACAAAATCAAATTTTGGAATCCTTGGCTCTGGTACTCTGAATATGATAATTAGACTAGGTAAGAGCAGGTTTGTTTTCAGTGCACTTCTTTTTTGATAAGTAGGAGATCCCTCTGGAATGCTGAGGTACTCCTGTGGTAGGTTCCAGGATATATTGGGAAAATGCATCAAAAAGACTTTGACAATGGGGATGTCAAATATGCTCTGGAATGGTGCTTAATGATCCTTTGGGTAGAAACACGCCCTTTTGGACTGTTTTTATGGAGCAGACTGTGTATGAATGGTACATATATTCCTTGCCTCTGTCCAACTTATCAAGACATCCCAAGATTTGTCAAAGAGTGTTGACCTATCAAAAGGATCTACAAGTGTCAAGACCTGTGACGAAATGCCAATAGGTTCAACAAGTGTTGATCTGTTAGGAAGTGCCTATAAGTATCAAAATATCTATTTATGAATGAGAGTGCTTTTCTCATTTGATTGGAAATTTAAGAAATGGGTACTTGTTGATCTTCAATTAGATGGTGTGGTAAGTGAAGGGGGAAATGGGTGGTGGATGAAAGGGGGCACTAAGTTGGCATAGAAGTAGGAGCAGCCATGGGGATAAAGGACGTTAAAGTTGTTTGGCCCCTCTGATGGGCAGCTCCAACTGATTATTGAATGGAAAGCTTTTTTAATGTAAGACATTGAACTTTGGAATGAAATGTTTGCTTACATGCCCTTGAACACTTAAATGAGATGCTTGTTCTCATAAAAGATCAGTGGAAGCCATTTCAATGTATTGAATGTTTCTTTTGTTTCAATGAGAGTGTATCTTTCCAATGGTGACATTATCAAGAGATTAATTTTTTTTTCTATAAGATATGTCTTGAATTATGTCTATGCTGGGTAATTGCTGAGTTAGCATGAAGAGGGAGGGGAAAGAAATGGTGGCTGTAAGAATATGAGATGCTACTGAGTTAGTACAGCTGCTATAAAGGAACACGAGAACAATTTGGGGCATTTGGGTATGAAGATGTATGGAAGACTGCATGGAATAGCAATGGATTCTCAGGGCCCATGAGGATGGGAAGATGGGCAGAGGGTGACATAGAGGTCTGGCAGACCAATGAGGAATGAGTAAATGGTCAGAGGGTTAATGAGTGGCATAGAGGAGAGCATGTCATGAGGTCATAAAGCATGGGTACATGGATGTGGATGGTCATTGATGGGCACAGAGAATGGCCACGATGGATGGTGAGAGCAAAAAGGAATTTTTATATTCTCATTTTAGTTTTTAAACTTTGTACACTATTCCAGAGTCCTGGACATGCTAATCCGAGGAATTAAACTGCCCAATTCAGCTCCTCTACCCCCACTGGCCGGACATTGGCAAACGTGGACAGCCATCTTTAAAGATCAGATTCAAGGAACTGGAATTTCTTCTAACTCTTTGCACCTGACCCAGAAACAAAAGTTAGGGCCATTCACTTAGCAACCAGCCTGTCATGTTTTCTTGCAGTCTTATATGTTTTCATATTATCACCCCTCATTCTTCTAAGTTTTACAGAGTATGGTCCTTATCTGCTCAACCTTCATTTACAAAGCAACTCTCTCATTTCCAGGAATTGTCATTTTGAATTTTCTGTGAACTGCATAAAATGCATGTACATCTCTCTTTACAAATAAGGGCACCAAAATAGTACACAAAATATTACCCTAAATGTAATCCCACAAATGTGCCGTGCTTTTGCAGTGAGACTTCCCTCATTTTATACTTTACCTACTTAACTGGAGGATAGCGTTTATTTGCCTTCCTGAACCTGCAAATTAGCTTTTAATGATTTATGTGCAAAATATCAGAATCCCTGTGAAATGTGGGACTTAGCAGTGTCTCTCAGTTCAAATAATAATCTGCTTTTCCATTCTTCCCACCAAAGTTATGTGCTGGTGTTTTCTTTATTCACCCTGTGTGTTACATCCTCAAAAATGTCAAATAAAGTTATCAAGGTCTATGACCTATTCATAAAACTATATTGACTATAGTTGCTCTTCCCCCCCACCCACTGCATCCCAAAACCAGTCCAACCTGTCTCTGCCTCCCTAACCGGTTCTTCCTCTCACCCATCCCTTCCTCCCACCCCAAGCCGCACCCCCAGCTACCTACTAACCTCATCCCACCTGCTTGACCTGTCCGTCTTCCCTGGACTGACCTATCCCCTCCCTACCTCCCCACCCACACCTTCTCCACCTATCTTCTTTACTCTCCATCTTCGGTCCGCCTCCCCCTCTCTCCCTATTTATTCCAGTTCCCTCCCCCCATCCCCCTCTCTGATGAAGGGTCTAGGCCCGAAACGTCAGCTTTTGTGCTCCTGAGATGCTGCTTGGCCTGCTGTGTTCATCCAGCCTCACATTTTATTATCATTGACTATAGTTGATTGTGTTATGATTTTCTAACGGTCTAGTAGCATTTTCCTTCTGACAGATCCTAGCCTATTGTTTCCTACCTTTTTTGAATAAAGTGGTTATATTTGCAGTTTTCCAATTCATCATGACCTCTTTCTTTTCTCCTTCCTTTTAGAATTCTGTATGAAAGCTGCTATGCGACTTAATTCCATGGTATTTTGAAATTCTGATAACACCTAGCCTTTACTCATGCACTCATTTTGTAACGGCACTTCCAATCCTCTGTAACAATGCCCTGGGAGTGAAAAAGATGTTTCTGATTTTAAATCACGAACATTATAGATCATAATTTTAAGACTCTAAATCAATTTTGTATACTTTTTGGTAATTTATTTTGAAATGATGAACCCTATTCAATTTGAAATACTACATTCAAATTCATCAATCATTAAAATTAAGGCAAAAATCGAGCGCTGTTAAAAATCGACAAACTATGTTGTTCAAGTCATATGAATTTCCATTGTATGTGCAAGTGTATGTTCCAAATCCTTTGTGTTCTTATATTGTTAAAATCCAGCTAGTCAAAAGCATATTTTGCCAGTTATCAATATAGGTCATTACAACACTGTCAGTTAACTTAAGTGATATGGTTTCACCAAAGATTCCAAGAAATATGCAAGTTAATTGTACTGGACAATGAATGCATGTCAAGCTCCATGGTCTTGATCTATCCTCTTTGCTGAAGCTAGCACACTTGACCAGTTTGAGGCTGTCTCAC
The DNA here is from genome assembly GCF_030684315.1 of Stegostoma tigrinum. Lineage (NCBI taxonomy): Eukaryota > Metazoa > Chordata > Chondrichthyes > Orectolobiformes > Stegostomatidae > Stegostoma > Stegostoma tigrinum. The sequence goes on along the minus strand of NC_081369.1, from coordinate 44,610,009 downwards.
AGGATATATGTCTTTGTTAGGCTGAGAGAGTGCGCGTGCGTGTGTCTGTGTGCATGTTACAATTGTAAACTTGATGATTTGCAATTTGAGAAAAGACCTACTATTAAGAATAACATACCTGTTATCTTTTTTACAGTTGCAAAAAGATATGCAAAACATTATTAAACATTGCAGTGCAGCCAAAATGAAAATAGCCAAAACTAGAATAAGAACTACACTGACCAGAGTGAAATGCATGTACAATTCCTTCTCCAGCTAAGACACCATAAGGTTTCAATACTACCTCTGACAGTAATACAGATCTTTTTCAAACAAGTTTTGTTGTATAGGTTTACATCTGACTTTCCAGCTAGCTTTCCTCTTTTCATTTTGCCCTTTCATAGTCAAAGGTCTCCGAGGCACAGTAACTCTAGGCCAAGTCATTACATTCCCTGCAGTTTGTCCCTAACTGGCCAATTTTCACTCACCACAGATTTATAATTGTTTGCCATCAAAATGACTAAGGGAGTTTGATTAACAGTATGCAACAGAATTGGTAATAGTCCTAAGTTGGTCCTGCATAATATAGAAACTAGACAGCCAAAAAAAAAATCAATAAGTTCTAATATGATCAGGAACAATCACTTACAAGAGAACATCAATCAGACAAAATAATAGCGTCTAGATGTGACAGGTTTCAGTATAGGCCCCAGAATTTCATAACTGATGTCTGTCAGTCAGCTGCTGCTGCTAGGATTTTATCAATTTTGTTTTGCGTCCGATTAGCTGAACCTGTAATTAGATGCCTCTGGAGCAGTAATAACTGGGGTTACTATATGTGCTGATAGTCGGCAAGTGATCAGCTTTTCCATTAGGTGAACAGCAACCATGCGGATTCTGCTTTATCGTTTAAGCCAATGCTGGCTCGTGTTGAATACTAATGAAGACAATGCAGACACATGAAGGTGTACACTGTATGACTGTCTATTCTAGTGTGCAAAACTAATGCAGTATGACACTGCATCAAAGTTTATGTAGTCTGAGCTTTTTTGTTGTTGCAATGCGGTACCTTGTACCATTTCAGCGGCAGAATAGAAGCGTACAAAAACCCATTTAAATGTATCAAGTTGTTGGTCTATGTTTCGGGATGGTGGTGAAAACATCAAGAAATGCATTTACCTTGTGTAAATGGAGAACCCACCATATTTTTAAAGCAGGAAGAGAAACATATGAAGAGCTCATTTTGAAAATAAATGATGAAGCTTTTGTTTTTGCAAGTTTTAACTTTCCACTGTAAAAATTCAACAGAGAAACAGAGTCCAGCACATTTTTCATATGTGTCCTTGACTAATTCAGATATATGGCAATCTGCCCTGCAGCTTTGTCATACTTGACTGCAATGTCATGACTGCGACAGGTAATGTACTAAGACAAACCATTCACCAGCAAACTATCTTTTTTCTCCCCAGTGAAGACAAGATGAAAATTGAATTAAGACTTAAAACTCAAACACATAGTTTTGTCGCGCTGATATATTCAGGGGACTTGATTCCAAACACAACTAAAGCATCTTTTTGGCACATGTAATGCCATTGCAACTATTATTTACAGATGTGGTTGTTTAGGATGATGTCCAGTTGAATTGTTACATTTCCTCCCAAGATTGTTGGTGAGATGCTCTAATTAATTAGCACTAATGGAGTTGCCTCCCCACCCAGTAAAGCACAATGTGTAATTAATACAGCTGCAAGAAAGCAAAAAGCCAGGCAAATAGTTCAAGGTCAGCATGTGTGCCAATGACCCTGGGGTCAGTGGGGAGTGGGAAGCTGGAATCTATATGGGTCCCTGTAGGCCTACATTACACCCACAGGATTAGGCTAGCCATATTTCCCATGATTAAATCACTTCACTTGTATATTAAAAAAAATCACCTTTAACAAATAAAATGTTGGAAACTGTCCTGCAGTGTCATTACTTTTATTTATTGTGTTTCACTTTACTTTGCTTTTTAATTTTAATGAAAAAAAATCACCACAGCCCTTGAATTCAAGTTTGTATTGTGTAAGATTATTAACTCACCCGTGGACAGCTAAGGTTATGTTACAGCCTTATACTCCAAGGTCATAGATGGCAAGGCATACATATGCAGAGTGATAAGCATTATTTGATTAATGTGGGGGACAGATTGCAAGCACAGCTTTAAATGCATGATAGCGTGGATTCTGCCCTGAAAAGTCTAATGTCCTGGCTAATGCATATCCTGGTGCAGGCCTGCTGTCGTACTCCACTCATGCTTGTTATCAGCCGAAACTTACAAGTTAATTTCCAGCAAAATTGGCTCTGGAATCAGATTTAAAATGCCAAAAGATATTTATTCCATATTGTTCGTAGTTAATGTCAAAATAATTATAATGTACCCTATTCCAGGATATAGAAATGGTATTGTAAGGGTTTGAAGTGACCTTATGAGTTACTATTGAATCCTGCAGTAACAATTTTACTGCCTTTACATTTGCTTTGTAGGAAACAAAATGCAGGACAGTAGGATATCATAGAAACTTTTTTGATATGCATAAAAATATTTTTTTAAAAAACTGTATTGACCAAAGTTAGACTACTCTGAGCTATGTTCTCGATATTTGCAGAAGCCTACACTTAAGTATTGTTCATATTATTCACAATATCTTAAGTCAGCTGGAACATAATTGCGACCTGGGCATCTCTAGCAAGCATTGATATCTCAGAAGCTGGAAGATTGATAGCTTCTGCAGGAACTAGGAAATACAACTCATGCTTTGTATGGAAACACATTGCAATAGCTTGCACTGGACTCAGTTGGCCTGGCTGACACAGACTTTGCCCACCTAGAGGCTGGTGTCATTATTATCCAGAAATGACTTGCCTGACCTCTAAAAGCATCTATACATTTTACATGGGTTTGGTTCAGTTTATATGCATGTCCCTTCATCCCTAGGTAGTCCAAGAGCTCAAAGAGTTCAGTACATAACTGCCAACTAGAAGATTCTGAGTTCAAATCCCAATGCTACCTGTCACTCAAACCAGTTTGAATATGGTTCTGTCAGTTCTCAAACAGACTGTTAAGTGTTGTGCCATATTATGGTCGGGTGTCCCATCTCCAGGGGAGGAGGAATTAAAATTGTCCAGCTCACCTTGTTCGAATTACATTTCTGATCTCAATGCTGTACTAGTGGTGATTATAGAGAAGTCCACAGTCGATTACATTCTGGTTGCACGAGGTTATGTGGGAATGAAACATGCGTCATCCAGAAGACCAGAATACATTTTCGACTGAATAACCTTCATTTGTTTCCTTTTTTCTTATGAGAAGAAATATTGAAAGAACTTCTGCATGCGAAATGCACCAAAATAGCCAAATGCTTATAATAACTTGCTTCAAAGGTAGAAGTTGGTGAGACTTTGGAACTCTCTACAACGAGGAGTAGCTGAGGCAAATAATACTGTTATCATTAAAAAGAAGATTACTTTGTATATATGACAGTGAAGGAAATAAAGAATTATGATTATAGTGTTAAATGAGTATGGAAGGGGGAAGTTGGAATACCAATATAGTCTATTTGAGCCAATGCTGATTCCTGTACGTCCTATATACTTCAATGTAACACAGTGTAAGGCATTGTAAAGATGCATCAGATCCACTAGCATTTGTAGAGAAAAAAGTTGGGTGAATGAGCTTATGAATTAACAGCATCCAAAAGATAAACTCATACTTGTTCTCTAGGTGCTGATGCACTTTACGTTCCTCTCAGGTATTCAATATCCATTGGGAGTATCTTTTTTTTAACTTTTCCAAGAACCTGAAACAACTTGTCTTCAGTGGAGGAAAGTGCATAAACAAAATGACCATTAGTAATATTCTAACTGTTATGATCATAATAAAATTAAACTATGCGTATTCAACATCCAACATCTTATAGTGATACTTAGAAACATTTGTGGATGAGAAATGGTTTGTATAAAAGACAAATGTTGACTGAACACCTGACTAGGCTGAGTCACATTCATGAAAATACCAGTAAACAAAGATGAGTCCAAGTCAAAATGCACATAATTATAAATTATAAATAACTCATGGAGAAATTTTTATTGGGAATTTGCAATGTGCCAGTTTTGGTGAATTTCCTGCAGGGGGTCTGTCATGAGACCTACCAAGATTTCTCATGCTATTTACCCATGTATCTGTGCAGCGTGTCCCTATAGTGCATACTCATTGTATTCTCCTATTTGATACGTGTGAAAGTATTTGCCATTGCCAGAACCTCCCAGGATCCTTGGCACTGGTGTCATTTTAAAGCCCAGCCATGTACCAGCAACATAAAGCAAGGTCAGTCTCTTCACCACACATGTACTGGGAGGGCAACCAAATAAAAATGCTATTCAGAGTACCGAGGTGGCATGACTGACTCTTCATTGCCCATATAAGTGCCATGGAGGACTCCAACAAAGAGGACAATGAAATGTCTCCATATGCACCTTTTAACATAGAGACCTTAAACCAATGAAGGCAGTACAAGCCATGACATGAAAAGCTACTCGGAGAATGTAATTGCTGTATCATTTCTGATACATAGTGATCCCACTCCACAGCACCCAAGAAAGGCACCATTGCATATAAGAGCCTGTTAGTGAATACTTACAGCCAGGATACGAATAAATCATATCCATGTCATTGTGCAGCTGTGATCTTTTATTAATTTTGTTCATTGTGACCCACAGATCTCACTTTTAAGTTCATCTGTGATTAATTTTGCTTCCCAGGAGATGGCTATCTTCAACCAACAATGACCAATGACATGGTTAAGATTATATGTGACCCGTATTTGCACCCATCTATTTGGACAGCGCATGGGTTTCACATACAGAATGTTTTGATTACAGATGTCTCCTACTTGTACTGTACAAGAGCTTGATAAATGCAATTGTGGCTTGAAGGGCCTCACTAATAGGGCCTTACTGGTAGAGTCCATGGGCTCAGACAGAAACAAAAACCTACCCTGTCAATTTCACATCTGGTTGCAACCAGGTTTCCATTCCAAGGTGCATTTACAATTCACGTGGGCATGGAAGGCAATGCAGGTCAATCTTGTCGCTGTGGCTACCAAGCTCAGCCCAGGAGCCCTCTAATCTCATATCCCTTTCTTCCTGACATTTCCTGACCACTCCATCAGAGCTGAGCATCTGGTTGTTCCCAAACTTCAAACTGAATGAGGACTTCATCTCTCAATGTTCGCCCCTGAGCTTCAAGCCCTGCCAAATATCATGCTATACTGACTCCCCTGTGAAGTCCAGGGATGCTTGTCAGTAGTGAAACCCAGCTAACCTCGACCATGATGCGGTCCATTCAGGACTCAGTTATTTTTATGTACCTCCTGGAAGCTGAATATCTGTTTATTCCCCAGCAGCTCAATTGCTATTTTGTTTATATTGCTACATTTCAATTACTCCAATTTCAATGTTACAGATGCAAGTGAGCTATAAACGAATCTCCCAGTCAGTCAGAGAGGCTGTGCAACATATGGCCATAACCTTCTGCTTAACTCCATTGCCATTAACATAGAACTTGAGGTCACAAATGTGGCACAAGTGTATTTCAATTTCAAATTTCACCAATAAATATTTCATGTTGCATTGGTTTCACTTTATTCATGTCTGTATCATTGCTTATTTGTTGAGAAGCTTAGCAAGGATATTAAATATACCGGCAGGCCTAATGGTTGGCATATATTGATGATTACAGAGCAGTTGGAGAGAATTACATCATTGTGGAAGAAAAATTATGTATTTTATTGTTCATTCTTTACTGAATGTACATGTGAACGCTGTGCAAGTCATATCTGTCTGGGGATCCGGCTGAAGTTGCAACCTAAACTGGTCCTTCATTCAGTGCATTGTCTTGGATCATACACAAAGTCACAACTGAAATGTAGAAGAACTCAAAGCCTGCTAAAAGAAAACTGTCCCAGCCCACACCCTGAGATGGACCCAAATTTAGGTAGTGCCAACTTTGCCTGTTAGACCCTTCACCTTCTTATCTTGGCTGACTGTCAGCGCCCTTCTCACTAGTACCAAAATTTCATGCCCTTCCCATTTGCCTCGACCATACCTCCATCCCAATTCTTAGTGTTCCTTTTAATCCATCCTCAAGTCTTTCAGGCCCCATAATGCATACATCTCCCACCCCTGACTCATCCTGGGCTGTTCTGAATTTCCACATAAGCTGTCATTCTCGAATTCCATTCCTTGTGCTGTTGACATCAACAAAGGAAAATCTTTGTCCTTAGGCACAATTGCACAAATAAATGCCAACTCGGTGTGAAAAGATAAGCACCACTAACTTTATCTTCATGATAGATATGTCCTATGTTAATGAGCATTCATGGTTTGCAAATTATTACAAATATAAACCCACATCCACGGTGTAAAGCCCAACATGCAGTTGATTTTATTGCCGCCTCTCAACTTACCATTGTTAAATCAACATATTTCTTCCTGCCTAATTCAATCACTCTAAATACCACATTTAACACTTTTTCAGCCTCCATAACATTCCCCTTTGTATTTCTTGACTTTTATCATTTGGCCACTGGTATACGACTGAAAATTAACCCAACTTGGCTTTTTCTAGGTTCAACAGCTGCTGTAAAATATCTTCACTCATGCCTTCATTACCTCTACGCTCGACAATTTCAACACATTCCTGGCTGTTATCCCACATTGTACCTTTGCTGCCTGTAGCCCAATTTGCAGCAAGTTCCGTTTCCCTAGCATGCCTGGCCTCACTGGACTTAAGTTTGCTTTCCAGCAAAGAAACATTTTAACTTTAAAATTCTCATGCTTGTTTTAAATCCTGCCAAGTCCTTACCCCTCCTTGCCATTGTAATTTCCTTCCCATTACAACCCTCCAAGATATTTATGCTCCTCAAATTCTGGACTCTTAGGAATTCCTAACTGTAAATGATACACCCATGGTGGCCTCATTCAGTAGGTCCCAAATTCTGGAATTCTCTCTCTACCTCTCCTTGTTTTCCTGATTTACCTCTAAGATTTCTGACCTATCTCTCTTCATGTGACTTGTTGCAGTACTTTATTTAAGAATAATCACGTGAAGCAACTTCCATGATGTTAAACATATATGACAAGTATATGTCTTTGGTACTGATGGACTTCAATGGATGTGTGCTTCAATCACTGTTGTATGGAGGCAGACCACAACATTTCGATAAGAAAGCTATGAAATCCCAGAGGACAGATTATAAAGGACCTTCGGTCCTTATAATACTCTCAAATTATATCATGCAATGTTGTTCTCCATTTACATTATATACCCTCTCCTACATCATATCTTTTTACTAATTTCCTCTTATGTTCTGTTTACCAAAATCAAGGCATCCAGAATCTATTTTTAAGGAAAGATATATTTGGGAATTTCTGGAAGTAGCAGACAGGTTGAGGTAAATGATTTTAGGTTTGTTTGTTTTTGCTGAGGCTATTTCATTTGTCTTAATGAACTCAAGGAAGGACTGGACATTTTCACTACTTTGTGGTGAAGTCTCCAATTACAATTTCTTAGAATTAACATTTGTTAAATCAATTATGTTTGAAATACATCTTCGGTAAGTGTTTACTTATGGATAATCCTTTCTTTCAAATGTTACAATTACCATTAAAATAGTGGCTTCAACCAAATAATCTTTAATGCTATGTCAAACATGCATCATCCAGGGAAGGAACTACCAGGTAAGATTGTCCTTTGAAAACCAGGCAAAAAAACTGATTGGAGCAATTTGTGTGCGTATGGAGTAGGGGATATAGGGTGGGAGAAGTGATGGGAGCAAGTGAAGAAATAACCAGCTTAGGTGATATCAACTGCATTTAAAAATAACATGCTTGTTTCTTCTACTTGCCTTTAAGCAAAAAGTCAGAGTTATAGAGTTATATAGCACAGAAACAGACTCTTCAGTCAAACTTATCCAACTTAGACTTCCCAATCTGACCTTGTCCCATTTCCCAGCAGTTGGCTCATATCCCTTGAAACCCTTCCTATTCATATTACCCATCCAGGTACCTTTTAAATGTTGGAATTATACCAGCCTCCACCGTTTCCTCTGGCATCTCATTCGATGCATGTACCAACTTCTGCATGAAAAAGTTACCCCGCAGGTATTTTTCAAAACTTTCTCCTCTCACCTTAAACCTGTATCTTCTAGTTTTGGACTTCCCCACCCTAGGAAAAAAAGAACTTCATTATTCACCTTATTCATACCTTGATGATTTTATAAATCTCTATAAAGGTCACCCCTCAGGGAAAAAAAGCCTCACGCTATTTGTCCTCTCCCTATAGCTAAAACAGTCCAGTCCCAGCAACATCCTTATAAATTATTTCTGCACCCTCTCAAGTTTAACAACACCCTTTATATAGAAGGCATCCAGAATGTTATACAGTATTCCAAAGGTGGCCTCACCAATGCCCTGTACAACCGCAACATGATTTCCCAATTTCTACTGTCAATGTTACGACCAATGAATGCAAGTGTGCCAAATGTCTTCTTCACCATCCTGTCCACCTACATGTCGACTTTCAAGGAACTATGCACCTGTGACTCTCGATCTCTTTGTTCAGCAACAGTCCCCAGGGCACTACCATTAACTTATATGTCTTGCCCTGGTTTGTCTTGCCAAACACAACACCTTGTGTTTATCTAAATTGAATTCCATTTGCCATTCCTCGGTCTTTTGGCCCATCTGATCAAGGTCCTGTTGTGCTCTGAGATAATTTTTTTCACTGTTCTCTACACTACCTATTTTGATGTCATCTGCAAACCTACAAACCATGCCTCCTACACTTGCATCCAAATCATTTATATAAATGACGAAAAGCAGTGGGTGCAGCACTGATCATTGTGGTACACCACTGGTTCAGACCTCCAGCCCAGAAAAAAAAAACAAACCTCCACCACCACCCTCTCTCCTACCTTCCATACATTTTTTTCTATCCAATTGGCTAGCTCTCCCTGTGGATTCCATGTGATTTAACCTCACCAATCAGTCTACCATGCTGTGGTCAAACACTTGCCTGAAGTCCATATGGACAATGCCTATCGCTCTTGCCTTCATCAATCTTCTTTGTCACCTCTTCAAAAAACTCAGCCACGTTAGAGACACAACTTGCCATGCACAAAGCCATGTTGACTATCCCCAGTCAACCTTTGCCCTCCCAAATGCATATCAATCCTGCTCCTCAGAATCCCCTCCAATAACATATTTACCACTAACATGAAGCTCACTAGTCTACAGTTCCCTGGCTTTTCCTTACAGCCTTCCTTAAAGAAGGGTACCACATTAGCTAACTTCCCGTCTTCTGGCACCACACCCGTAGTATCGATGGTACAAATATCTCTGCAGGGGACCCAACAATCTCTTCCCTGACTTCCCAAAAAGTGCTGGGAAGCACCTGATCAGGTCCTGGGGATTCACCTACCTTTATGTATTTTAAAATCTCCAGCACCTCTTCTTCCGCAGTATGAACTCTTCTCAAGACATCATTATTTTTTCCCCAAGTTCATTCACTTTCAAGTTCTTCTCCACAGTAAACACTGATGCAAAATATTTGTTGAGTATCTCACCCAACCTCATGTGGTTCCACACGTAGGTTGCCATGTTGAACTTTAAGGGTCCCTCTTCTTGCTTTAGTTACTGTTTTGTCCTTAACATATTTATAGGATCTATTTGGATTCTCCGTAACTCTATTTGCCAAAGCTATCTCATATCCCTTTTTGCCATCCTGATTTCCCTCTTCAGTATACTTCTACTGCTCTTAAACTTGATCCCGGCTATCTATACCTGACATATGTCTCCTTCTTTCTCTTGACCAGATCCTCAATTTCTCTAGTCATCTTGTTTCAAGATTTAAGATCGCTTTAATACAGCGGCATCTTATTCAAACCTTTGACTTATTGTACGCTCTAACCTGGCATAGAAAAGACCTTTCAGACTTTGTTAATCTTAAACCAGGTTCCGAGGACTTGAAGGAAAGGCAGATACTGGAGAATCTGAGATAACAAGCTGTAGAGCTGGATGAACTCAGGAGGCCAAGGAGCATCTGAGGAACAGGAAGGCTGATGTTTCGGGCCTAGACCCTCCTCTAGGCCCAAAACATCAGCCTTCCTGCTCCTCTGATGCTGCTTGGCCTGCTGTGTTTATCTAGCTCTACAGCTTGTGATCTCCGAGGACTTGAAAATTGGTTTTGTGATAAAAGGGGCAGAGATCCCAGAATCCTTTATCATGGAAAGTTACATCTAAGAGCCCCTCAGTCTATTGAGCAGATGGTGGTGTTTCTCTCCAAATGATCTGCTTAAAAACCTCACTCTCCTACTCATTATCTAAGCTCTTTAATATCCCTCCTGTTTCAGTACTATTTAAATAGCTTACAAATTTTATTTCAACAGTGTTATGCTACAGATTGATGTTCAGATTTTCACTTCTGAGGCAGATGGTAGAGTCAGGAAATTATCCAACTCTCTAAACTCATCAGGGTACGAACTGCTCCAGAAAACAGGATCTTGACTTGTGGTGGGGTGCGGTGCTACGATTGGGGATTGGAGAGTGGCTGCAGGCTGGAATCAGCCTGCAGCCCCAGGAAGAGTTTGAAGGTGGCCACAGGGCTGCTGTGTGCTGAGGAAGCATATTTAAAAATCCCACCTTGGGCTCTGGAATTACATGAAGGCATTCTATACCTCACACAACCTCATGACCTACCGAATCCACATGTCCCAACCCATGGCCCTAACCCATGGCACCTCAAGCCTCCGTGTCAATCACGTTGCACCACACACCCCTGTGGCCTGTCATAAGCACCTTTTCAAACAATGCCTTCCTTCATTGCAGGGTGTTTTATATTTCCTACACCAACAATGCCAATTCTTGCCAATCTACTCTGCTTATCAAACAACCTCTGCCCTTACACAGTCCACAGTAATTCACCTAGTGTCCAGCAAAAACCTTACCTCAGAAGCCTTGCTGAGATGAAATAAAGTTCTAAGTTTCTATTGTACACTTCATGATTCAAAAAATGCAAATGAATAAATCCTATTCAAGACAATTAAATCCTCTCAAGTATTTCATCCTCATACAGAAGAAACAAGTATATGTATTCATATTTCAACATGAAAAAGAACTAAATCTCCTAATAATGTTTTGGAATTGTCAATCTTACTGTGAACCTCTAGATCCCAGCTGCGACAATGGCAGGTTGTGGAAGCACAGAACATCGGTTTTCTTTCAACCCAGACAGAGAATGGCTTTCTTTCCCAACATTTATAAGACAGGAGATTTAACTAACTTGACAAGTCCACAAACAACACTTACCTTTTGTTTTGAGTCTTCATAGCTACTCATAAAAACCATCAAGTCATATTTTATGGGAAACAGCATAAAAAATCCAGTGCAATTGGCTTCTGCTTGAACTCAACACTGCGTTTAAATGTCCCTGTTGGATTCAGATTTCCCTTTTGTACATGTAACATCCTGCCCTTTTTCCCTACAAGTGAAACTTGCATATGTCAGCAAAGGGTGGAATTTCTATTCCTGATCTCTCAACAACAGTTTGTTTAACAGTTTGCAGTGTCTTCACGAGTCTTTGAAGATCGAGACCTTAAACTTTATATGCAATATAGGTAATAAAACGTGAGGCTGGATGAACACAGCAGGCCAAGCAGCATCTCAGGAGCACAAAAGCTGACGTTTCGGGCCTAGACCCTTCAGAGAGGGGGATGGGGAGAGGGAACTGGAATACTTTATTCCAGTTCCCTCTCCCCATCCCCCTCTCTGATGAAGGGTCTAGGCCCGAAACGTCAGCTTTTGTGCTCCTGAGATGCTGCTTGGCCTGCTGTGTTCATCCAGCCTCACATTTTATTATCTTAGAATTCTCCAGCATCTGCAGTTCCCATTATCTCCTATGCAATATAGGTGTCTATTGCTCCAATGCTAGCCATCTGTTACTAAATATAGTTGTCTTTATCAATAATTGGGCTTGGTTAGATCATCACATGTACTACTTTCTGCTTTTTGAGTACTTCAATTGAAGGAAGCCTGTGACATTCTTGAAGTAATAACCTGGTCTGTATGGCTGAAAACTATTCCAGTGTGAAATAAATACCAGGAATAAACAGCGCAAAAGGATAGAAATATTATTTTGCAGTGAAATGGTGTTTGACAATGATTAAACAAAAACTGCTGTTTTGTCAGTGGAATTAGTTTGTAATTGTCTTGCTTTACAATACTGTAAGCTGATGGGGTGTTTGTGGAATTTAATAAAAGATTAGCAACAACAATTACACATCTGCATAGTTGGGAATTCTGTTTTATACATTCTATCATAAAAAAGGCCTATAACCAACTATCCACTAATTAAGTTGAAAAGCTGTTTTGTTTCTCATATAGCACGTGCATTATCTATATTAGAGCTCTCATTTGATGAGTGCAAGAAAACCAAAGCCTTAGGGAAAATACACCATTTAAGACGACTAAGCATAGAGTTCTGAGGGATTGGGGGGCTGGCAATTGAATGAAGGTTAATCTTCTAAGTGGACCTCTGACCATAACTTTGTCGCCCTGTGACAAAACTTTGTCATTGGATGACAAAACAGGTGCGTGGTCCTTCTTCACAATGATGTTTATGTTCCACCTGAACGTTCCCTCAATATATTTATAAATTGTCATTGTTGCTACTTTATCGCCTCCAAAAATGTTCAATCAAATATGCAGATACTAAGAATGATAACAGTTGTAAGTTGCAGATTAAGCATTTCATTTATTAATGATATTCTTGCAATAAGTTGCAACAGTTTTAGTCTTGAATTTTGAACAACATACTTCAAAAATTCCACCCCAGGTCTCATAGGATCATAAATAAACCTAAAATCTATTTTTTATTTAATTGCTTCCTCATGTATGATACAAAGAGGATTTAGTTTGTATAAGCCCTTTTTCTCCCTGGTGGAATTGTGCTGTAAGATCGCTTACTTTCTCACATTTATTTTTGATGTTCAGTAGAAAGAATCGAGCATTTTATATCTCTGAACAATTCAGACAAAATAACAGTACACACTGCCTACAGGGGCTTTAAAAAAAAGCATTCCTAGCCTTTACTAGGTTGAATTCTTCAAACCATGCAGAATAAGCCACACTTATTTGCTTTTATTAGTGTCTGGTCTGGCTCACTGTCCATAGGAGTAAGTTGAATTTGCAAGTCAGATGGAAAGGTCACATTTTGCTGCATCTACTTATACATCTGGGACACTTGAAAATGGGGAAGTGAATGTTTGCAGCAAATGCAACTAGAAGAAGCATTATTAGAATGCTCAGTTTGAAATTTGTGAAGCTGTCTCTTTGGAATATAAGTCTGGGGCTGCATGGCAGAATTTAAGCAACCCTGACATCTTTTGTTTGCTTGATGGATTTTACAGTATGTATGTAGATTTTATGGCAAAATTAATGGTCTTACTGAGTTAGCTGATTTGTAGTCAGATGAAATGAGACAGCTAAAGTAGAGTATTTGCTAGCAACATTGATTAGAAGCAAAGGTCTTGAAAATAAACTTTTGAGCAGGAATATTCTTGTTGACCCACTGAGTAGCTGAGCCTTTCAAAACATGATCACGGTTTCAATATTTGGCTTGTACTAGATCAACTGATTGTGATGAGTGTAGTGATGCTAAAAATAGCTTCAGTGCCCCTGAATTACTCAAAGACAAGTGCTCCTGCTTCTATTTGAAGTGCATGAGTGTAATCATTAAGTAAAGATAGTTTTAGGCTTGTGGTTGCATACCTGGCTGACAATTGGTGTCAAAAAACTTTGCTTGGGACCAGAAGATGAACAATGCTATGGAAAATTCCTTGTCAAGAAGTTGAGTATTTGTTCTAGTACTAGTTCTGTAATGCCCACTGCTTGATTGCTATAAGTGCAATTTCAAATCTTAAAAGATGTCTGTAAAGTCCATGCATTATTCTGGTAGAGATCATGCCAGAAACCCTCTTGAATGGGATGTGACCACATCAACAGGAAATGTGCAATGCTAATATTCACCATAAGCAGGTTAAAATGCAAATCGGCATGTAACAGTGACTTAATACCAGCGTTGCATTTTTGGAGTTCAACATGCAAATTAACATTCTCTCAACATCATACAGTTCACCACAGATTCAACAACAGAAAGCTCTCGAACCAATTATTTGAAGTTGCTGAGCTGTACAGAGAACATGATTGCAAATGCTGAATGTCTGTGTCCTGATTTCAAGTCTTTTGTATGGAACACTTGCTCCCAAACACTGGTGTATCAGGTCAAATTCCCCTCAGGCTCTAAGAACTCCACAGGAGGAATAAACAGAAGTGAAGTAGAATGTACTGATGCAAGAAGAGGGAAGAAAGTGAGGGGGAAAATATTTACAATAGAACACCAAATATTGCAAGTGACACTGTTTCCATGTGTCAGCTGCCATTGTTTTTCTAAGTGGTAAATGTTAAGTGTTTGGAATGTACTTCAGTGGATTGCCACAATGCATCCAGTGTCACTGTGCACCAGTAATGGAGAGTTTGAATATCTAATGTACTGGATGGAGTGTTTGTGAAGAGGGTTGTTTTGTCTCAGATGCTGTTGAGCGTCAAGTAATTCTAGAGTTGTACTCTTCCAGGTGAGTACAGAGCATTCCATTGCACTCCTGCCTCCTGCACACATCTACAACCATTCACTCCTCCACTGTTGTCACACCATTTCCATTACGCACTACAGAAATTCACCAATGCTCCTTGGATAACACATTCCAAACTGACAACCACTGTGATCTAAAAGAATATAGGCATCAGATGCATGAGTCCACCACCATCTGCAAGTTCCTCTCCAAGCCACTCACCATACTACCCTTCCTCCAGTGTTATCAGGTCAAATTCCCAGATATCCCTCTCTAACATCATTGTATATCTACCTGCACCAAATGGACTGCAGTGTTTCAAGAAGGCAGCTCACCTCAAACGTCTTTATGCATGGGCAATAAACCAGCGTAGATCATATTCCATGAATGAATAAGAAGAACAGTGCTACCACCTTTACCTATTTCTTGATGTTACATGTGAATCACATTGGGTGATACAAGGGACCTCAGGTGGAGGGTGAATTGGATCACCTATCCAAAATGTTAGGTTGAAGTAATTTGCATCAGTCACATCTTCTGCATTGATCTGCTGGGCTCCATCCTTCTGTTGGCATTCGTTCTGCCTTTGACACCTACCCTGCCAGACTGTCACACACGTGCAAATCTTCCTCCACGCTTTCCTTTAAAGTGCACGCAGGGTAAATATCAAAGTTGGTATCAGTATCCAGGAGAATGAATGAGATATTTCTGCTTTATCAATGTTTTCCTACTCTTCCATCTCTTTCTAATTTATCTCTTTATCTTTAATTACTATCCTAACCAGTCATGCTTACAACCCATGAACAAAACAGAAAACTTCGCCTGGACTAAGCATAGTTCGTGTGTGTTTGAAACAATGATCATACATTGTAGCATGTAGGGTTATAGTGATGGCAAAGGTAGGAGACAAGATTGAAAAGGAAGAAAAATGTGCTTAAACAATGTGCAACTCATAAATCAGAAGACAGAGTGAGATTAGGGGGAATTAGCTCATGAGGAGGATGTCATCTTCAATGTTTCACCCCAACTACTGACCTGGACTTCAACTATGGCCATTCCCATAATATCAACCACAATATATTTTATACTGTAAAGGCAAGCAAGCTTTCCTATCTTCCACTGGATTAGAAGTGACCATGGGTCATTTGCCACATTTTCCTACACAAAAGAGGTAAGTATGTGTGTTTGGTGGGTGGGGCAGACAGGCTCAGTGAATATTTTTAAGGCAGGTGTTTACCAATTCTTGTTGAACAATGGAGTTAAAAGTTATTGATTATAGGTTGGAATGTGTGTTGAGGCCACAATCAGATAAAAGCAATGATTTTATTGGCTGAAAAGACAGGCTCAAGGGCTGATTGGCCTACTCCTGCTCTTAATTTTTTCGTCTATTTTTATTCATATGTAACCCTTTCTCAAGAGATGCCACATATGAACTGAATATTTGAACTGCTGAAGAAAGACAAGAGAAGAAAGTAATTTATAACAACTGCTTGTGAGAAAAAAATAGTAATTAGACTGCATTGAAGTGTGGTGATGAGATGGGAGTAAGGGGGAGATGATGTTGTAAAAATCAGTCCCAGCCAAATAAGCAGCGATGTATTTAGATTTGTCATAGCTCCGCAGAATTTTATAGCCGGCACAGACAAAGACTATTGCTCATTTTGCCTGTACTGAATTTCTGCAAGAATTATCTGATTAGTCCCGATCCTTTGACCTTTTCTTGTAATTTTTTTGTTTTTTTACCTCTTCAAATATTTATCTATTTCCCCTTTAAAAGCTACTATGGCTTCTGTTTCCACCACTGTTTCTAGTAGGGCATTTCACATTCTAATGACTTTTGTGTAGAAAACATTTCTTCTAATTTATCTCTTTAGCTTTTTTTGGTGATGTGAAATTTTTGTTCTTCAATTACAAAGTCACTAACCAGCGACAGTAGTTTTGTTTTTCTGATTTACCTTGTCAGAAGCCCTCAATTTTCAAAATTGTTATCGAACCTCTTACTTCCACCTTTGCTCTCAGTAAATGAGCACCAGTGTCTTATTATTACTAAATTCTCTCAGCTGTTTTGTTGATTCTTTGTTAATCTGTATCTGTAACTTCTCATGACACTTAAAAGATTTACCAAGCTCCAGTTAGAATATTGTGTGCTGCAGTACTGGGCTACTTATGTTCAGAGAGGTTTGAGTGTCATGAGAAGTTACACAGTTGGACTTAAATTCTCATCATTTATATTTAATTCCCACATTTATAAAACTTAGAATTCCATAGGACAATTTCAAATTGTTTATCAAATTGTCATTTTAATTGCTGTGTGCATCAGAACTCCTAAATCTTTCTACTCCAATAACTTTTAAAAGCATCACGAGTCATGCAATCTTGAAAGAGTTGATGTTCTCAAACTTCATAAACAAATTTTGAAAATTTAAAAATTGAGCATCCATTGCATTTTCTTTGAAGTTCTTTCAGGCACATTTTGTTTTTACAAGACCATTTCATAAACTAAGATAACCATCTGATGCTTTCTCCCATCAAGTGGCACTTGAGAATCAGTGTCACTGCTAAAATGGAAAATTGCACTTCTCTACCCGAACACTGTCCTGAGGGATATGAAAGCACATATGTGATCATTGCCAGGGGTCAAACAAATAAATAAATATCTTATGCACTGTGCATTTTAAATAAAATATAAATCCCAATAAATTAGGTTTTACTTGTAGACATGGAAGTGCACAAACAAAAAATGATCCTGACGCTTGTGTAAAAATGCTAACAATATTACTGCTCCATCATATTCTGCTATAATATTACCTTAAAGCTTTTTAACCCAAATCTTCAGAGGAATATTGTGATACTCCACCTTTGTTGCAGTATAGGCTTTTAATAATGAAGGAATATGTAAATATAAATATGCCATCAGATTAACAAGATGTAATATGATAAGTAACATAGAAGATGGTGGCATGATGGTTGTGTCACTAGGAAACCAGACACCCAGGCTAATTCTATGGAAGATATGGGTTCATAATCCACCATGGCAGCGGGTGGAACTTATATTCAATCAATAAATCTAGAGTATGAACGCTAGTCTCAGTTCTGGTGTACCTGAACTAGAGTCATAGAATCATAGAGCGGTACAGCATTGAAACAGACCTTTCAGTCCACCTCATAGATGCCAGATATCCTAAATTAATCTCATCCTATTTGCCAACATTTGGCCCATATCTCTCAAAACCCTTCTTGTTTAGGTACTCATCCAGATGCCTTTTTAATGTTGCAATTGTACCAGCCTCCATTACTTCCTCTGGCAGCTCATTCCATAAAGGCACCGCCCTCAGTGTGAAAAAGTCGTTCCTTAGGTCCCCTTTATATCTTTCCCCTTTTATCTTAAACTGATGCTCTCTAATTTTAGACTCTCCTACCCTGGGGTAAATATCTTGGCTATTCAATCTATGTCCCTCATGATTTTATAAACTTCTGTAGATTACCCCTCCGCACTGATGCTCCAGGTAAATTGGCCCCAGCTTATTCAGCCTCTTCCTACAATTCAAACCGTCCAACCCTGTCAACATTCTTGTAAATCTTTCCTGAAACCTTTTAAGTTTCATAACATCCTTCCTACAGCAGGGAGACCAGAATTGCGTGCAGTATTCCAAAAGTGACTGAACCAATGTCCTGCACACCCACTCATGCCTTCCCAACTCTTATATTCAATGCATTGACCAATTAAGGCAGGCATTACAAATGCCATCTTCACTACTCTGCCTACCTGGGATTCCATTTTCATGAAACTATGTACCTGCACTCCAAGGTGTCTTTGTTCAACAACATTCCCCAAAATGCAGCACTCTTGACTCTTGGTTGCCTTCTGAAATGGCCTAGCAGTCCTCTCAGTCCAAGGGTAGTAATAATGGGAAAAAGTGCTGACCTTACCCATAGCACTTTGATCACATGAAAGAATAAATATAAAACAGAGAACCATATGACACTATAGACACAAGACCCAGAATGAACTTGTACTCCATTAAAAATATGTATCTATCAATAAGTATTTAGGTGGGACAAGGTGGCACAGTGGTTAGCACTGCTGCCTCACAGCACCAGGGGCCCAGGTTCAATTCCAATCTCAGGTGCCTGTCTGCGTGAAGTTTGCACGTTCTCCCCGTGTCTACGTGGGTTTCTGCCAGGTGCTCCAGTTTCTTCCTACAGTCCAAAGATGTGCAGTTTAGGTGGATTGGCCATGCTGAATTGCCCATAGTGTTCATGGATGTGTAGCTCAGGCAGGTTATAAGGGGATGGGCCTGGTTGGGATGCACTGAGATTCAGTGTGGACTTGTTGGGCCAAAGGGCCCATTTCCACACTGTATGGATTCTAGGCGAATATAAATTTTCCTTCATGCATTTCACTAACTGTTTGTTAGCATTACTTGAAGATGATAAGAGCAGATTTATAATCACTTGAGGAAGATATGAACAGATTTATAAGGTTCAAATGGCAGTGTTCCCTCATCTCTATCACACGATCCATTTAGCAGTTGTTTTCCAATCACTCACCTCAATGTTCCTTTCTTGTTTTCCATGATCCATTAACTTATTAAACAGAAAGTCCCACATAAAGGAATGCGCGAGTATTGAGGAGAAGTGGTATTTCAACATTGCCTCAGTCTCGTTGGGAAGCCACCCAACTTCTGAGAGGCATTGTCCCAGGAGCAGAGGAGTAATTTTTTTGATGTGATGGTTGCTGTCAATTCAATCTCACATCTCACCAATTCATTGTTTAGTGCAGCAGCAGAGCACTGAACCCACCAATTCACTTATGTTATAAAATAGAGTGTGTTGGGAAATCTATGAATGCAGTTTTTCTAACTTCTCCATGCTAATCACACATTCTGGTGATGAGTCATTGGGTAACAGAGAATGGTCAAATTTAAAGATTACATTTGATAATTGCCAAATCAACTGATAAACCATTTAAATATAACTGATTTTAAAATGAAATAAGAATAAACATTTATAAGATTTAAGATTTCAGTTCCAAACGAGACTTTAACAAAAAATCTTGTACTCTACAATAACCCTGGTCTTATTATGATCAAGGCAAATCAGACATAAGAGTTGCTAAGATTGACTCAGTCCATTTGCAAAATTAAGTCTCTGCAAGCAACACTGTAGAACATGGATTAATCATTTTGTAATAAATACACATGAAAAACCATAGTGAGGACATGTAATACATTGGGGAACCCATGAGCTGCACACAACAGTCGGAAATGAATTCAATTATCTCACTCCACTGAGTTCATCTTTCAGACATTGCAGGAAGACACTAGGCATTGTGCAAGGGCAAGGTGTTTTCTCACAGAGAAGGAGCAACAATGAATTGGTGAGGTTTCTTATGGTAGCCTTGCTGTACATATCTCGGTTTAATGCAGACTGGCATCAGCATGGCCTATCACAAGGTCATGCAACAAGACAAAAAAGTATTGGCAAAAGGTTGAGTGAAACATAGCTGGCAGGATTGATATCATTTGAAACAAATACACACATTCTGTTAAAAACATATACTTGGTGTGTTCAAGAAGAGAAAATTAAGGATCTGAAGTGACAATCATAAAATATTCATCAGACAACATTGTATAGCAGTAGAACCGAATACAATCCAAACTATTTCTTCTTTCTCTTTGAAAGCATTATGCTTTTAGCATCAAATTGTCATTGATAATAAAGTTAAGTTGGCTGTCAGACTCCTTTCTGTGTTTCAGCTTCCACTGTTCTTTACATTGTATTTCTGACAAAAGTTAATAAGACAGCATAATTGTTATTGATGAACAGTAAGTATGTTAATCATATATAATAAATTGTATTCTTTTGTTTAAACCTCCTTAAGGGCTGCAGTTGAATCTTGCCCCATGATCAAAATACTATAGTAGATTGTTAGTTTTTCTGTACTTTCTATAAAATGTTTTAAAGCTTTTGCAAGAATAATGAGCAGTTTGGTTTTGGTGTTATGGAATGTTCCAGCTGACAATCTAAGTCGAAAACAATTCCATTTTTTTCCTCCTCTGATCTAAGTAGATGGAATTCTGTGCTCTCTCTGGTGGTGAACTTGGTGGTGAGAAGGCTTTTTAAATGGGTGCACATTCTCGCCTTCCCACCTCTACCAAAATAAGGTCAATGGAGGGGGTGGAGCAGTTGTAAGGGATGCCATTCTGCCATGCTGCCAATTAAAGCCCTTAAGTAGACAATTAATGACCATTTAAGGGCCTGAGCCCACTGCCACTGCTATTAATCCAGCTGAAGGCAGCTCTGTCAACGTGCAGCATTCCTTCTCCTGTCCACTGAGATAGTTGTCTGTTGGCTGCTCCAACTTTGAGAGATTCCTGAGCCGTCAGCAGGTTTAAACAGTAACCAGTTTATTATATTTGAAGGAATAACGTACACTTTTACATGCTAATGCCTTTTCCTGCTGAAGCCATGACCAACTCCTTCAAGTCTGCCTTCATGTATTCCCTTATGTCATCATTACAGGAGGGTGAATTTATCCAATCCCAAATGCGAACCCTTTCAATGCTAAAGCTACATCTTCCTGCAAGTCCTTGTCTGTATTTTTTATGTTCATCTTTATATACTATTCCATCTTCCCCCAAGTTGCCGACATCAGAGATTTAATCTGTCAGGAGGCTTCCCAATTCTCCTTGATTGCATTCTTGTCAAACCCAGAAGATCAGTAGTCTTCCTTTGAGTTATTGTGTCATCTTGGATGACTTTCATTGAGATTGTAGTATCTGGTTCATTATTAATTTCTGGAAGAACATCTGTTCAGCTGAATTTATTACTGATTGATGTCTTTGATGAATTGAAGTAAGGTGCCTCCTGTTCTGATATATAGTACTTTCTGCAGTATGTACAAAATAAGATCTCCGTTGATTATCATCTCTCTAGACAATTACTCCTTCTCAGCCTTCGTTTCATACTCCAACATTTTCTCTTTCCATCAATTTATGTAGACTCTGGTTACTAAATTAACAATCACAGTTATAAAGTTGTTTGTTTTTGATAAGACCATCCTCAATCTTGAACTCTTCAATCATTGAGGATTGCTAGCCCTGGAAGCAGTCTTTGGGTGGAATGGGAAGCTGCATTCACAGCTTTCTGACCCACAACAATTCTGATGGTGCTAACCCACAATCAAATGGAGTAAATCTGTAATTTAGAATTGCAGTTTGTAAATCTTCATTCTTCTCCAACAATGTACGACTTCCATTTTATTTTCACAATTATGCCGGGAATATCTTGGGAAAGTTGTAAAATGTACAAATTGACAGTTTTCTGCAAAGCGTATGAAATAGTCATTGACAAATTGTGAACCATTTTCAGTGATAAGCTTGTTGGTAATTCCAAATGGCCAAAGAAGTCAACCTGAGTGTTCCCCAACTGGAAACCATGGATGAACCAAGAGATCCATTCCCTACTGAAGCTCAAATCTGCGGTGTTCAAGTCAGGTGACACTGAACTATCTTGGTATAATCTTTGCAAAACTATCAGGGACACCAAAAGTCAATACCAGACCAAACTAGAGCCCCAGAATAACCATACAAACACATGTTGACTGTGGCAAGGCTTACTTTATTCCTTCGCAGGATGAGGGCATCGCTGGCCGTAATTGCCTAGAGCGCAATTGAGACTCAACCACATTGCTATGAGTCTGGAGATGCATATGGGCTGGGCCAGACCAGGTAAGGATGATAGTTTCCTTCCCTAAAGGACATTAATGAACCAGATGGATTTTTTTCAACAATCGACAATGGATTCAAAGTCATCACTAGATTCTTAATTCCAGATATTTAGTGAATTCACATTCTACCATCTGCCATTGGAGGATTCAAGCCCAGGTCCCCAGAACATTATCTGGGTCTTTGGAATAATAGTCTAACAATAATATTACTAGACCATTGCCTCCCCCGATATAATGATATATACACGATATAACTGGCTACAAAGCAAAGTTGAATTGAATTGCTGGCAATGATGCATCTCTCTCTGGTAAGGTCAATGCTTTCTATGCTCGCTTTGAACAGAAGGTCAGTGAAATGATGTCACCTGTCCTGATAGTCTTGGGTGCACATATATCCACAGCTTCTTCTACAGATGTCAGATCAGCCTTCTTGAGGTTGAGCCTACGGAAAGCAACTGGCCTGATGGAGTCCCTAGCCATTCACCCAAATCCTGCGTGGACCAGCTGGTGGGATTTTTTGTAGACATCTTTAAGCTCTTCTTACTATGATGCAAGGTTTCCACTTTCTTCATGAAGACTTCTATTATCCCAGTGCCAAAGAAAAATAAGGCAACATGACTTAATGACTACCACCTGGTGGCTCTGGCATCCATTAATATGAAGTGGTTGAGAGGTTAGCAATGGTACACATCAACTCCAGACTCCTAGATTGCCTTGATCCAAAACAAATTGCTTGGCATCACAATGGGTTCAAGGCAGATCCATCTCGCTGAACCTATACTTATCCCTCGAACATCTGGATCACAAGGACACATACATCAGGCTCATATTTATTGACTTTATCTCAGCCTTCAATGCCATAATTCCACCAAAACTCTGAGATTTAGGATGCTGCACCCACTTCTGCAACTGACTCCTCAACTTCCTGACCCACAAACCGCTATCAGTAAGGATAGGTGACAACACCTCCTGCAATAATAATCCTCAATGCTGGTACCCCACAAGGCTGCATTCTCAACCCATAGTATAATTCGTATACACTCACAACTCAATGTGGCCATTCTCAGCTCTAGGTCTATTTATAAAGTTGCTGATGACATCACTGTAGTGAGTCAAACAATGATGAGACAGAGTACAGGAAGGAGATAGGCAGCTTAAATGTCATGGTTTAAAGACTATACTCTCTCCCTCAATGTTAGCACAATGTAGAAAGTGGCTTCAGGAAGTGGAGTGAAGAATACACTCCTGTCTGTATCAGTGGTGCTGAGGTAGATGTGGCCAAGACCGTCTGGTTCCTAGGAGTAAATATCACCAACGATCTATTCTGCTCCATCCACTTTAATGCTACAGTCAGGAAAGCACACCAACGCCTTTACTTTCTTACAAGGCTAAGGAAATTCAGCATGTCCACAATGACTCTTACTAATTTTTAATGATACACCATAGAAAGCATCCTATCTGGATGCATCACAGCTTGGTATGGCAACTGCTTTGCCCAAGTCTGCAAGAAATTACAGAGAGTTGTGAATGCAGCCCAGTTTTCCTTCCATTGTCTCAATCTACACTTCCTGATGCCTTGGGAAAGCAGCCAACATAATCAAAGACCACCCCCATCCCAATTATACTCTCTTACACCCTCTCCCATTGAGGAGAAGATACAAAATCTTGAAAACACATACCAGTAGATTTAAGAACAGCTTCTTCCCCACTGCTATCAGATTTATGAACGGACCTGTCATATATTAGAGTTAATCTTTCTCTGTACATTCTCTGTAGCTGTAACACGATATTCTGTATTCTGTTCTATTACTCTGACGTGAAGTATGACTTGGCCGCTTAACACACAATGCAATACCTTTCACGGAACATGTGACAATAATAAATGAAACCAATACTATTTTCAACCTTAAGTCTGTAAATAATTTTATGATATTTCCTTCTGAAGTGACTTCTGGGTTTTTAGTGTTCAAATTCTTCTACTTGATAAGTAAGGTTCATACAAAATCTTCAGTTTAAAGAGAGCAAATTCTTGATTCTGCATAGCATACCTTGTTTCCAGCTTCTGCTTTCTCTCATACTAGCATGTTGCCTGCATTATTCGCTTGACTTTTAATTCAATCCCTCCTAGACCATATAACTGGGTTTCTGTTGAACTTAGGGAATGCATTGTTAGCCATGACTTATTGTCAGAAAAAGTATTACATTCGCACTTGCTTCTGTTTTAATGTTAGTAATACATCTGTTGACATAAATAGTTGCATTTCATAATGCATGATTGAGGTCATTCATCTTAACCAAAAACATTTTTAGCCTCAAAGACTCTTGCTTTGAAAATAGGAGGTACACCTTGCAACTTTGACCAATTATTTGTTTTTATTTGAGAGGTGTGAACAATGCTGACTGGCCAGAATTTACTGCCTCTGCCTACTTACCATTGGGAAGGTGGTGGTGAGCTGCATTCCTGAATTGCTGCAGTCCACATACTGTAGGTTGGCCCACAATGCCATGAGGGCAGAAACTCCTAGATTTTGACCCAGCAACAGTCAAGTAACGGCAATGTATTTCCAAGCCAGGGCGATGAATAGCTTGGGCAGGGGAAATGAATCTTGCGGGTGTTGGTGGCCTTGCCTGCTGACCTTGCCTTTTTAGATCGAAGTGTTCAAAGGTTTAGAAGATGCTGTCTAAGGATCTTTGGTGAATTTATGCAGCGCCTCTTGTAGATTGGACACACTGCTGCTGAGGAAACAACAATGGAAGGAGTAAACATTGTGGATTTGGTGCCAATTAAACTGACTGCTTTGTCCTGGATCATATAAAGCTTCTAGACAGTTAATGGCACTACACCATCCAGGAAAGTGGGAGTACTGTATTCCATGACCTCTCTAACTTGTGCCTTGTAGACTGAGGATGTGGTTAGAAGAATCAGGACTTGATTTACTCACCATAGGATCCCTAGCTTCTGTCTGACTCTTGTATTTACAGAGATATTCCGTCAGAGTTTCTGGTCAATTGTAACCCCAGGATGGTGATGGTGGGGGTTCAATAACACCATTGAATGTCAAGAAGCAATGGTTAGATGCTTTCTTGTTCAGGATGGGTGTCGCCTGGCATTTGTTATGGGTCAGACCAAACTCCCTCAAAAATACATCAAGAAGATAGTCTTGTCCTGAAATTTTTCTTATTTTAAAAGTAAACGTAAGGCTTTGCCTTCAATGTGCAATTCAGATGGTCAAACTACTCAACTTCAAGCAAAACACTCTTAATTTCTAAGACAAAAACAGAAATCGCTGGAAAAGCTCAGCAGGTTGGGCAGCAAACAAAATTAAATGTTTCAGGTTGAGTGACCCTTCATTGACCTAAAATGTTAACTCTGTTGACGATTATTCAATTTTCTGAAAAAAACCTGATAGGCTTTTCTGACTTTTCATTGTCTTCTTGCATTTGCCTAGCACTGATGTTCATATCGCTTGCATCGATAGCTACCTTGAATGATTTGTGTAATTAATTATGGCTATCACTGGGGCAGTGGTTGACACAGCTTTCAGGCTGTGACTTGCCTTCTGACATTCCTCTGTCCACGGAAATTTTCTGCACCTCTTCAATAAGTCAGTCATTGGAGCAACCACACTGCTATAATTCAGTAAAAATTTCCAATCAAACCCATTGAATCTTGGGAATTGCAGAGCTGCTCTCCATGGTGATGGTATGGGAAATTGCCCAATAACCTTTGTTTTCACATCCCAGAGGTCATCTTTCCATCTCTAATAACATGGCCCAGGAAGGTGACTTGGGCTTTTGCAAACTTACTTTTATCCAGGCTTATCACCAAGCCCACCTCCCAAAGTCGATCGACAAATTCTGATAGATGCTCCAAATGTTCCCTTGACTAAAAAAAAAAATCACGAAATCACCAATGTTCCCTACACAATTGGGTAATCTTAAAAACACTTCATTAGCTAGGCTATGAAATGTAGCTGGTGCATTTTTCATATCAAATAGCATGAATTTAAACTGGTACAGTCTATTTGGTGTCACAAAGGCTGACATTTACTTCGCTAATTCAGATACTTGTCAGTATCCTCTGAGTAAGTCCAACTTTGAAATATAAGCTCCTTGTCCTACCTTCTTAATACAGTCTTATAAATGTGGAATAGGATATGAATCAGGTTTTACAAACTGCATTGACTTTGTAACAGTCCATACATAATTGTTGGGTGCATCTGGTTTTGGAACCATTACAATGGGCGAGCTCCATTCGCTGCAAATCACTTTGATTATATTGTCTTTGAGCATGAGTGGATTCTCTTTTTGAACATGTGCCAACTTTGTAGATAAGGCTGTTGCTTAATTGGAGCAACATTTCATATATCAATATCATGTATCATCAGTTTTGTACTTCCGAGCTTATTTCCACAATACTCCCCATTTGATTATAACTACTCTTTCAGGTCATTTCGATTTTCATCTGGCAGGTAACTTAATAATTTATCTCAATGTTTGACAACTTCCTCATTGTCCAATTTAATTTGAAGAATGTCCAATTCAGAATCACCTGAACTTGATTGTTCACTTTCTTTTGGAGGTAGGGACACATTGTCCTTTTCTTTCCTTCTCTATCAAAATACCTTCTGAGCATATTCACATGACACACAGATTTCTTTCTATCTGACATTCTTGTAAAATAAAGTAATTTTATCTTGTAAAATAAGTCACATCCTTTTGATTTGTTCAGGCCCACTAAACCTTGCTTTTAAAGTTTCAGCTACCATTGTGAATAATACGAACACGCTATCTCCACCAGCAAAACTATGATTTTATTTTATTTTTGTTTGGTTCCTCTTTCATCACATGCTGCATTATTTTCAAATGCTGTTTAGCTAAATCACCCACTCTTTTTAATTTTTCACTAAAATTTGATGCACAGTCCAAATATGTGATCTCTGAACTCTGACTCTCCAATTTCTCTTTCATTAATTTCAGTGCTCTTCTTGCCTTAAGCCCAAAAACTGGCTGAATGTAGCTGATTCATTGTGGATGCACCTAATTTATTTATCCTACTGCTCTAGATAATCTTGACTTTAAGCTCTAAACATTGTCTTTAAAGTTTGATTCCACTGTTCGAAGGCTCTCTGCAATTCTAGGTGGTACGCAGGGGGAGTGGTACTGTTTTATTCCTAAGATATCCATAAATTCTCCGAATATTTTGATGTAAAATTTGGCCCTTGATCCATTTATATTTCTGTGGATAGTCTATATCTAGTAAAAGATTTGAGTGACTCTTCAATAATCCTTTTAGCTATGATACTGTGTAATGGAAAGACCTCTGGAAATCTAGTAGACACATCATTATGGTCAACTGAGAGATAGTAAGAACTGCAGATGCTGGAGTCAGAGATAACAGTGTGCAGCTGGAACAACACAGCAGGCCAGGCAGCAGAGGAGCAAGAAAGCTGACATTTCGCGTCAGAACCCTTCTTCAGAAATGGCTTCGCAGTGGGGCTATAACTCACTCAGAGATAGTAAGAACTGCTGATTCTGGAGTCAGAGATAACACAGTGTAGAGCTGAAGAAGGTTCTGAAGAAGGGTCCCAACCCAAAACTTCAGCTTTCTTGCTCCTCTGATGCTGTATAGTATGCTGTGTTACTCCAGCTTCACACTGTTATTATGGTTAACAAATACTGCTTCCCACTGTTTGTTTTTAGCTAGAGTTCCTATGCAATCAATTCAGACTCTTGTTAAAGTTCCTCAAATCTGGGAATGGGTATTCAGGGCACTGGATTTATTACTGCCTGATGTTTTCCAATTACCTGGCATGTATAGAGGTAACAAGAACTGCAGATGCTGGAGTCAGATCAATACAGTTTGGAGCTGGAAGAACACAGCAGTCAGGCAGAGTCAGAGGAGCAGGAAAGTTGACGCTTCAGGTTGAGACCCTTCACAGGACTGACACATGTGACATGTACGGCAAAAGTCAACCACATCCTTATGCAGTCCAGGCCAATAAAAATGTTTTTGTATTTTGGCTTCAGTTTTCCTTACTCCCAAACGACCTCCTACTGGTAATTCTAGTGCTACCCACAGCATCTCTTTTCTTTAACCCACGAATAATACAATTTACTGAGCCTTCATCTACTTTTCATCTGCCTGAATATGTAACTGTTTCCATTTCCTCATCAAGATTTCATCTTTAAGATAGCAACATTGCAGGATACACTCAGATCTTTCATCTCTGTATAGTTTTCGATTCAACTGCTTTAGTTTTTCAACTTTCTATTGTAAATCAACCAATTTCTCTAAACTAAAAATGTCCATCTTGTTTCATATCTTTTGTTTATTTTTGTCAACCATTCGATCAACCATAGTTTCTGATACTTGAACTCCAACTTGCTCATCTCTATTCTTTGATTTCTCCTCTTGTTTCCACCAGTTGTTTTGTGACCTTGTTACCACACAGTCAGGAAAAATGCCAGGGTATACCACCTGAAATTCCTCAGTTGTCTTATTTTCCACTGGCATTTCAAACTTGTAGGCATCATTCCCACCTGTGAGCCACCAAACCATTACCCAGGGTAAACTGTATTTCCAGAAATGAGACTGAGACTTTCTCCGACACTCCAACCACCACTTCATTACTTTTCATTGGACTCGCAAACCTTACTTTATATAATGGAAAATTGCTCCTCTCACCATGAATTCCACATATTACCACTTTTCCCAGCAATACTCCTAATTTACATAACTCACCATCAAAGATTGACTTGATCTTGTAATTTTTAAAATTTTAATTTTAATTTTACCTGCTCCTCCTACCATATATGAATAAACCTTGCACTCACAAGTAAATTCTTAAAAGAGATCTGGCACTAGCTTCTCAAACTACCCCTGAACAGGTTGCATATTATTCCCCCTCGTTCTCACACACCACCACACCAACGTCCGGATACAACGCATCATCCTCCGACACTTCCGCCATCTACAATCTGACCCCACCACCCGAGACATTTTTCCATCCCCACCCCTGTCTGCTTTCCGGAGAGACCACTCTCTCCGTGACTCCTTTGTTCGCTCCACACTGCCCTCCAACCCCACCACACCTGGCACCTTCCCCTGCAACTGCAGGAAATGCTACACTTGCCCCCACACCTCCTCCCTCACCCCTATCCCAGGCCCCAAGATGACTTTCCACATTAAGCAGAGGTTCATCTGCACATCTGCCAATGTGGGATACTGCATCCACTGTACCCGGTGTGGCTTCGTCTACATTGGGGAAACCAAGCGGAGGCTTGGGGACCGCTTTGCAGAACACCTCTGCTCGGTTCGCAATAAACAACTGCACCTCCCAGTCGCAAACCATTTCCACTTCCCCTCCCATTCTTAAGATGACATGTCCATCATGGGCCTCCTGCAGTGCCACAATGATGCCACCCGAAGGTTGCAGAAACAGCAACTCATATTCTGCTTGGGAACCCTGCAGCCCAATGGTATAAATGTGGACTTCACCAGCTTCAAAATCTCCCCTTCCCCCACCGCATCCCAAAACCAGCCCAGTTCGTCCCCTCCCCCCACTGCACCACACAACCAGCCCAGCTCTTCCCCTCCACCCACTGCATCCCAAAACCAGTCCAACCTGTCTCTGCCTCCCTAACCTGTTCTTCCTCTCACCCATCCTTTCCTCCCACCCCAAGCCGCACCTCCATCTCCTACCTACTAACCTCATCCCACCTCCTGGACCTGTCCGTCTTCCCTGGACTGACCTATCCCCTCCCTACCTATACTCTCCTCTCCACCTATCTTCTTTTCTCTCCATCTTTGGTCCGCCTCCCCCTCTCTCCCTATTTATTCCAGAACCCTCACCCCATCCCCCTCTCTGATGAAGGGTCTAGGCCCGAAACGTCAGCTTTTGTGCTGCTGAGCTGCTGCTGGGCCTGCTGTGTTCATCCAGCCTCACATTTCATTATCTTGGATTCTCCAGCATCTGCAGTTCCCATTATCACTTGCACATTATTCTGCTTTTTTTTAAGCTCCCACTGTGTTTTCCTTTATCACTTCAACAAAACTCACTGGCTTATCCTGTTTTCCCACATCTGTCTCTCCAATGCTCTTTCTGAACCACCAACACTGACTTCATGTGCTTACTTTATTAAGGTAAGAACTCCGGAACTTTTTTCACTCTCTTTCCCCCTCATGACTTTCCTTTATACCCTGTGGTAAAATGTCTTTATTATCTTTGATGATATCTCCTTTTCCCTTACCACCTGAAGGTTTCTCTTTTCGCCAAATCCTATCCCTAACCAATTGATGTCAGAAGCCAAACTTTGATTTATGAACCAACTCATAATCATCTGCTATTTCCACTGCTAATCTAACAGTTTTAATTCTCTGCTCTTGCACATAAGTTCGCACTGCTTCAGGAAGTGATTTTTTCATCTCCTCCACAATAATAATCTCTCATTTGGTCTATTTTTAATTCCCTTATCCACCGATCAAAATTACCTTTTTTGATCCTTTTCAAACTCTATGCATGTTTGACCAAGTTCCCTCCTTAGTTTCCTTAAAAAGGAGTCTGTGGGCTTCTGGTACTAGTTCAAGAGATTTAAGATGGCTTTTTTCACCCAATCACACTCTCCAGATACTTCTTCCGATAGTAAGGTATTTGCAACACTATCTCCACCTACCTACTTTGTTAGGACGAACAATACCCATATAGTCACCGGCCCTTTCATTTGTTTAGCCACTTTCTCAAATGAAATGAAAAAAATCTTCTACATCTTTCTTGTCAAACTTAGGCAAGGCTTGGACATCTTTAAACAGATCCCCACCTGGCCTTTTATTGTGATGGGATTGCTCTCCATCAATGTCCTTATCACCACTCCTAACTTTCAACTCCACCTCTGCCATTTTAAGTCCATTTTAAGAGTTCCAATCTCAGACTCAAAAACTCTCTTTCTCCCTTTCTGACTGTCTTTCTCCCTTTGTTTCACTAGAGCCGTCCTTTTGTTTTGTTTTCGATCTGCCGGGGCTATTCTTTTCTTCCCCCTCTGCTAGAGTAACTCTCTCTTTCTGATTTTCTTCTGCTTTCAGTTTTAATTCAGACAGTTTCATTTCCTTTCATGTTCAAGCTACTTCATTTGCAATTTGATTTTAGCATTTTCCAAAGATTCCAATGGTATTTCTTGCAATAGTAAATGATAACCTATTGCAGCAAATACATATCATTTCCATGCAGACAAAGGCAGCTCCAACTCCAGCTTGTCTGCCAATTCTAAAAGCTTTGCCTTGTTCACTTTCTTAAGACTCTCAAAGTGACTTCTTCCACCCTCAGGAAACTCTTAGTGACTGAAAAGAGCCATTACTAAATAAAGCACACCAACTGAAGGTCACACCCAAAATTTGAAAAAAAAATATAATGCTCACCACTCTATGCCTTCAAAGTCCAACAATCCTAAACCCAACTTGGAATTAGAAATTTAGATCCTGACAAGATCCCAGAATTTGTTATCGACCAGACTAAATCCCCTCAAAGTAAATTGAAAAGATAGCCTCGTCCCTACCATTTCCTTATTTTAAATTTAAGTGTAGCGTGTTATGTTCCAGGTGCAATTTGATTTTGTTTTAAACAAAACACACTTTACTTTTACACTACAGGTCAAATACAAACAAAATAAAATGAAAAGAATCGGCTTAACTGTAACCCTATTGAAATGCTTAACAAAATAATAAATGTTTACTGCTATTAACTGTTCCAATATAGTAATATTTGATAAACACATCCTTGACAAAGGCAAATTCAGTAAAATAGATTGTCTCACACGCAATTCTAGCAGCAGGAAGAGAACCCCAGCTTTTAGTTGTAACAGAGAGAGGAAATTAGGGCTTCCACATCCAACTTCAAGACCCCAGCAACTTGTGAAAGCTAAAACTAAAACATCTTGATTCAGTGAGAACTGGATTCCACCAAATCAGTCTGCTTCTATTTTTCCAACGTTTTCAAAAAAAAAACCGAAGGTCTGACAAGCCGCTACTTTATTGGCTTTAAGCAGACAGCTCATCACTTTTGTCTCAAACTTTCTGCATGAAAAAACCAGAACAAAATACACTTCTTGAAGACATATTATTGGCACACACGCATGCTGCATGAATATTATTTGTAACTTGTTACCAAGCATGGATATTGTCCATGCTTTGTAGCACTTAAATACTGGTTGCTCCAGTGTCTGTGGTATTGAAATTCTCGTTTACAATTGTGCAATCATTGGGGAACATCTGACCTTAAGATGGGGTAAAGGTCACTGATGCAGCAGCTGAAGATGAAGAAGCCTAGCACACTACTCTGAGGAACTCATGCAGAGATGTCTCACAGTTGATACAATGTTGAGCTGGAGGAACAGGGCAGGCCAGGCAGCATCAGAGATGCAGAAGAGTCGATATTTCATACCTGGATCCTTCATTAGGACTGGGCAGGGGGAAGGGAGCTGGGAAATAAATAATAGGGGGAGGAAGGGTGGGGCTGGGGGAAGGTAGGTGAGATGGCGATAGGTGGATGCAGGTAGGGATAGTGGTGATTGGTCAGTGGGAAGGGTGGGGCGGATAGGTAGGGAAGAAGATGGACAGGTAGTGTCAGGTCAAGGAGAATGAGATGAGAGGGTGGGTTGAACATGGGATGAGGCTGGGGATGGGGAGACTTTGAAACTGGTGGACTCTATGTTTAGACCATTGGGCTGTAGGCTCCTGAGGCAGAATATGTGGTGTTGTTCCTCCAGTTTGCATGTGGCATCGTTATGGCACTGGAGGAGACCTAGATAGTCATGTCACCCAGGGAGAGAGAGAGGGGAAAGTTAAAACGATCAGCAACCAGAAGGCGTTGTTGATTATACTTTACAGAGCACAGTTGCCCCACACAAAATCGGCCATTGAGTCTACATTTGGTCTCACCAATGTAGAGGAGGCCACATTGGGAGCAATGGGTACAGTAGACCAGGTTAGGTGATGTACAGGTGAACCCCTGTCAGATATGGAATTATTATCTTGGGCTTCGGATGGAGGAGAGAGGGAATGTGTACGGGCATGTGTAGAGAAAGATGCTAAGTGTGGTGAGGTTGGTGGGGAATGTGGAGTGGACAAGGGAGTCATGGATTGAGCGATTCCTACAAAAGGTAGGCAGGGGTTGAGAGGGAAATACCTCTTGGGTGGTGGTGTTGGATTGTAGGTGGCAGCAGTGGCAGTGGATGACGTACTGGATAGGTAAGTTGGTGGGGTGGTACCTACATCCATTTATCGCCATCCCACCTTCCTTCTGCCAACCCAACCCCTCCTCCCTCTATTTATTTCCCAGCTCCCTTACCCCTCCCCAATACTGATAGAGGGTCCAGGCCCAAAATGTCGACTTTCCTGCTCCTCTGATGCTGCCTGATCTATTGTATTCCTCCAGCTTCCCACTGTATTAACTCTGATTCCAGCATCTACAGTTCTTGTGGTATCCTGTAGTTGAGTTGACATCCATGAGCATCTTCCTATGTGTCAGGTATGACTACAAATGGTGATTGCAAGTAAAAAAAAGAGAAAAGCAAGACCACAAAGTGGTTGCAAATGTTCAATAGTCCAAAAGTAAGGTGTGAAGAGACGATTGAAATAAATTAAACTAGTTTTCCATGACTTTATAAAAGTAGTATGTGATGGAGGAGAGAGATTCTCCCGTGAAAGACATTGACCACAGCTGAGAATCAGTACAAAGGTGATCAATGTGAAGAAGCGTTTAATACTGGAAGGAATATTTGACACATCAGCCAAGCTATGAGAATGCTTAGAATAGCAAGGATCCTAAATTTCCATTAGTCAGAGGTATGGACATGAGGAACCATACCAAACTCGGCTGAGAAATTTGGTAAACATTATTCTAAGATACAGAATTGTTTCAAGATTTAGTAACAAGTTTGAAAATGAACAAATCAACACATTGGTTCCATTTTTTAAGTGGAATAAAGCAATATGTTGATTTGTTCATTTTCAAACTTGTTACTAAATCTTGAAACAATTCTGTATCTTAGAATAATGTTTACCAAATTTCTCAGCTGAGTTTGGTATGGTTCCTCCTCATGTCCATACCTCTGACTAATGGAAATTTAGGATCCTTGCTATTCTAAGCATTCTCATAGCTTGGCTGATGTGTCAAATATTCCTTCCAGTATTAAACGCTTCTTCACATTGATCACCTTTGTACTGATTCTCAGCTGTGGGCAATGTCTTGCACGGGAGAATCTCTCTCCTCCATCACATACTACTTTTATAAAGTCATGGAAAACTAGTTTAATTTATTTCAATCGTCTCTTCACACCTTACTTTTGGACTATTGAACATTTGCAACCACTGTGGTCTTGCTTTTCTCTTTTTTACTTGCAATCACCATCTGTAATGGCACTGGCTTCAGATTGCACTCAAATATTTATTTTAAACCATCCTTTCTGGGGAAATAAATTTCCCCATCCTACTTACCCAGTGTGCTCTTAGATTGATTTTTAAAGGATGTCTCACCTGGTCCTCAGTTTTTACTTTGTTCTCCAACTCAGAGTCTGAACTTGCTGGTTTGGAGTTCTTCAGCTGCTACTTCCCCAGTTCTGTATTTTGGAACTTTTCAGGTCTAACTTCTTTTCAGCAGCATTTGATTCTTTTGGGAGTGCTTCCCAGTCATCACCATGTTATATGTTCGTTAGACTATCTTTGGAGAGATTACGAAGTCTTCAGATATAACACTGTGTGGAGCTGGAGGCCAGGCAGCCTGAAGAAGGGTCCAAACTCAAGACATCAGCTTTCCTGTTCCTCTGATGATGCCTGGCCTGTTGTGTTCCTCCAGCTCCACATTGTGTTATCTCTGACTCCAGCATCGATAGTTCTAACTGTCTCGTACAAAGTCTTCAGTAGCTTTCCACAGATATGAGTCTATTATGCATTAAGGAATAATGCACAGCTTTACAGACACATTTTCTCCATTGAAGTCATGATAAAACCTCATCAAGTCTCTATTTTAGATGTTTTCTTACATCAGTGATATTGGACATAGCATTCATATGGTACAAAACAGTATCCCTCTCAATACTACAGGAAGCCTGACTCTGCCCTTGCTACCTATTCCCTTACACCCCTCTCTCATGACAAAATCCCACAAAAGCCCTTGTGCCCCATTTGAATTGTCTGGGGTTTGTGTCACTCTGTAGTCTTGGAACTTTCATTCTGACAGAGAACATGACATCCCCAGGGTGACTGCTGAGCAAGAGCTGCTGGACTCTGATTGGCTGACAATTCTCAGTCATAGCCAATAGATTGAAAATAACCATCAAATTGGCCGCTTGATTGTCAAATCCACATCACTGCAATTTCTTATTATTAGTTCTGTGAACACAAAGCCAGCAGTCACACCTGGAAGAGCAAGTAGGAAGATACAGTAAATAACAGACTT
The DNA here is from genome assembly GCF_030684315.1 of Stegostoma tigrinum. NCBI lineage: Eukaryota > Metazoa > Chordata > Chondrichthyes > Orectolobiformes > Stegostomatidae > Stegostoma > Stegostoma tigrinum. The sequence goes on along the minus strand of NC_081369.1, from coordinate 44,574,124 downwards.
GTCAGAAGAGAAACATCATGGCACTTGTGTCTATTGTTGGGGCTATCATTATCACATAAAGGGAATAGGACAATTGGAAGATGTCAGCACATAAGTACATTAAAGAAACTTGTACTTAAGACAAGCCATATGCAGACACAGAAGAATATTTGACAGCGAACTAATAGGGGAACATAGTGGAATGAAATGAAAACATTTTTTGACCCAAGGTATATGTTCAATAAATGGCAGACACGCCCTTCCTACCCTACAGGGTACAGGACCACAGATTGGCTGCAATGCAAACATCTCTAAGGACCTCCAGAATGAATGCTTTCAAGGTAGATCCGCTGACCACCTAGGTTATCGCCATCCCGACTCCAGATCAGAATGGTGCATGGAGTGGCAAGAATGGAGCAGTTGTATGCATTATAGCAGTTTTCCATTTGATCAAAGAAAGCCAAGGCTTCACTATCATATGTGAAGTATTCTGCTTATTGTTTGAGAGAACTGATTCTCTTCAAATTTGAAACCAGTTATTGAAAGAATTTTGAATACCTTGCACTACCAATGAACAATAAGTGTAACTTTTTTGTATATTTGTTGTTTGCCCAGTTCACATTGATGACCATGTTGCATTTCAGTAGCATGATTTACAATTGTAAGCATATATTAAAATTAGAAATATTGCTTTATAACGTCATTGTCGTTACAATATTGGTTGGAAAAGTAAGAAGCTTTGTTTCTTGCAGATATAAGGTGCCTAATGAAATAACAGTTCTTTCAGGCTTACATCGTATTTGCAACACCACATATAGCACTCAACAATACTTGACATATTTTATGAGGAAATAGGTTGATGCTAAAGACCATGTGCTAACAATTCCTTCCAGTACAGTAGCGACCATTTAGAATTTTACATTTCATTGCATTCTATATGGAATTATAAAGGGTATTTTTGTCAAAAAAGAATACTATGTACTGCAATGGTTTGAAACATTTTAGCCCATTAAAGCTCTTTTTTTCATTTGATTTTGTGCAGACTTTTTCCATATTGTAAGGAAAAAGAATGGGCAATGAGGAAAAAGAGAACTGGGTACACCAGGAGTTTGATCATGACACTGATTGCTTTTGCAGAAGGTGAAATCCTTAGTGTAAGCACTCTTTCTCATTCATAATTACTGCTCTATTCTACTGAAAGTAAAAACTGGAATAATTTACACATCCGATGCTTGGAAGATAAAAAGGACTTGCATTTACAAAGCAGCTCACCATATCTTCAGAAAGATCACAAAGTGTTGCAAACAATGAAATGAAGTAACTAGCAGGGAAGCAGGGGGGCCATATTGTGTGTAGCCAGATCCCACAAATAGGAACAACACAAGTAACCAGATAATCTGTGTTGTTGAAGAAAAAATGTTGTTCAGCTTGATGATATTCAAATAATACCATTGGATCTTAGACATCCATTTGAAGAATCAAGACCGACAAACACAATCTTGGATTCATATTTTCCATTCAGGTGGATGAAATAAAAACAGAATGGCTGAAAACACATGCAGCTGACCTGTACCAGAAAGAGAAAAACCACATTAATGCTTTGAATCCTTAGCTAAAGGTTTGTCACGTGAAATGATAATCTGTCTTTCTCTTGCAGTAAAATATGCATTTCAAGCATTTTTTGTTGTATTTACAATGTCAAACATTGCTATTCCTTTTAATTTCAAAAAGATGAGTTTTACAATACAATTAAAATTTTAACACTGCAAGTACGAAATATTTTTGCAGCATGCTATTCACTTTTGAGAATACTATTACTGAGTTGGCATGACACTTCCTAAAAGCTAAACTTTGTTTTCTAAATAACTAATTTTATTATGAGGTGTGAAATATAATGAAGCATTTGGTTTGTACAGATTCATATATTGCTTATTTTTCAATGATTTACATTTTAAAGAACAAAATAGCAATTTAACAGCATCTACTGGAGATATAGCACTGGCAAGGTGATACACAGTATCAATTATACAGATGTGCTTTGTAATCAGTTTGACAAAGCCTTTCACAATAGCTATGTCATTTTACAGAAAATGCTATAAATAAATATATAAATTAGAGATTGAATTCCTGTGCATTCTTAATTTCTGTAATTAGTCTAGGTTTAGTTCTGTTTAAGGTTGCAGAGCTATTAACAATACTCAGGAAGCTTTGCATTTTATTATTATTGCCGTCAACCTATGGGCTAAGGGTCAACATGAAATGTAATCAGTATCTTACTGTAAAATGTACCAATAGCTTCTATATGAAACATTATAATAAATTTAAGAGGCTCTTTTAACAGTATTTTACTTCAGTTCTCTTTGTGTCTTGCATTTCCTACCCTAATTTTTTCTTTAATGCTTTCAGGGAGATTTCAATTGTCTGTATTTATGAATCACTAAATAAGTTAAATAGAAGTTCAAATTTCAAGGAGACATTCAATTTTCATTCTATTAGCAAGTCATGTTTGGCAAAGCCTAGCAACTGCCTACTGCAAAAAATACTACAAAGCTTCCATAATGTTGAGGATACATCCAGGTTAGAAATGACAGGATGGTGTAGAGTACCAGTCACTTAATGAATCCCCTTGGGATAGGCCTTGGTTACTAACAATTCATATCTAACTCATCAGTCAGGCTGCAGCCTCTGCAGTTGACTCCATTACTTCTAATATGGCCTCTTCGAGAAGGCTGCAACTACTCCATGCTGCATAAACAACCAATTATGGTGAAAGATATAAATTGCATGCCTTTCTGGAAATGTTCATTTCCTACCTAAAATACCTGAATGAAGAATTTTCATATAAAAATAATGCTTTAAAATACTGACCTTCTACCTAAGGCTATTTTCTTGTCTAGCCTAATTGCTGGGCTGTCCATACAAAGGAGTCACACTCCTTGTGTCATGAGGCAGTTCTGTAATTTAGTGCACGGTGATGCCTAACCTCGTGATGTGCTCAAAAAAAAAGTTTTGGTTCTAGCATGCTTTGTGAACATTTAGAGCTTATTAGTGTCATTCACAATGTCATCCATCTTACCATCGATCGCAGGCTTTCCAGTTCAAACTAGCTTTGAAAAACCAGATGTTCCAAGACACGTCTCCTAACCCTTATGGCAATCATTTTTTCTTTATTAAATCAGTTACTGATAGGCAGTTTTAAAAATAGGTTCAGAAAGAGCATAAATGTAAACTCTTATTTTATTCATTGCAGCTTTTGGAAGTATAGTATTCCTTCGCATTTACAGGATTTAATGAGTTCCAAACAAAATGGTGTGCCAGTTATTAAAAAGGACAGTTCAGGAATTAATCTCCATAATAAGCCAAATTGGGATTTGATGCCCAAGACTATGTAACACACGAATTTTCCCTTGTATCTGCAACACATAAAAGTGAATTTGTATTTAATCAGTCAACCTCCAACTGAATTTTAGTGAAATTCTATACGTTTCTGGGGATGTTTAGTAGTTTCAATTGCATGTGTAAGCCCATGTGAGATGTGTGCAGTTTCATAATTACATGAAATTCCCCATTCTATGCTAAATGGCTGCAGTTCAAAAAGTATAGGTTTCTCCCTGCAGTATCTGTTTCTGTTGGCCTGCTTCAAGGATCCCACCTACAATACATTCTTCTCTGTATTGTAGCATTTAACCACTTCACTACTGAGCTGGAAAGAACATCATAATTTCCATGATTTCTCGTCTAAAATGTTACACTATACTTGACTTTATAAAGTGTCTAGGATGACAGCAATTTCTCATAATTAATGTATTCAATATGGTAGCTGCAGTCATTTTAGTGAAGCTTGTAGACTTTTTTTGAACATCATGTATTAGATGATCGGGAGGCATATTATAATTCTGTAAATTGCTTCTCCTACCCATTTTATACATGGCATTTCCGCCGTGCAAGTTAACTTTGTAACTTGATACCATGTCATTAGTCCACACATACAAAAACCAGCATTTTATAAAACTGCGTTTTTAATGCTGCTATGTGTGACTTTTAATTCTTAAGTGAAAAAATAAAATCACTTGGTAGCTTGTTTAATTAGGCACTACCCTGGTGCGGTAGTACAGTGACTACTTATTAGCTTTTTGTGCTGGTCTTTTCCCATGATCCAAGTTACTCTTGCCCCTGCCAAACTCAGCTTGACCCATGTTGCCAAATCCAATCTGATCTGAACAGCCCAGTCCAAAAACAAGCAGGATGTGACATCCAACACAGATGCTTTCCCAAAGATGGTGATTTTGAGACATTGTTCCTGTATAGTCTTTTAGTTGCGTACAATACATTGTAGTGAGATGACATTCAAAAGAATCTTAAGCTGACAAGAATGTTCACATGCTTCAGAAGCCTTGTGCACTTGATCATGTCAGTAACTACTTTGTTTTGTCATCAGGATGTTATGTATTTCCTTGCAGCACCCATTTTCAGAACAAAAACCTGATTACCAAGGAAAGGTTTCTGCTGCCATTAGAGTAAAAAAATTTCCCTGTTACTTGTGATACCTCTTCCTGCAACACTTCTTTTTATATTTGACTGATTCCAACAAAACAGAGCTTTTGCCTGAGTTACCCAACTCAATGAACATACTCCTTAGCATAGTCTGTCATTTTGTTTCAACAAATTATCCAAAATCAACAAGAGCGAGATCAGTTTGTATTTGCCCTCCCTGGATTAGCAATTGGTTGAAATGCTATGACAAGTTTAAACTAAATCTCTGTAGATGATGACAAAAGTGAAGTTCACAGCTTTAAAATGCTTTCCATTTGTTGGATCCTGTTTATCTTACAAGGTTTTTTTTTACTGAATTGAAATTGGATTCTTCTCTTCCGAAAAGTGAAATTATTATTGATTCTTTCCAAACATGTTATTGGAGTTAGCATAACCAATAGTTCAATTGTAAAATCTCAGCAAAGTTTACCAAAAGTCTTAGTTGTATTTTAATAATGCACTATTTATAAGTTAGGTATTCTACCTTCCCCATTTCAAATACTCGGCTGGCTGACATTCAATAAGCACGTCACCTGGATTGGAACAATCACAGAATTTAAACAGAAAAAGCCAATTAGCATTGGTTCTTTTCTCAGAGTTGCCTGAGAACTACAAGTCTCCAGCATCAATATGCAATTAAACATTTTCCACAAATAAGCAGGAGCTAAAGATCTCTACCTCAGAATAAAGGGGGGAAAAATGTGTGTAAATTTTTTATTCTAATGTTAGCATACATTTTGAAACTGCTCGATAGCAAAGTATTTCTGCTGCATTGCTGAAAGAATAATTGTTAGCTTGTTGTAAAAACAATTGGAATTTCAGATTGCTAATGTACATGGAATGATACACAGAAGGAGTTAAAAAGCTTAACATCTCTAAAACTGGAAAAATATGCCAATATGGTAGCAGCATGCATACCTCCAGACTCGAAACAGTCCAATGTAAAGTGCAATACAGAGCACAAAGCCAAAAGAAGTTTCTTGCCCAAATTTATTGTGAAGTTGATGCAATGCTTTCCAAATAACTTTTTTTTTATTATCTTCTGAATAATATTTCATGGCAGTGAAATTAAGAATGTGGAGTTAGTAACTGCAGTTCAAATGCTAGACACTGAGCTGAATAAAAAAAACAAAGAAGATATAAGATGACTTGTAAACCCATTCTTGGATGAGAAGTGTTGAAATGCTATAGATAACAATCACACTAGTTTCACAACATGAGAGAGACCTGAAGATAAAAACTGTCATCAGGAAAACCAGGAACATGACTTGTTGACAGTCTGTTAGCCCCACATTTATTTTTTGCTAGTCTGAAGCCAGTACTTCCTGGATATGATCCAGTTTTCCAGTCTTACTGTAATCTTCTTGCCATATCACGTAGATGAAGGAAATGTTAAGTTTCAGAGTTATGGTTCTCTTAAATAATAACTGGAAACACTCCCATTGTTGGAAACATGGTCTGTTTTTGACTTATGCATCATATGTGAGTTTCAGAGTCACATAACTCAACATGAACACTATCACTGAATTGTAAGTACTGACTTAATTAAGACTCCTCCTTACTTGTCTGCAAGGAAATTGCTTTTGAGCATAGAAATAACAGATCCTTTTCTGAATATAGAATGATGCCACAACTGTTTGAAAAGATGTTTTCTTTCATAATTGACATTAATCTCCTTGTTTTATATCTTCACATGCAACTAATCCTTCTCTGATCGTTAAGGCAGAATGCCAAATATCACTCACCGTCTGGCTGCTGCTGCTGCTGCCTGAGACAAATAAAGACATAGCAAAGTATCCCACTTGCCTTTCATTGAAAACTGTCGAGTGGATTCTTTCCTTATTGGTATGGCTAATATTACAAAATCAAAACATGGTCATTTGATGCACATAATCCATGAGATATAATTTTGCAGTACAACTCACAAGGCTATCAATATGCTGCACCTCAATGTCAAAGGAGAGAAAAAAAGTCCTGACTATTTAGAAGGGTCTTTGTCAGCACTTCAAATTAGAGCTAAAATTGCATTCTAAGACTGCAAACAGTTCCTTTTCTTGGTTAATGCATTAATTTTATTTGTTGCAGCATTTAGATTAAGCAAAGCAAATCAGTTTCTCTTATTCACGTTTTGACACATCCAATTTTCACGGATGAAGAGGTAGGTCTATTATTGATCCAGGTCTTAAATGCCATTCAGCGCTGTAAGTAGTTATTACATTTAGTTTGGTTTAACAAACAGTATTTATCAGTATTATTAGGAGTATTAGCAACAAAGTGGTGCAACACATTGCAAGCAAATAGAGCAATAGTGCTCAGGTCTGTTTCCAAATAATCTACACTTAAAATGGTCCAGACTCCTAACTACTGTTCCTAACCAAGTTGGAAGGAAACTACACCAGATTACTGTCATAGGCTTTATTGCATTTTGAGATGTTGTTGGTGAAGGGCTTGAGCTAATCACCCAATTAGAGAGATAACACAGTTAGCTGGAAGAGTACCGCAGGCCAGGTAGCATCAGAGGAGCAGGAAAGTTGGCATTTTGGGTCGGGACCCTTCTTCAGAATTTGACTTTGAAAGCCGCATAGGAGGAAAACTCAGAAAGGCAGGCAGACACCCAGGAAATAAGCCTTATTGCTGAAAATATCACCCTTCTCTATTAGTATAGATTTCTTAGTACAATAAACACTTTAAAAAACTTTATGCATTTATATCATGTCAGGTGTATCAAAATCTAAAGCCTGGACTGCAAATATATGAATAGCAAAAATTTATTGTGTAGGCATTGCACATAATAAGTCACTTTAAATCCAAAACTGGGCTTGATTGCAAGATTTTTATTATTCATTTTGTGGGATTTGGGCATTGCTGGCTTGTCAGCATTTATTGCCCATCACTAGCTGCCCTTGAGAAAGTGGTGGTGAGCTGCATTCTTGAACCGCTGCAGTCCTCCTGATGTAGGTTGACACCTGAATGCAGTTGGGGGGGGGGGGGGGGGGGGGCGAAATCTAGGATTTTGACCCCGTGATAGTGAAGGAGCGGCAACACATTTCCAAGTCAAGATGGTGAATGGCTTGAAGGGTAACCTGAAGGTGACGGTGTTCTCGTGAATCCGCTGCCCTTGTCCTCCTAGATGGAAATGATTTTGTATTTGAAAAGGTGCTATCTGTGGACCTTTGGTGAATTTCTGTAATGCATCTTGTAGATCGTACGCACCGCACCTACTGACTACTGATGGTGGAGGGAGTGGATGTACCAATCATGCAGGCTGCTTTTTCTTTGGTGATGTCAAGCTTCTGGCAAGTTGCTTGAGCTACATTAATCCAGGCAAGTGGAGAATATTCCGTCACACTCCTGACTTGTGCCTTGTGGGTGGTGAACAGGTTTGGGGAGTCAGGAGGTGACTTACCAGCCACACTATTCCAAGCCTCTGACCTGCTCTTGTAGACATTATCTTCATGTGGTGAGCCCAATTGAGTTTCTGGTCAATTGTAATCCCCCAGGGTGTTGATAGTGGAGATTCAGCGATGGTAACACCAATAACTGTCAAGGAGCAGTGAGTACATTATCTCTTAGTGGTGGCCATTGCTTGGAATTTATGTAGCGTGATTGTTGTCTGCCACCTGTCAGCCCAACCTAGATATTGTCCAGGTCTTGTTGCATTTGAACATGGGCTGCTTCTGTATTTGAGGAGTTGTGAATGGTGCTGAACATTGTGCAATCATTGGCAAACATCTCCACTTCTGACCTTATGATGGAGGGAAAGATCATTTATGAAGCAGCTGAAGATGGTTGGGCCGAGGACACCAACCTGAGGAACTTCTGCAGAGATGTCCTGGAGCTGAGATGACTAACCTCCAGGTGTGACACCAAACAGAAGAGAGTTTGCCCCTGATGCACATTGTTTCCAGTTTTGCCAGGATCCTTGATGCCTTACTTGGATGAATATTTGATGTCAAGGGCTGCCACTCTTATCTTACCTGTGGAATATAGCTCTTTTGTCTATATTTGAACCAACGCCACAAAGAAGTCAGGAACTGAGTGGCCCTGGTGGAACTCAAAGTGGGGATAACTAAGCAATTTGTTGCTGAGCAGGTCCTACTCGACAGCACTATTGACGACATCTTCTGTCACTGTACTGATGATCAAGAGTAGGCTATTGGGGCAACAATTGCCTGGTGTTGGACATTTTTCTTGTTTTTGTTGAGGACATTACGTGGGCAATTTTCCACATTGTTGAGCAGATGCCAGTGTTGTAACTGTACTGGGACTGCTTGGCTAAGGGAGAAGCAAGTTCTAGAGCACAACTTCAGTACAATTGCCAGAAAGTTATAAAGGCCTACAGTTTTTGCAGTATCCACTGTCTCCAACTGATACTTGATATCATGTGAAGAGAATCAAATTTACTGAAGAAGGGTTTTTGTAATTTTGGGAACACTGGAGCAGCTGAGATGGGTCCTTGACCTGGCACCTCTGGCTGAAAATTGTTGTGAATGTTCCAGCTTTATCTTTTGCATTCATGTGCTGGGCTCTTTCATCATTGACCGTGAGGATATTTGTGGACACTCCTCCTCCAGTAAGTTGTTTAATTGTCCACCACCATTTGTGACTGGATGTAGCACGATTGCAGAACTTGGATCAGATCAGTAGATTATGGGATCATTTAGCTCTGTCCATCACTTGCTGCTTGTGCTGGTTGGCATGCAAGTCCTGTCTGGTAGCTTCACCAGATTAATATTTCATTTTTACATATGCCTGGTGCTGCTCTTGGCATGCCCTCCTGCACTCTCCATTGAATCAAAGTTGATCCCCTGGCTTGATGGTAACAGTTGACTGGGGGATATGCACAGCCATTAACATTACGGATTGTGCTGGAGTATAATTCTATTGCTGTTGATGGCCACTCGAGTTGCTGGATCTGTTTGCAGTCTGTCCCATTTAGCACAGTGATAGCGCCACACAATACGATGGAGGTTATTCTCAAATGTGAAGGTGGGACTTTGTCTCTATAAGGACTGTGCAGTGGTCACTCTTACTGATTCTATCATGGATAGATGAATCTGCAGCTGGCAAATTGGTAAGGATGAAGTCAAGTGTGGTTTTTCCCCTCTTATTGACCCCCTCATCACCTGCTGCAGACCCAATCTAGCAGCTATGTCCTTTAAGACCTGACCAGCTCAATCAGTGGTACTGCTGCTGAGCCACTTGTGATGTTGAGGACTCCCAGAGCAACTCCCTCCCAACTGTATACCACTGTGCCACCACCTCTGCCAGTGGGACAGGACAAGTTTGGGGATGTTGATAGTGGTGTCTGGGTCATTGTCTGTGAGGTATGATTCTGTCAATGTGACTGTGTCAGGCTGTGTCTGAGACAGCTCTCCCAATTTTGGCACGAGCCCCCAGGTGCTAGTGAGGAAGACTTTGCAGGGTTGACAGAGTTGTTTTTGCCATTTTTTTTCAATGCCAGGTTTGATTTGATTTACAGATAGTCACATGTATTTTGTTAGAAAAAACAGTGAAAAGTGTTGTATAGTGTTGATACTCTCTGGTACTATCTTAAAACGCAGAAAAATAAACTATAAAGGCAGAAAGATGAGGAACTCAAGAAGGTGTTCAAAAGGTGATCCGTCTGGTTTCATTTCTTTGAAACTTTGTAGAGATTGATACGTTTGAATGGTTTGCTAGGCCATTTCAGAGGGCGACAGAGACAAGCACATTGCTGTGGGCCAGGAGTCACATGTAAGCTAGACCAGGTGAGGATGGCAGATTTCCTTCCTTGTCTGGGTCGCTAGTGTCCTTGAGGGATTTTCCAAAAATCAACAATAGTTTCATAATCATTCACAGATTCTTCATTCCAGTTTCTTTTATTGAATTCAAATTGTACCATCTGCCATGCAGGATGCAAACTTGGGTCCCCGGAACATTAGCTGTGTTTTTGGGTTAATAGTATGGCAAAAATACCACTAGACCACCAGCTCCTCCCAGGTACTGACAATGGAGTATAAAGTAAGGAAGCCTTTATATGTTGTATTTTTGAGAAAATTTTCAGTAGGTGCTTTGGAGTTTAAAGGGTATGGAATGATTTTCTTGAAATGCGTAAGATAGATTCGGAGGGAGCTTGACAGGGAGGATGTTTGTTGGTAGGATATTTACCTATGGAGAAATATAGTGCTCAGGTCACCATTTCAAAGTAGGGGATCTCTCATTGAACATGAAAATTAGGATGAACTTCTTCTGGTCAGAAGTTCATTAATATTTAGAATTCTCTTCCTCAGTGAATAGTGAAGGCTAAGAGATTGAAAATATTCAAGACTGAGTTAAACAGATCCTTGATTGATAAGAGAGTCATTGGTGATGGGGGTTAAACAGAAAAGTAGATTAAAGGCCATAATCAGATCAGCAATTATCTTATTGAGTGGTGAAGTGAAGTGATTGAGTAGTCTTTTCCTGCTCCTATTTTTTTGTCAAATATATCTCAAGTAACTAACAAGAAGAATTATATTGAAAGTCAAGAGAAACTGTCAAACTGAAGGCACTTAAAACTCATACTCTTTAAATCTTTGACAAAATACCTGGATTGTTAAATAAAATAGCTTGCCATATCACTCTGTTTATTGACATACATTTGAGGTGACAATAACCAGGTTGCTACTGCAATGTTTATTTTACAACTTTCATTAACACAGTAAGGTACTATTTTCACAATTTGATTGACAGCACCAACTGACTATAGACCTTTTGAAGTGTGACTATGAATATTAAAACAAGATTTGGCAAGGGTTTATGCATGCGTTTGAAATGTTTGCAGCAATAAAGGAATACATACTTGAAGGAATTTTTAAAAAGTGAATTCTTTAAATGAATCAGTGATAATGGGAACTGCAGATGCTGGAGAATCCAAGGTAATAAAATGTGAGGCTGGATGAATACAGCAGGCCCAGCAGCATCTCAGGAGCACAAATCTCTGATGAAGGGTCTAGGCCCGAAACATCAGCTTTTGTGCTCCTGAGCCTGCTGCGTTTATCCAGTCTCACATTTTATTATCTTTAAAATGAATGCTAGTTTTGTTTTTTTAATATGGTGACGTCTACAGTAGATATTTAGAACCTCATTTTGTCTCCCATGAGAATAGATCCTGAAATCTTTCCACAGTTGATCTTGGGTGCATTGATCTGATAGGTAGAAGATTGAAGGGTGTTGAGTGTGGGGGCATGGACTGGGATGAGGTAACACAGGGGCTAGAAAGATCTATGGGATTGAGTACAGTGACATTGCTGGCATGGAAGATATGAGAATCAATGGGGTGGATAGGCAGCATAAGGTGGCATAGATTGGTATGGTTGAGGTAGAAAGAGTGTGTGCGGGTGAGGAGATGTGAGGATTGAAGGAAGTTTTGTTGTGTTTTAATTTTTTTTAAAACATCAAAAGTAACACTGTACCAGCGCAATGAGGCAACCCCTCTATCTCTATATGCAGCAGCATCCAAACTCATTCTGACATTCCTGGGCTGAATCCCAGGGAATTCTGCCATCCCAAAATAACATCCCTAGTTGCTGGTCACTTTTCTGAGTCAATTGTCCCAACTCTGTCAAGAGTGAAAATCCAGGCCTTTGCATTTGTGATTAACATTATAGTAAAGACTCAAAAGCAAGTTATCAAAATACTGTAGAGATATCAATGAAGATCCAGAGCTTCTTTTTAAATTCTTAGCTTAGTGTACAAATTTCTACAGTGTACATACATACATTTTCTGATTAAATTTAAATGGCAAGGATAATTTGAAATACTCACTTGTCCTAGCTCTGAATTAAAAAGGCAATTTGTGTTGCTTATTCAAGCTCACAAATTGCTGATTAAAAAAACTTTTCAAACAATTTGCTTTCGGTCATATAAATTCATGTATTCCCCAAATTCTCCAGAAAGCTTTGTTTACATAACACCAATGAGTTGTATGTTTGACAAAGCCACTGATAGGGAAGTTTTGAAGTATATGGTTAGTGACTGGATAGGGTAGAAATTCTGAACAGTCAAGTTCATTCAGAATACTTAGTGTGCTCCTATTATATTCCCGCATGCCCTACGTGAATGTGATTGTTAACATATTAACTTGAAAAACACACGCGTCAACTTAACACAAGTCAGAATGTAGCACCATATGATCACACACAAACTTCACGCAGCAACATTCTTACGTTATAAGTTAGCAGAGTTTGTGTGACTGGGTCTGCAGCCCACTTGATTTTGTTGAGCAGGATGTCCTGACAATAGTGTCCTTCAGTACAGTTCTAATCATTGTATATGAAGCACATGTGCAATCTCCAGATGTAAGGTAATTGCGCAACTGAAAGGCACCAGATGTCCAGCATACACTATACATGGACCATGAAATGTAGGTTTATGATTTCATTTCTAGAATGCTGCCATGGATTTTACATCTCATTGGCTTCGAAGGAAGACATATAGCTAGGTGGTCTCATCTTACCAGCTTCCTTAAACATGTCAGCTCCTGCATCTGTTCTTTAATCTGGAGGCATTGTTAAACCTCTAAAGCATTACATTGAAGTTTCAATTGTTAATCTTGTAAACTTAGTTATACAAACAGATAGAAACAATCTAATTGACAACTTGTGACCATATACAGTTATTTATATTGTTTGGGTTTTTTAATTTTTGGGAAAAGGAGGATATTGTAATAAGTCTCATAGTTAGTAGGTCAGTACACTTTTCAGAAACATGCCAATGAAAATATCATTGTTACAATAGCATGTGATCTGAGACTTTAAAGTCGCTGATTCCATCTTAACTTGGGCCACTTGTGGCATGAAATGCTGATGAAAAGAATGCCACTCTTTGTAACTGAATTGTTGAATATTGGCTCAGATGCTTCTGTGTCTGTGAATTTATTGTTTGTGTATGACAGTGAGTTGTAATGAGTATTCTGTTAGAATTTTCAACACTGTGTATCATTGTCTAGTTTGTATGTTATGAGGGATAACATAGGCATTGCCCAAGCAGGTAAAATATAACCTGCCTGAGGCAAAACATATATCAGAAGGTGTTGCTAAAGAACTTTGTTGAATTGATGCAGCACATCCTACGGGTATTACAGGCTTCTGCCATAATCTGCTGCCAGTGGAAGAAGCAAGTGCTTAGGTGAATGGATAAACTGTCAATCAACGAGTCTGCTTTGTCTTGGATTGTATTGAGATCCTTAAATATTGTTGCTTCTGTACCCATCACATTTTTGTCTTGGAGCCTGCAAACGTTAGTAAAAATGTAGTCAGGAGATGAGATACTCACAGAATACCTGGCCTCTTGATTAGTTGCTCTGATTCTTATGTTTCAAAAAAAAATGTAATTTCATGATAAGATATATTTTTAGAAGCTGCAAGTTTATGAGTTATTATACAAATTAAAAAGTAATGATTGTAAGCTGAGTTTCTTGTTACAGTTGCATGAGGCTCACAGCAATGTATTATTCCATGACAATATTTTTGTTTCAGGTTGTACTTAATTAATATTTTATGAGACTGAGTATTTTGCGTTCATTGAACGTACATATTTTTTCTGTTGCCCAAATGTATCCAATAAGATGGGACAGGACATTGTAAAACATATTTTTTCACCAAGAACTCCGATCATGCGATTGCAGTTTGCATGCAGTGTAAAACTTGTTTTACATTACATAAAAAAAAAGACGATGATGCCCATCTGTAGATAATGTATAAATATTACATTCTTATTTCCCTTTCCAACCCTTCTATTCTTACATCTAAACAGGATTGCTTGAAGGTACCAATTAGTGACAAATAATGGGCAGATTTGAATTGGCTTCAAAACTAATAGAGAGCCCTCACACTTGTTTAAGGTTTCACTGCATTATTCTGTGACTTCATTCTTGTCCTATTAAAAATGTTAACTCCCAACAGACCATGTGGCTGAATTTTCTTGAAAAAATCACAAATTAAGATAATCAAGGGTTACACATCACCCTTCAGCTTGATTATCACAGACAGCAAAGCTTTCAGTCTCATTAAAATCAAGGAGCAAAATTTGTTAGCTATTCATCCATTAAAAATCAGAGGCAAAGTTGTAATGCATTTATGATTGTCACATCAGTAAGTGCAACCCATCATCACATGTTATAAATTAACAGCAAGCATGAAACAAAAGCATTTTGTGGTATAACAGTATTTCAAACAGCTTTGACATTGAGATTTATTTAAATTAGATGAGCTATAAATTCAATATCTGCAAAAACAGGTGAGGGGATTGTGATGCACAGTTAACCCGTGCCTGTTCAACATGACACGGGCAGCAGTTGCCTGCTGATTTAACATAATTGCATGCGCAGTCAATTCTAACCAAGTTATTGAGTTGTATGCATCAGCAGGAGCTTAAATTCAAAAGTTAATATCAATTAAGGATACCCTGAAATACTTAAAACTAACCCACATTTCTCATAAAGAGGAGGAAAATTTTAGCCACATGGGATAGCAAAGACAGATGTAAAAAATGTTACATTCACATAGAAGACAGGAATGAAATACCTTAAAACACAGTGAAACAAAGATTTCAAACTATTTCCAAACACCATCAATATACAGCTTCAAATCTGTAAAAATGAACCCTCTGTATTAAATATACAAGTCTTACTTAACTATTTATCTTCTTTGCTGAGAACTGTGGAGCCTTCTTGCAAAGGATACTCAGAAATCGAACAGCTTAACTTTGTCAACTTCTACAGATTTCAAACCAACCTCTTCTAATTTAGAAGCTGCACAAACTAATCTTTTCTGCAGACGTGAATGTGTTTTCCATAAACTTGCCCGAGTTCACTCAAGCAGGGAAACTGAACCTACTTCTGACCCCAAACAAGTCCCTTTAAAAGTGCACAAAGAACTTTTAAACCTTCGATATCCTAATCTAAAAATCAATCCTTGATTGTTCTGAACTGAATGCAAACTAATGGCTTTCAATATTGGCTCATGTGTATTAAACTTCCAAGATCAAAACAAAGCAGAAATTACTGGAGAAACTCAGCAGGTCTAGCAGCACCAGTGTGAAGAAAGCAGAGTTAATGTTTCAAGTCTGGTGACTCTTCATCAGAAATTGTTAGTGGCTAGGAAAAAGTGGCAATTATACCGAAACCTAAGTTTTGGGGTGGGATTGGGGGAGGCACGAGTGGATCGGTGGAGAAGGAGCACAGAGATAGAGAGATATGAAAGGTGCAAAGTTAACAAGGAGATTATAGATAGCAAGCCAAGAGGGAATAAAAGCTGAAAAAGTGAAAATGAAGGAAATGGGTTTGCTATGCTAAATGCAATAGCCTATGTGTATGTAGGAAGGGGTGACTGTGCTAAATGCCAACCCAAGTCATTACAGGATTGGGTGTGGGATGGGTAAAAAACCATGGAAAAATGTTCCAACCCCACCACCCAAGACATTTTTCCATTCTCTCCCTTGTCTGATTTCTGGAGAGACCACTCTCTCCGTGACTCCCTTGTTCACTCCACACTGCCCTCCAACCCCACCACAGCCGGCACCTTCCCCTGCAACCGCAGGAAATGCTACACTTGTCCCCACACCTCCTCCCTCACCCCCATCCCAGGCCCCAAGATGACTTTCCACATTAAGCAGAGGTTCACCTGCACATCTGCCAATGTGGTATACTGTATCCATTGTACCCGGTGTGGCTTCCTCTACATTGGGGAAACCAAGCGGAGGCTTGGGGACCACTTTGCAGAACACCTCCGCTCAGTTCGCAATAAACAACTGCACCTCCCAGTCGCGAACCATTTCAATTCCCCCTCCCATTCTTTAGAGGACATGTCCATCATGGACCTCCTGCAGTGCCACAATGACGCCACCCGAAGGTTGCAGGAACAGCAACTCATATTCCGCTTGGGAACCCTGCAGCCCAATGGTATCAATGTAGACTTCACCAGCTTCAAAATCTCCCTTTCCCCCCACCACATCCCAAAACCAGCCCAGTTCATCCCCTCCCCCACTGCATCCCACAACCAGCCCAGCTCTCCCCTCCCGCCACTGCATCCCAAAACCAGCCCAGCCTGTCTCTGCCTCCCTAACCTGTTCTTCCTCTCACCCATCCCTTCCTCCCACCTCAAGCCGCAACTCTATTTCCTACCCACTAACCTCATCCCACCTCCTTGACCTGTCTGTCTTCCCTGGACTGACCTATCCCCTCCCTACCTCCCCACCTATCTTCTTTACTCTCCATCTTCCGTCCGCCTCCCCCTCTCTCCCTATTTATTCCAGTTCCCTCTCCCCATCCCCCTCTCTGATGAAGGGTCTACGCCCGAAACGTCAGCTTTTGTGCTCCTGAGATGCTGCTTGGCCTGCTGTGTTCATCCAGCTTCACATTTTATTATCTTAGAACAATGGAATAATGCTCTAAAGCTATTGAACACATTGTTGAGCCCTAGAGACTGCAGGGTGCCCAAGTGGAAAATGAAGTGTTGTTCTTCCAGCTTGCACTGAGCTTCACTGGAACACTGCAGCAAGCCAGAGACAAAGATGTTGGCCAGGGAACAGGGTGGTGTGTTGAAGTAGCAGGCAACACGTATCTCAGCATCTTTTTTTGTCAGCAGAGCATAGATGTGACCGCAGGCGCAGTCACCCAATCTATGCTTAGTTTCCCCATTGGGGAGGAGACCACATTGTGAGCGCCGAATGTAGTAGAAGAGATTCTGGGAAGTGCAGGTGAAGTGTTGCTTCACCTGGGAGGCATGTTTCGGCCCTCGGATACTGGGAAGGGAGGAGGTAAATGGGCAGATGTTACACCTTTGCCAGTTACAGGGGAAGGTGCTGGAGGGTTGCGGGGGTGTTTTGCGAGTGAAGGGAGTGTGAACCAGGGTGTTCGGGAGGAATTGGTCCCTGAGGAAGATGGACAAGGGGAGGGGAAGGGAATGTGTGTCTGGTGTTGGCATCTTGTTGGAGCTGGCAGAAATGGCACCTGATGATCTTCTGGATATAGATGTTGATGGAATGTTTGATAAGGACAAGGGGAACCCTATTGCTGTTGTGGGAGGGAAAAGAAGGGGTGAGAGCAGAAATTTGGGAGCTGAGTCAGACCCAGTTGAGGGTCCTGTTGACAATGGTGTTATGGAATCCTCAGTCGAGGAAGAAATGTCCATTTTTTTCCCCAACACTTGCCCATTTATCTCCTCCCTCCCTCAGTATCCAAGGGCCCAAACATACCTTCCAGATCAAGCAACACTTCACCTGCACTTCCCAGAATCTAGTTTACTACATTCATTGCTCACACTGTGGTCTCCTCTACATTGGCAAAATGAAGCACAGACTGGGTGACCGCTTTGCAAAGAAACTATGCTCTGCCTGCAAAAAAGATCCTGAATTACCTGTTGCCTGCCACTTCAATGCACCACCCTGTTCCCTAGCCAAATCTCTGTCTCTGGCTTGCTGCAGTGTTCCAGCAAAGCTCAACGCAAGTTGAAAGAACAACACCTCATTTTCCACTTGGGAGCCCTGCAGCCCTTCAGACTCAATATCAAGTTCGATAATTTTAGGGCCTAAACTCTCCCATGTTCTAGTCCCCAATCCCACACACCAGTCGTTGTCATCACATCGACTTCCATTACACACCACCTGTTGTATTTACCAACAGTCCCCATTATCAACTATTGACCCTCCGAGGCAGATTGTTATCAACTCCTTTGCACATCCAACTGTTCTTCTCTCGCTTTAGGCTCTATACCATTGTTTACTTCGAACACCACCCCACCATATTTTCTGTATATGAACAGATATTTTCCCAGCTACCATCAGTTCTGTGAAAGGATCACCAGACCCTAAACGTTAACTCCGATTTTCTTTTCGTATATGCTGCCAGACCTGTTGAGCTTTTCCAACAACTTCTGATCATGCATGGACTTAATCGGATGGCTGCACACACACAAAGGGACAAATCCTGTACTTGCTCCTGCTCCTATCAACATCCTGGGAGTTATAATTGACCAGAAATTCAACTCGATCAACCATATATGTAAATGCTGTGGCTGCAAGACCTGGTCAGATGCTGAGAATTCTGTTATGAGCATCTCACCTCCTGACTCCTCAAAACTTGTCCATCATCTACAGGGCATGAGTCTGGAGTGTGATGAAATACTTGCCTGGGTGACAACACTCAAGAACCTCAACACTATCCAGGGAAATTGACACCAATCCCATGCCTGCACCATTCACTGTCCCGGAGGTGTGTACTATCCACAAGATGCACCAAAATAACTCCCACAGGTCTCCTCTCTGCCAGACTTGTGACCCTCTTAGGAAGGCAAGTGCACCAGACAGAGGGGAGCATCACAACCTGCAAGTTCCTCTGTGTTAAACACCAAGCTATCCAGGGACAATATTGTTATTCCTTTCCAGTCACTAGGTCAAAATCTAACCCAGATAAATGCCACCCAGGTTGACAGGGCTGTTAAGAAGGCATACAGTGTTTTAGCTTTTATTAATAGAGGGATCAAGTTCCGGAACCAAGAGGTTATGGCGAAGCTGTACAAAACTCTGGTGCGGCCGCACTTGGAGTATTGTGTACAGTTCTGGTCACCGCATTATAAGAAGGATGTGGAAGCTTTGGAAAGGGTACAGAGGAGATTTACTAGGATGTTGCCTGGTATGGAGGGAACGTCTTACGAGGAAAGGCTGAGGGACTTGAGGCTGTTTTCATTAGAGAGAAGAAGGGTGAGAGGTGACTTAATTGAAACATAAAAATAATCAGAGGGTTAGATAGGGTGGATAGGGAGAGCCTTTTTCCTAGGATGGTGACAGCAAGCACGAGGGGGCATGGCTTTAAATTGAGGGGTGAAAGATATAGGACAGATGTCAGAGGTAGTTTCTTTACTCAGAGTAGTAAGGGAATGGAATGCTTTGCCTGCAACGGTAGTAGATTTGCCAACTTTAGGTACATTTAAGTCGTCATTGGATAAGCATATGGACGTACTTGGAATAGTGTAGGTTAGATGGGCTTCAGATCGGTATGACAGGTCGGCACAACATCGAGGGCCGAAGGGCCTGTACTGTGCTGTAATGTTCTATGTCCTATGTCCTATCTATCATTTAACCTCTGTTGATGCAGCTGCACTGCATGGACAGCAGCAATTCAAGAAGAGAGGTCATCATCACCACCTTCTTAAAAGGAAAGTAGGCAATGGGTTCTGTCCTAGTCAGTGACACATTCTATGTTCGAAAGAAAAAAACTTATTTTCCTATGACTTGATAGCATCCATAGAAATTGCTTCAACAGAGAACAAAGTTTCACAGGAATTTACACTGATGGGCGGCACCCCTAGAATTTGTATGAAATTTCTCTAACTTAAGAAATATAAATGATTAACAATTATAAAAAGAAGTCACTAAATGTGCCTATTAGATAAGCCATTACATCTTTAAAAGCTGACAAAATATGTAGTGCAAGTCAAGGAGACAACATTTGGAATTAAGACTGTGATAGCATGGTCAGTGAACAACTGCATTAAATTTATTTGGCTCTTATAAAGGACCTACATCTACTTCTTGTAAAGTTCTCCACTTTTCTTTCCTGGCACTTGGTTTAGAATGAGGTTATATTAGACATCCATTCTGGATCCTAGGTTAATCACAAGCAACATTATGATGGATCTGTGGAAGGGTCACTGGACCCAAAATACTAACTGATTTCTTTCCACAGCTGCTGCCAGACCTGCTGAGGTTTTCCAGCAAATTTTGTTTTGGTTCCTGATTTATAACATCTGCGCTTCTTTCAGTTTTTATTATGGGAGATCAGTTAGATTTCATTTCTGACATTGTTATCAGGAAGCTATAATTTATAGGAGTGTTTACGTTATAGCCGAATTTTCAATGCTGTTGTCTAAGCAGTGTTCGTCCAAACGAAAAGAATTCTTAAATTAAACCCCTGTGACACATTTTCTCCATTAAAGGCCCTACACAAATTCAAGTTCTTGTTGTGCAACTCTTGTTCATAGACCACAGACTCAATGATAAAGACGAAATAAATTTACTAGTCCCAAAATGAATGTGGAAACAAAATAGATGTTACAAAATTAATCCCTTCTTCCTTGAAACAATAATTACACCTTAATAAACCTTAGTGTGGACATGATACGTGACATTTTAGATTATAAATTTACAAGAAGCTTTGTTTACTGTTATTCATTTGCGGTACCTCTTGGTTTTCTTGATGAGAATTCATCTGGACAAAGAAAGAAGGCCAAGTTTTATAAAATTGTGCACCTGACCAAGATCCTCACTGTCCAAAATCACCCATCACTTCCCACAATCTTCTATTTGCTCTTATTTCAAGATATCATTTCATTTTTGTTGAGGTTTGTCAAGGACAAAGGAAATTTGTTCGCACAAATTGTGAACCCAAATAGTTCAACAGTCACGCATGTATTCAAGTAAAACACACAGGATGTTTACATTTGAGTGGAATCGTTTAGCCTTTCTCTTGGGTAGCTGTCACAGGGCATAGAATGATTACAACACAGAAATAGGCTGTTTGATTCATAAACTCCATCTTCTACAAGAGAAACACAGCAGGTCTTGTTCATTTCCCCATAACTTTGTTTTTTTTTAATGTTCAGGTCCATAATCAATGCAATTTTGGAAGACCATAATTAAATTTGTTTTCACTGCCCTCTCAGGCAATACGTTCAATACCCTAACCACTCACTGTGCAAGAAAATCTTCCTTGTGTCACTTTTAGTTCTTTTTACCAAACACCTGCAAATTCTGTCCAATAGCTCCCAACACCAAAACCAACAGGAACAATATCTTGGGGGGTGGGGGGGGGGAAAGAGAGATAATGGGAACTGCAGATGCTGGAGATTCCAAGATAATAAAATGTGAGGCTGGATGAACACAGCAGGCCAAGCAGCATCTCAGGAGCACAAAAGCTGACGTTTCGGGCCTAGACCCTTCATCAGAGATGGGGATGGGGGGAGGGAACTGGAATAAATAGGGAGAGAGGGGGAGGCGGACCGAAGATGGAGAGTAAAGAAGATAGGTGGAGAGGGTGTAGGTGGGGAGGTAGGGAGGGGATAGGTCAGTCCAGGGAAGACGGACAGGTCAAGGAGGTGGGATGAGGTTAGTAGGTAGCTGGGGGTGCGGCTTGGGGTGGGAGGAAGGGATGGGTGAGAGGAAGAACCGGTTAGGGAGGCAGAGACAGGTTGGACTGGTTTTGGGATGCAGTGGGTGGGGGGGGAAGAGCTGGGCTGGTTGTGTGGTGCAGTGGGGGGAGGGGATGAACTGGGCTGGTTTAGGGATGCAGTAGGGGAAGGGGAGATTTTGAAACTGGTGAAGTCCACATTGATACCATATGGCTGCAGGGTTCCCAGGCGGAATATGAGTTGCTGTTCCTGCAACCTTCGGGAGGCATCATTGTGGCAGTGCAGGAGGCCCATGATGGACATGTCATCAAGAGAATGGGAGGGGGAGTGGAAATGGTTCGCGACTGGGAGGTGCAGTTGTTTGTTGCGAACTGAGCGGAGGTGTTCTGCAAAGCGGTCCCCAAGCCTCCGCTTGGTTTCCCCAATGTAGAGAAAGCCGCACCGGGTACAGTGGATGCAGTATACCACATTGGCAGATGTGCAGGTGAACCTCTGCTTAATGTGGAATGTCATCTTGGGGCCTGGGATGGGGGTGAGGGAGGAGGTGTGGGGACAAGTGTAGCATTTCCTGCGGTTGCAGGGGAAGGTGCCGGGTGTGGTGGGGTTGGAGGGCAGTGTGGAGCGAACAAGGGAGTCACGGAGAGAGTGGTCTCTCCGGAAAGCAGACAGGGGTGGGGATGGAAAAATGTCTTGGGTGGTGGGGTCGGAACAATATCTTCTTCCCTCTCTCTGTCTTATTTACAGAGTCCAAACCTCTCATGGCTCTGGATCTGATCTAATCTCAAATTTCCCCATAACTTGCTCTTACCCAAGGAGAATACAACCAAATTCAAAACTCATTGAAACTACAGCTCCTCTCATAAATCTCTCAAATCATTTCTGCAGCCTTCCTAAAGCTTTTACATCCTTCAGAGTGTGTTGTCCATTTGGGGATGAATCGGTGTTTTCTAAAAATTCAGCATAATTTCTCTCATTTTGTATTCTATACCTTGACTAATATATATTAGTGTTATATATGCTTTTTAACCACATCCTCAAATTGCCTTTTCATCTTTAACAATGTGTATGTTTATTGCTGTGTCTCTGTATTCTTGTGAATTGTGTACTTAGTTTATATATTCTCACTTTGTTCTTTCACCAATGTGTTACTTTACATTACTCTATGTTAATTATAAACTAACTCATGTCTTCCCATTCCGACAGCTAGTCAATGCCATCTTGAGTCTGTCACTATCCTCCCTATAAGTCTATGTTTCTTTTATGTTATAGGTCATTTGTAATATTTGCAGTTCTGTCTTGTTCTCTTAAGTCTATGCCATCAATTTCTATCAAGTAAAGCAATGGTTCTTGTTGTATCCTCTAGTTCAAAAATCACTGGTTTTTGAAGTTGAGAGAATTTGTTACCACTAATTCTGCTTTGCACTTTTTGTAAGTAAACATTAAGCAGACCCAAAAAATAATCAGAAGGTCAACATAAACTTATAAAACTTAAATTTAAATAATGTTACCAAGGCAGATGAAATATCCCAGTTTCTGTGAAGAAATCTTTTCAATGCTGAGTCAAAGGGCCTGTTTAAATATCAGTGGTAGAGGAAAGACTGCTACAGATTCTTATATGGCTTACATAACAAGGAACAGCTAATTGCATGGTAGCAATAGGTGCTATTATCATTAACTAGTTAAGCATAATTGCAAGTATCTGGAGTCAGGAAAGTCATGTCACAATTCTTGAAATGCTTGCTTGGAAGTTAATGTTGCTTTTAGACCACCTTTATTGATGCTATCACTACAATTTAGTTATTATGCTTCTCTATAATTTCCTTGCACATTTTCTCCTCTATACCTTTCCAATTAGTAGGTGCCTCATAGCATATGTTCAGTAGCATAACAATGTATCTGTTGTTCCCTAACAGTAACCAAATAGATTCTGTCCTTGATCATCCCATCATATGTTTGCTCTTCAATAAAATTCTCCTAAATTAGACCTACTCCATCTTCTTCCTTTCTTTCCATATCTTTCAATGGCCTGTATCAAGAGATATTTAGTACCTAGTCCTGTCCCTTTGTTTGAGCCAGGTCTTTATTATCACCACATCATATTCCCAAGTGGCTATTTGCACCTGCAGCTCACCAACTTTAATTACCATGCTCTGTCCAGTCATACACCCACCCAATAAACCTGAATTAGATCTTGCTTGATGCTCTTCGTCTGACTGCATTGAGTATGTAATATTTCCTTTGGGTCTAATGTGTATCAGAACAAACTGGGCTATTTTCTGTGAGTGACAATGGTGTTTAACCCCTTTATGTTTCTTCACTGCACAGCTGTTTTATTACTCCCTGTCCTCTAATTGACTTATCTTGGAAATTCACAAGAATTTTCTTAACATTTAGCTCCACTATTTATAATCAACAATGGCATATAAGCTCATAGCATCAAAGCTGACTATGTTAGTGTAGTGATTGGAACCAGGAGGACTTGTTGACTATGAGGTCCTTGCTTGATGTTGTTAACCAGGGCCAATCAGGAAAGCGCTTGCTGACCAATATGAACAAGAGGTGAAAACATCTCACTCCAGGTGACTGACAGCAGCTAGTGTCCTATGTACAAGCAAATAAAGGGTGACTTGGTGATGGGGTACTGGCCTCTGTGCAATTATTTCAGTTAGCTTTCCAGTTCTCTTGTTTTTCTCTCCCCTTGCTAGTCACTGAATTAGGACTTATGCTCTATTTCACTCTTCATAACACAATTCATCGAAATCCATCCTGACTGCAACAATTGGTTGAATCAGCAGGACCTGAACAGAAGATCATATCACTGGGGGTGAGCATCACATTGGCAGATCACTGACAAATAAAATCATTGGAGGCTATTTTAATGCTTAAAATTGGTGTTGATCGTTTAACACATGCCATGAGCTATGTTCATGTTTTTGAGATGCCATATTACCTGAAAGATGTTAAATAACATATTGTAGCTCAATAATGCATTGTAAAAGCTGTTTTGTAAATTGCTATTTCAGACAATCACAAATGTAAATTAGTTGATAAAATGCACAAATTTAAATAGGAAGTTTTTCTAATAACTAGATGTTTGTAAGACTCCATTTTATTGGCATTTCAAAAAATCTGCTTTGAATTTTATTTTTTATTCCTCTGTACAACTAGTTTATAGAAACAAAATAATGATTTGGTTAATTTTTCATCTAAATAGCTTTTATTTCATATGACTTTCACTGACAGCATATTACAAAAATGCAAAATGTAATAAATCCCAATACAACTGGAAGACTGTCCCATAATGCAAGATGTTGGCTTATTCCATTCAGGAAGTAAAGTGCTCCAACCTAAATACAAAAATATTCTGATGAAAAATTTAATTCCAAGCTGCTCTTATAATAAACAAGAACTATTCAACATTAGTTTTATAAAAAAATTTAGCAGCATTTAGAAGGGGAAAATATGTCACTTCATTCTCAATATGTAACTACGCGGCCATCAAATGCAAGGTTTAAGACAATACTATCAAATTACGTACATTTTTACAGCACATTGCTGCACAATGCATGTTGCTTCCTGGGTTTGCTTTAAGCTGTGCTGACACTTTATTTTAATGGATAAATGTGTGCACCACCAGATTTTAGTAAAATTACTAAAACACGGGATGTAAAAACCTGAATATGGACACAGCTTCAGATTTTTTATAATTTATTTTTAAATTAAAGCAAGGTAATTTCATTTCGCTGTTGCAAATATTTTGCCAGTTTAGAAATATATTGCTGCAGGCTCAGAACACAACCATTTCTCAGCTGCCTCATAACATAGGCTTCCTTCTACTAGGCCATCATTTTGATGATGTATTACCTCAAAGAAAATGTAAGCATATTCTGCACAGTTATTACACCCATGAATAAAAGCAAACACCTCTCTCACTCGCTCGCCATTTTCTTTATTAACTGCTGCATTCCTGTATGCCTACCATCTTGTTGCGTACAGCATGATAGTGAGGAGTATGTTTGCAGCGTGGTCATGTACTGATTTTGCCAATCACTGCTAAACAGAACTCCCATTGCAGTCTCCGAGCAAATGACAAGCATGCCCTGCATTCTAAGTGGTGGTGGTCTTCCAGACAGTTTCAGCAGAACAATATATAAAAAAAATGGCAGCTTGCAACATTCTTTGAAGAGCTTTTGACCTTTATGCACAAGATAGCAGTGTCAGCATCAAATTGTAATGAACAATTCCACATTTCAGAAACAGGACACCTGATTAGAAGTTGTGCTCAGTGCTAATAAAATTTGCCTTTCTTATGCTACAATTTTAAACAAAGTGAGCAACATCCCTTCACCTTCCTGTTTAACTCTGATTTTCTACTGTAAATTTGTTTTCTGATTATTTTCATTCAGAGCAATTTGGATTTGTTTTAATGAATTGTATAAAATTAGTCTCATTCAAGTGTAGGGTAAAGGGTATAAATGTTTGATGAGTGAGGTTTGAAAGTGAGGATAGTTATCTTAGGAGCTAATCTCCTCTCATCTTCCCCGGTTCCTTTGGTTGCCAATCAAAGACTCCCCATGCCACGTTTAGGGGTCCCCATTTGTGCACAGTAACTGCAGTGCAGGGAAAAATGCTGGGGGACTCATAATATCATCATATAGGGTTACAGTATCTTTTCTAGGTTTTCAATTGAAGAGTAGGTGGTATCTTGCGCGCTTGGGTGTTTTCAGCTCTTTTTATTCCAGATGTGCAGCCTTTGACACATCTCATAGTTGTAATCACCCCCTGTAACCTTAAAATGGTTTTCAGTTGTTTTGATATCTAGTTAAGGTTTGGCAGCATCCTCACAATAATTATTAAAAAGCTTTTTCTCCTCTAGCTACCCTGCTCCATGCCTCCACAGAATACTCCGTCTCTCTAAAAGCAGCAGAATAACACAAATAATAGATAAATAAGCAAGTGAATGAATAGCAGTGATATATTTATATTTTTGTAAAGGCGGTTAGATTATACCAGCCTCTTTAATGGTAAAAATAATAGTTCACAACTATAATTTAAATAGAACATTCTCTAATATATGATAGTTATTCTTTCTCATAATCTCAGTGACTATGAGATCTAATTGGTCTGCCAAGCTAAGTCTTTCTGATTTGAACAGTCGAGGCTAATTAACAATCCCACAAGATAGTTGACATTATTTCATTGGTTGGATAATTGTCAGGTAAATTCAGATGAAACTACCAATTATGTACATAAAAATTGCATGTCATATTTTAATTTGAATTGTGTGGCTTAGTTTGTCCCTCAAGCAAACAGATTATGAGACAACCAAAGTGATGTTATTCACAATATTTATAGAATTAGACTTGGAACACAACTCTAACTGTGTTTTTTTGACTTTTTTGGAATTGTATAGAAATCAATAGATACTTTGCTAAGCAAATATAAGGAAAATTTGTTTCCTATTCTTGATGGATATGTTATACTTGAATTATTTCATACATTCTCATTTATCAGACCACAGTTAGGACTTAAAGTTAGAAAGTAATGTCGGCATATGTTTTGCTCACATGACTTTCAATGAAATAAGGCTGCATTTATTTGCAAAAGACAGCACTGTTTTTATTCACATGGTTACCATGTTTATTTATAATGTTAGGTCAATGGATCACACGCTAAATCGCAACCATTTCCACTAAGTCATCTATAAAATGGAAGTTTAATATCCTCAGGTACCTCATCTGTGTGAGGACAGATAAAGTGTTGAGGTTGATTCCTTCCTGCGCTGGTTAAGAATGCAGCCTAATGCCTCAACCGATGAGTAATATTGATGACAGACCTGAGGGCATGCCCTGCACCATGGCAATTGAGATGAATGGCAGATGGAGAGATGCAGTTGGAGGGACTTTTCTGTGTTGAAGAATAGAGGAAAGTGGATTGAAACATGTAAGGCAGTGAAAAGACAAAGATCTTGAAATACAGCTTATGGGTTAGGCTGTAACTCAGAATGTCTCATTGTTCATAATGCTTGCAGAACTCCTCCGATATGTAACTTTGTGTTACTCACAAAAGGCCACTTTGTCAGAAAGACAGTTGAAATGCTGGACAACAAAAATGCATTGAAGCTTTTATTTCCTTCCTTCTAAGTACTTGAGACAACAATATTGTAGTTGTGATTTATCAAGTAAATCAGTCTTTATCAATAAGTCTGAAACTGATTTTGATATGAAGTGATGAAAAATACTGGTGGTATGTTTATGAAGCATGGGTCCAAGGCTACCTTTTGTTCCCAGATGTGCTTTATTTGCATATACCATGAACAAAAGAAAGCCTTGTATTTACAACATGCTTTTTCACAAATTCAGGATATCCCAGTGTTCTCTACGGTCAATGAGGCATGTTCAAATTCTTTGAAGTAATCACTGTTGAATGTAGAAAACAGATTCAGTGATGTTGTTGACATGTAAATACCTATTATTGTGCACAAACTGATGGAAATGTAACTACTTTTTGATAATGTAATCTTAGAACTGCCTTTTAAAGTTAGACAACCTTAAAGTACTTAAGGTCATATCAGTGTTAGATATATATATTGATTGAGTGAGAAGTCACACAACACCAAGTCATAATCCAACAAGTGCATTTGAAATCACAAGCTTTCAAAGCATAGCCCCTTCAATGTCACCCGATGAAGGGGCTATGCTCAAAAAGCTTGTGACTTCAAGTAAACCTGTTGGACTGTAACCTGATAACAAAGTGTGGAGCTGGATGAACACACAGGCCAAGCAGCATCTCAGGAGCACAAAAGCTGACGTTTCGGGCCTAGACCCCACTGATGAAGGGTCTAGGCATGAAATGTCAGCTTTTGTGCTCCTGAGATGCTGCTGGGCCTGCTGTGTTCATCCAGCTTCACACTTTATTATCTTAGATTCTCCAGCATCTGCAGTTCCCATTATCACTGGACTGTAACCTGATGCTGTTTCACCTCTGACTTTGTCAATCCCAGCCCAACACCGGCACCTCAACATCATGTATTGATTGAAGTATGGCTGTAATGTTGATGTAGGAGAATGGGTATCTGTTCCTGGGCTTTGGGGCTAGTTCTGGGAAAGGTTGAATCTGTATAAACTAGACATTCTGCAGTTGTAAATGAGTGGGTAAATATCCTTGCAGTGAGTTCTAGATGGTATAAACTGACTTGGCAACAGATGGGAAATGTGGGATAAGGATAGAGCAGGTAATACAAGGTACAAATTTAGCAATTGACTTAAGACAGGGGAAGCAGACATTTAAACATGACAGGGAACAAACGTAATGGTTCATGGCTGTTCTTGTAAATTGTCATGACTACGATGGGAATAGTATGCTGGTAATCCAGTCCCACTATACAGTGAGACATCACAAATGTAGAAATGACCAACTGAATCACTAAGATAGTTAATTTTGCTGACATTTACTCATACTAGGTTTCATCAATAAAGAAAAGAAATTTACTATGAGTGAACCTACCCTCCAACAATAGGTAAAACAGAACATTAAATACAATTATGGAAACATAAAATCTATCTCCTTTAAAACCAAGCATACAAACATTCATTCACAAATACAACAAACAGCTCTACAGAAATATGATGGGTGGAAAAAACAGAGAAACAGGAAGCAGAGATAATGGGAAATGCAAATGCTGGAGAATCCAAGATAACAAAGTATGAAGCTGGATGAACACAGCAGGCCAAGCAGCATCTTAGGAGCACAAAAGCTGATGTTTTGGGCCTAGACCCTTCATCACTCTCTGATGAAGGGTCTAGGCCCGAAACATCAGCTTTTGTGCTCCTAATATGCTGCTTGGCCTGCTATGTTCATCCAGCTTCACACAAACAGGAAGCAGTTCTGTGGACCTAGAATTCAAACCACAAGAATGGAATGATGTAACTTTCTCACCCATCTTTTGCTTTTTGATGTTTATATATAAATGCTGACTTTGATAACCTGTCAGCTGGACCTAGGTCTTTGCTTGTGTTAGAAGTTCTTAATTCCAGGGCTTTCCAGTGTTGTCCTTCCTCACTTGGCACTTGGAATTTCTGAAAAATCTGGATGCAATTGTTCACTCTTAGTTCTATGATAAACTCTAGCATAAAACAAATATAAAGTTGTTGCCAGGGAATTTTGTAAACTAAAGGCACCAGGTACCTGCTTGCCTCACAAGTATCAAATCCAGCTTCTCCAAGTGTGAAAGCATATGTATGCAATTAGTGAACATTGCACATTTCCAGGTTTATCTGTTGAGTTGATAAAATAAAGTTTCATTCTCCACCACATAGCAGTGTATAAACGTTAGCTTTCTTCGTTTATGTTTGCAAAAGATAAATAGTCTTTGCAGAATCAAAAATAGTTTCTGATGTTGTTCCATGGGGCTTGTTGTTAGGTCCCTTGCTGTTTATGGTCTATTTTAATAATTTGGAGTAAAATGTGGAAGGCGTGTCTGGGAAGTTCACAAAAATCCCAGAATTGGCTGTGCAGTTAATAATAAAGAGGAAGTCCGCTGACTACAGGATGAGTGAGTTGCATGGGTGCAGGTCCATGAAAGTGGCAGGACTGGCAAACAAGGTGGTTGGGAGGGGGGTGGGGAGCAGCTTAATTAATATGTGCAAAGTAATGAAGGGCTTAGATAGAATGAATAGGGGAAAAAAAACATTTTTTCTTCCAGAGGAGAGGTCAATTACCAGGGAGTACTAATTTAGAATAATTGGTAGAAATGTTAGTGGGGACATGAGGAAAAGCTTTTTCACCCAGTGGTTGGTGGCTGCCTGGAAATCACTATTCAGTTTCAGGCAGAAATCCTGACCTCATTCAGAAGGGACTGGATATGGACCTGAGATGCTGTGACCTGCAAGGCTACAGTTCACATGCTTGAAAGAGGCTTCTAGTTTACTCGCTCAGTGTAGACACAAACTGCTGAATGGCCTCTTTCTGTGCCATTGTTCTATGTTTCCATTTTAACAGGCAGAGGAAGATCCCATTTTAACTTTTTTTAAAAATTCCAATCTCAAAAAAATATGATTCTTTGGTGAACGAGCACGTTCCTGCCTCTTCTCCCTCCTTTCTGAGAAATGTCTAAGAATAAATAAGTGCTGTTTCATTTAGAGAGTTCTAAAAGCTCTGTAATTAAGGAATGGCATTTATTTGATTTTTAGAGACTTATTTTACAGATCTGGGTAGGAATGCTCTTTAATGACAGCTTCCATTGTGACAGTTCTATGGAGCATTCAGACCATTTGTGTCATAAAGAAATTTACATTTAATTCCATAAAAGCTCATGTCAGTTTTCCATATGACACAGAGAACCATTATGACATAAACAAGTAGCACAATGCAACAATTTACATTGGGTTTTAAAATACTAAAATAATACTTTTATCTGACACAAAGAAAATCACTATGGATGTTTAATAAATAAGTTAATGCAAAAGTCTGTGGCACAAGGCCCCAAAATTCACATTTGGTCAACATCCCAATACAGAACCCTTGTTATACTTGTATTTGTTAATGAGTTGTAATTTATTTGCACACTGCTTAGTCCTACCAAAGTAGTTCAAAATGTGGATTATTAAATGATGTAGCTTGAATTAGATGAACATATACTTAATAAATGCGTTCTGATTGGACCAACTGTTGCATCTGATCAGAAAATGAATACTAGCTAAATTGAACAACTCAGTTCAATTTTTATGAAAATTTCAGTTTACTTTGCTTGCCATTTATATGACCTGAAAGAATCTTGATTAGAACTTCCCGATCCATAATCAGTCATTTCTATACAAATCTATTTAAATCTTTTTCTTCACTCTTAATTTTCCTCAACAAATGTAACCTGCAAATTGGGCTCTAGTGACAATTCTCGTGTGGTATACTGCATGACCAGCTGGAATAACACTGTTCTATATAATAAGGCCTATTTCTGCAGTTCCTGCTACATGTTCTCTGTGCCTATCTGTCTCCTTTTTGCAAAAGTTGGTATAAAGCCAATCCATAGAAGGACCTATGGTCCCTATGGTTCCATCCAAGCTGTTTCTCTTTCCCACGTCTTTCCTCTTCCTCCACTGAATTAACATTGGTCCACAGTGGATTATTTATTCTGTATAACTATCCAAATGATCTAATGAATAGGCAGAACAAACATGCTGTTTCTTAATAATTAAACATTTCTTTTCTTTTTAAGGAAAATACTCTCCAGCTTACTTTCTTTATTCTACTGTCTTATTGTTCCACAGTTCTTATTTTGTTTTCAGTTCACAGGGTGTGGGCATTGAGCACTAGGTTGGCATTTATTACTTATCCCTCATTTTTGGTGGGAAGGTGATGGTGAGCCATTTTCTTGAACGATGACAGTACGCCCACTGTTCTTTCAAGAAGGAAATTCTAGAATTTTAATCCAGGGATGATGGAAGGAAACGTGATATAATTCTAAGTCAGGATCATGTGTGGTTTAGAGGAGAATCTGCAGATCACAATGCCTCCACACATCTGTCGTCCTGGTTCTATGTGGTAGAAGTCACAGGTTTGGTAGGCCTGTTGAAGGCCCCTCATTGAATTGCTGCAATGTGTGCTGCTGTCACTATGTGTCAGTGGTGGAAGGAGTGAATCTTGAAGGTTGAATGCCAATCAAGTGGGTTACTCTGTTTGGATGATGTCCAATTGCTTGAGTGCTTTTTTTGGAGCTGCGCTGATTCAATCAAGTTAAAAATATTCTGTCAGACCTCTTAAATTGTACATTGTACATGATGGGCAGGCTTTAGGAAGTCAGGGGTGAGTTACTCACTGCAGGATTCCTAACATCTGACCTGGCCTTGTAACCACAGTGTTTATACTGCTGATGCAATTCAGTTTCTGGTAAATGATAAACCCTAGGCTGTTGATAGTGGGAGACTCGGTGATGGTAATGGCAATGATTATCAAGGGGAAGGTGGCTCATTTCTCTTTGTTTGGCAATGGTTGTTGCCTGGCAACTGTATGACATAAATGCTGCTTTTCACTTACAGTTTAGCTACGCCCACAACTAATTCTAGAACACAGGTCATCAATACTATTGAAGGAATGTAGTCAGGACCCATTGTCTATCCAATATCCAGTATCTTCAGCTATGCCCTGATAGCTATGCGAATCAAACTGGCTAAAGAGTGGTATCTGTGACAGCTAGGACTGCAACAGAAGGCTGAAGAGGATTACCCCCTTGGCACTTTTACCTGGAAGTGGATGTAGATGCTTCAGCCTTATCTTTTGCACTACTGTGAAGGGTTCCCCCATATTCGAAAATATAGAGATATTTGTGGTGTCTCCTCCTGTTTGTTATTTAATTGTCTGCTAATTCACTTTAACTCTGCCTTTTGCATGCTGTTTCTATTGTTTGGTATGTAAGTGGTCATGCGTTGTACTTACACTAGGTTGAAAGCTTATTTTTAGGTATACATGGTCTGCTCCTGGCACATCTACTACACTCCTCATTGAATGAAGGCTGACACGGCAATGTGATGATAATGATAGAATAAGACATGAGAGTTGAATTAGGCCATTCAGCACATTGAGTCTGCTCTACCATTCAGCCATAGATGATATGTTTCTCAGCCCCATTCTCCTGCTTTCACCCCAAAACCCCAATCCTCTTAACAATTGAGAGCCTATCAATCTCTATCTTAAATGTGCTGAATGAATTCGTTTCCGAAGCCTTCTGTGGCAAAGAATTCCACAGATTAACCACCCTCTGGCTGAAGAACTTCGTCGTCATGTTTGTTCTAAAGGCTTGTTCTTCACTCTAAGGCTGTGCCCTCAGGCCCTAGTCTCTCCTAGTGGAATATCTGCACAATCTTCTTTTACATTACAAGCTAGCTTACTCTCATATTTCATCTTCTCCCCCTTATTGCTTTTCTAGTTTCTCTGCTTGTTTTTAAAGGCTTCCCAATCCTTTGCCTTGCCACATTATATGCTTTATCTTTCACTTTTCTGCTTTTCTTGACTTCACCTGTCAGCCATGGCTGCCTCATCCTCTCTTTTATGTCATCCTTCCTCATTGGGATGAATTTCTACTTTGTCTTCTGAATTTCCCCTGAAAATTCCTGCCATCACTGCTCCACCATCTTCCTTGCTTGGCTTCCCTTCCAATCAATGCTGTCTAGGTCCTCCCTCATGTCTTTGTAGCTATATTAACTAAGTTCCAATACTGTTACATCTGATTTCAAGTTCTCTTTCTCAAACTACAGGGTGAAATCAGTTATATTTTGGTCACTGTGCACTAGATGTTCTCTCACCTTCAGCTCCCTAACCATGCCTTCCTTGTGACACATCACCAACTTCAGAATTGCCTGTGCCCTGGTGTGCTCTATCACAAGCTGTTCCAGAAAAACTGTCTCATAGACATTTCACAAATTCCTTTCTTTGAGATCCGCAATCAATCTTAATTTCCCAGTCCACTAGCATATTGAAGTCTCTAATGATTATTGCAATCGTTCCTTTCTTACATGTCTTTTCTATCTCTTAATGTATTTATATCCCCACATCCTGACTGCTGCTAGGAGGCCTGTGCACAAATCCCATCAGGGTCTTTTATCCCTTTGTGCTTCCCAACTCTACCTACACAGATTTCATCCTTCCAACTCTTTATCATTTCTTGCTATTAATTTCATTTCATTTCATACTAATAAGGCAACCTTTCTCCCTTTACCCATCTGCCTGTCCTTTTGATAACACATGTATTGTTGGATATCTAATTCCCAGTTATGATCTCCTTTCAGCCACATCTGTGATACCTCACAACATCATACCTGCCAATTTCAAAAAATGCTACAAGCTCATTTATCATGTTTCATATTCTGCATGCATTTAAGTACAGCTCCCTCAGGTCAGTATTGATCACGCCCCTTTCTAACATCACCTTGCCTGCTGTGTCTGAAATTAGATTCCTGACCCTTTCCATACTCTCTGAGCTGTTACTTGTTCTGAAACTTCAATAACCTCTGCTGAGCCCTCCCCTCTTTAACTTCTTTCATTTTTTTCAAGCAATTTCCCCGATAGTTCATCAGCAGATGATGTCCTTCAACTATTGCAGCTTATCCCATTATGTTGTAAAATCAGGCTCACCTCAAAACTAGATTTTTCAGTTCAAGTAATTTTTGTTGTCATGCACAATAAGTGTGTATACGGATTTGTTTTAATATGAATTATTTTTCCCTTCTCTATTTACACTTCTGTACTTATGGGTTAAACACAGGATGTAATCCTTCAGTCCCACCCCTTTGCTCGTCATAACACATTTAAATTTAACCAGAGTAGTGATGTGACCAATTGTACAGACTGTGTCTGGCTTAGTATTTGAAACAAGTCATCCAACTTCTTTCATCAACAAGCCTTTCTTTCACAAAGTAAACTTAAACAAAGTTGAAAAGATTTTTGACAGAAGAGATTCAAGCTGTGCCATGATAAGGATAACATATTTTTAACATCCAAAATTTAACATGAGCCAAGTATGCTTGACTAATCTGTCAGAAAGATCACCCAATTTTGCCACAGACCTCTGCTTCAATAGTGCCATGTTTGTTGTTACCATTTCTAGTACCTAGATCAACGCTGGGTGACCTATCTCATATCATTGCTTTCTTTTAAGGCTTTGCAGTTAAGTGTTCTGCTAGGACATTTAAGAGTCAATCATGTTGCTGTGGATCTGGAAATACACATAGGCCAGACCACATAAAGTCCACAGATGTCATTCCCTATAGGAGCTTAGTGAACCAGGTGGATTTTTTAAACAATTCAAAATGGTTTCATGGTCAACATTAGACTAGCTTTTAATTCCAGATATTACTAAACTTTAAAGTCCAACAGGCCCTGTGGTGGCCTTTGAACCCTGTACCCACAGCACTAACCTGGGTTTAACTATTCTAGGATTTCCAGTCCAGTGACATTCTCACTATGTCACTGTTCCACCAATTGTTTGTTTACTTTGTGATAACTAATATCAGCAAAATTAGAACAATTCTTATCATAGAATCCCTGCACTATAGGAGCAGGCCATTCGACCCATCACCTACCCTCCAAGAGCATCCAACCCAGACCTCACCCCCCCTATCCTATAACCGTCCATTTCCCATTGCGAATCCACCTAACCTGCACACTTTTGTACTGTGGGAGGAAACCGGAGCACCTAGAGGAAACCCACATAGTCATGGGAAGAATGTGCAAGTTACACACATACAGTCGCTCCACGGCAGAACTGAACCTTGGTCCCTGGCACTGTGAGTCAACAGCGCTAACCACTGAGCCACCGTGCCATCCCAAATCTATACTGAAGTAGATTTTCATGTACTTATTTTCATTTGAAATTCAATTAGAAATAGTAATAGATTTAATACCAGCCAAAGAAATGGGTTGGGCAACTTAGCATCAGACAAGAGAAGATGAGTAATAATTGTGCACTTTTTTGATACATTTTAACTCTCTTGGAGTTGCCACTTGTAAGTCTATCTCAACTCTAAACCTGACCCCACAGCCACAACCACGCTGTAGGACTGAACAGAATTGAACCTGTTCTTCAGCTCTTTATATTATCGAAAATATATCCTACACAATTGGGCATAATGCATAACATTAGAGGCCTCATTGTTACATGAGTTACGTTAATGGACCCTGATGTCTCTGAACTGGTTGGATTTTGCCCACACAGTTAAATCTACTGCAATACAATTGTATATTTTTCCTTTCAAGCTGGTTGTACATTGAATCTTCTAAATTGTGAACATCAGTCTTAACTATTGTGGTATGTTGTACCTGTGACAAGGATAATTATTCCAAATATACTCCTTTTATTATTGTGGTCATCAGTGCATTCTGTACAATATAAGCAACATTTACTGGGAGAGGCCTGCTGCTGTGTTCCTTAACATGTTGTGGAATTCCATATAATTTGGAAATCTAAATCTGATTGTTTTTAATTAATGTGGAGTTACAATACTAACCTCAATAGAAATTTGATGAAAATACTCCTCTTTGCACGTGAGGTACAGCCTTCCTCAGTCTTTCTCTCTGTTTATACAGGGCCAGAGCCTCTGACATTTCCAGATCTGACATAATGCAATGGTTACCTAGCATTAGTAGTGCCATCTAACTATTCTTCTTCCCATCCTTTCTCTGTGCCTGCTCAGCATGTGAGAATTGAGAACTGATGGAACTGAGTAATCAAATGTGTCTCCTGTGTTCTGGTTCACTAACATGCATGTGTTTAGGCTATGTTGCGGGGAATAGATATTCCTTGCCACGGCTTTCCATAGCTGAAGCGTAAACGTGATTGGGGTGTGTCCAAACAGGAAAACAGTCCCAGATGCCCACCAAAATAATTTAGTGAAAAGTTTGCAAATGATCATCAAAACAATTCAAAATTCTTGATTGGTTCATGAAAAATAAATCTGTATATCCAGAAATCAATTGTGACTGGGATTGCATTTGCAAGGAACTCAACATTTCCTGTTGCCCAGCTTGCCAAATTACATTGGTTATCAAGTCATTCTATGGCTTTTCCTCACGTCAATGTACGTAGGTTCAACACAGACTGTTCAAAGAGAGGGCAAAGCCTAGAACTGCTTCAGACTTGGGCTCCTTCACAATACAGTTTGCTACATATCAAGACTGAATACTATAATATTATTATTAACAGATATAATAGGCTCCAATCTTACTCTTACATTATTGAAAGACTATTCTGTGAACATTTCTGCCTAATGTCTGTCAGTCCTACTCTGCTTTTCTGTACATATTCACATGGCTAGACCTGCAGAGCTCTCCATGCGTTTCTCTATTCTCTGTCCACACTGTGCTATCATTTTTCCAGTGAAGAGAAACTCCTTAATATCATCACATGGTTGGTTGGGGGTTCTAAACCTCTTGTACAACATCAAAGTTGAAAGATAAATGTTGCCCATTCCAGTGAGATGCTGGAAGATGGCCATTCTTGGTGTCAGACCATTCTCCAGCATGGTCAACATTGTTAAGAAAAGACAGCAGCAGAGAATTTGGTGGTTTTAATAAAAATAGAAGAACAGGAAATTGGAGTGGACCTATGAGTTGGCCTCTGGATGTCAGATCAGAACATGATGCAAAGGTACATCAGAGGTAATGTAATGTAGTGACATAGAGGATGGAAGGAAAATGCATAAGGGAGTCACCCAGCTGTTCCTGGACACATCAAAGTAGCTGAGTGCACCACAGTTTTGGTAAAATGTGCAAGAATATTATCTGGACATTAGGTGGAAGATAATACCAGACAGAAATAATAAAAATCTGGATTTTAAAACAAAACACACTGTTCAGCCTTCTTTTGTGACACAGAAGTAGTGAGTTACAGATTGTGATAATTAAAGCAACACTTATTTCTCAAAGCAGGATGGCAAGAGGTGATACCTCTTGTGTATATTGTTTAATCACTTTGCTGCTGAACTTGTAGGAATTTCATTCTTTTAATACCACAATCGTTCACAGTGAATCCCTAAGCTAAGTGATTAACAGTACATTTTTATATTATGGCAACTAATTGGTCCCATATGAAAACCTGCAGTGGCAGGTAAAGAATGCATGTGAATTACTCTGCTGTAAGATGTTAAAATCACAGTTACTGAATCAGCAGCCTCCAAAAAAATTAGGAAAACTGTTCACTTTACATCACTGATGAAGTAAATGACCTTGTTTTTATATTGCTGCTGGCCGACCTTAAAACTTGTTTGCTATACTGTCACTGCTACATAATTAAATGCTACATGTTGTTTGCAGGTTCCTGAAGCATATTCTGTGAACACATGAAAGGTAGTATTTCTACATAAATGATTCTCTCATTTACTTATATGAAATTCTCCTTAAAGGAAAACTATCACCATCAAAGGGCTTTGGCACACTGTTGAACATTTCTCATTTTAATGAAAGTGGTGGGCAAATTTTCTCTGGCTTCATATCATGATAACCCTTTCCTCAGCCCCTTACAGTAATGAGACTTTTCTTAAATGAGAATTTTACCTATGTCACTAGAGTCGGTAATTTTATGCTTGAACTTTGATGCCGTGTAAGGGGTTCAGTGTCAACTTTGTCATGATGTCAGGGAGCTACCCTTCACTTGGTAAAAATAGTACAGTGTGGGCAGAGAAAAAGAGAGCAATATTGACTTTGTGCTGTGTGTCTGTCATATGTCTCTCTTTCTGACCAACAAATAAGACTCACTCATGCTGATCTGCATTTAAGTTCTCTCCCTCCCCTGGGGAGAAATATTTACATTCAATAAACTTCTCCACCCAGCATTCCACCCTATCCCAAGTGGATTTTAGAGAGTAGCATTTTATTCTGCATGGTCAAGAGGTATGACCAACCAGGGTCAACCAATGGGTTACCACAAATATCTGGTAAGAAAAAGCCTGTTGCAGCTTCAAAGGTGTTTATTTCCTCCTTTACCACTTTCAGCAAAATAACCCAAGCAGCTTTAAATTATGGCTTGAAATTTTTCAAACTTCTGAACAAATGCTTTCTGCCAACCTTCAGGGTGTGTTCACTAGTTGTTGGTTGGCCTGAATGAAGTCAATAGTTGAGCAAATTACTGTGAGGAATATCTTTGAAGTTTGAAATCTCATGGGTGGCATTGGCATTGGCACCACAAAGCCAAAAGTACTAACATACAATATTCAAACAGCGTTAAAGGCTGAGATACTGAAAACTACTGTCCTGCAATCCACACTACATCTACTATGGTACTGCTTCTCTCCATCTTACAGCTATCATATTTCAGTATTGTTCTCAGTATTACCCCTTAGATGACCTGTTTATGTTGGCATGGCATTAAAATCCAATATCTACATAACTTTTTATTCATTCATGGTATGTGAACAATGCTGTTTGGGCCAGCATTTATTGCCCATTTCTTAATGCCCTTGAAGAATTGGTGGGGAGTTGTCTTCTTGAACTGCTAAAGTCCTTGAAAGATTTAGGTACTATTTCAATGCTGTTAGAGAGGGAATTCAAGGATATTTGACCGATTGACAGTGAAGCAATATAGTGAAAATATGGAACAAAAACAAAGTTGCTGGAAAAGCTCAGCAGGTCTGGCCGCATCTGTGAATGAAGAAACAGAGTTAACGTTTCAGGCCCTTAGAACTGGTACAACAATATGGTATAGCTAGGAAGCTGTGTGACTTGAAGGGGATCTTGCAGGTTATGATACTTCCATATATCAGCATCTGAGGAGTTGTTACTAGTGTTGGACACAGTGCAATCATTGATGACCATCCCTGCTTCTGACTTTCTGATGGAGGGGAAGGGTGATGGCCTAGTGGCATTATTGCTAGGCTATTAATCCAGAACTCAGCAAATATGTTGGAGACCTGGGCACAAATCTTGCCATGGCAGTTGGTGAAATTTGAATTCAACTTTAAAAATAAATCTGAAATTAGGAATCTACTGATGGCCAAGAAACCATCATCAATTGTCATAAAAACCCATTTTGCTCATTGATGTGCCACAGGGAAGGAAATGCACGATCCTCACCTGGTTTGGCCTACATGTGATTCCTGACCCACAGCAATGTGGTTGACTCTCAACTTCCCTCTGAAATGACCTAGGAAGCCATTTAGTTGTATCAATTGCTCTCCTTCTTAACCAGTCTGCAATAAAGTACCTTGCAGTAAAGGTGCTTTCAATGTATAGTCAATATTGTAATATAGGAAATATGGCAGCCAATTTGTGTACAATAAGGTCCAATAGCGATGTGACAATGGCCAGATAATCTGACTTTTACTTTGTAATGTTGATTGAGGGGCAAATACAAACAATGGGTCTGACCCTCTACTTCAACATAATGCCAATGGATTGTTTGCAACCACTAACAGAACAGGAAGGATCACATTTTAATATCTTATCTGGAAGACAGGACCTGTTGTGGTATAAAGTAATTAGTACCTGAAAGAATTAACTTTCACCACAAGATAAGCTCTGCTCATCAGGCTGGATAGGATTGTTTCAGGGATGAACTAGCCAGTATGTTCCAGTTAGCTTCCATTTCGAGTGCTAAATTTAGGGAGATGGGGACGAGCTGGTCCTACTAACCTCGTCCCGTCCCCTTGACCTGTCCATCCTCCCCGGACTGACAAATCCCCTCCCTACCTCCCCACCTACACTGACCTCTACTGGCTGCTTCCCCGCCTCTTTGACTTGTCTGTCTCCTCTGAACCTATCTTCTCCTCTATCCATCTTTGATCTGCCTCCCCCCGCTCCCTCTTCATTGCAGAACCCTCTCTCCCTCCCCCTTTTCGGGCGTCTAAGCCCGAAACGTCAGCTATTGTGCTCCTAAGAAGGTGCTTGGCCTGCTGTGTTCATCCAGCCCCACACTTTGTTATCTCAGATTCTACAGCATCTGTAGTTCCCATTATCTGTCACAAATGATAAGATCTCTGACTTAAAAGCCACAGTTAACAGCAACTGGTAACAAAAAAGTCATTGACTTTTCTCAGGCTCCATGTGTCTTTTTTACTGTAAAGAAAATAAACCACTACTTTTTTGAGGTTTGAAGGCTTCTGGCTATACTGATCACTGCCACAAGGTCCCTGCCTGGGAGCCAGTCACACGGTTGTTGACGGGCAGAAGGCCTTTATTATTGACAACTGGTCACGGTTCCTCAGGCAGTGACTTGTTGCCAGTTGAATCTCACTTTGTACACATCCACTTGGTGCCGGTCCATGTGCAGTAATCCACAACCCTGGATGTGAGTTTGCTCGCTGAGCTGGAAGGTTAGTTTTGAGACGTTTCGTCACCATTCGAGGTAACATCATCAGTGAGCCTCCGACGAAGCGCTGGTATTATGTCCTGCTTTCTATTTATCTGGTTATGTTTCCTTGGGTTGGTGATGTCATTTCCTGTTCTTTTT
Source organism: Stegostoma tigrinum (assembly GCF_030684315.1). Classification (NCBI taxonomy): domain Eukaryota; kingdom Metazoa; phylum Chordata; class Chondrichthyes; order Orectolobiformes; family Stegostomatidae; genus Stegostoma; species Stegostoma tigrinum. The sequence continues at coordinate 44,532,532 of NC_081369.1, read as the reverse complement.
CTCAGGGGATGGTAGCCTAGATGGTACCTAGAATGGTGACGAAACGTCTGAAAACTAACATTCCAGCGCAGCGAGCAAACTCACATCCAGAACCTCAACCTGAGCTACAAATCTTCTCAAAACTCGCTAATCCACAACCCTGTTTACAGAAGAAACTGCCTAAATAGCATGTACAATAAATGCAGGTAACTTGCTTTCAAAAAGTAAAGCAATCCATTTCAGAGAGCTTAATTTTTAAGATAGTCCTTTTCTCATTTTAGTCCACAGTCATAAATACAGAAAAATGGAAAGTTGCAGTCTTTACAATTGTTCACAAGAGGAGATAACCAGTTTCCTAAACAGTTATTCTTCTGGTTCTGTGCCTGTTACCAATGCTGTGTGAGAATGTTTTAATGGCACTGATGTGAACATACTGTTAGTTTGAGTGTGATATCTCAAAAGAGCGTACCAGGTATCTAAGATGCAACATAACTAGCTATTAACTAAAATGCAATAAACTTGTTTGATGTTCATCAAACTCTGGTGAAGAATTCCCCAAAATGTTCCAGTAGCTCAGGTTTATACCAGCAAGAAGGATTACTGACAAAAAAATCTACTCAGGACATCCAAAAATATTCAATGAATGACTGCAACAATGTAAGATAGTTGGAGAACTGGGCACTATGGTTACATGTAAGATTTGGCACCCCAATGTGCGTTCCAACCAGAATTATCCAGAACATTTTCACTAGCTGCAGGTAGAAGCAACATAGTATGATCTAATGATGTTTCAAAATTGTAGCTAAAGCATTGAACAGTTTAGAGAATTAAAATGCCTTCAATTACCAAATTTTATGTATCAGAATCAGCACCTTTTTGAAATCATCTTGCAAAATCCTACAGTTTCACCCAAGTAAATAATTTATGATAAGAAGTTATACCTAAATATTAACCTGTCCTTCTATTTCATACAGTGCATTTCTGGCAGCTTTTTGTTTCTTTTGTGTTTCTTGCAGTTTATATTCAACTTTGTAGAATCTTCTAGTTGTTTTCTTTGAAAGATGCACAAAATTATTTTTCAGAGTTTCAAGTTACAAGCTTCAAAAGTGATAGATAGCTTTAAAATAAGCAATGAAGCTCAGGATATGGAGCATGAAAACAAATAACTGTTCAATTTGTACTTTCCATTTACTGCAACTTAATGTTACACCAGTTTTCAACAAAGTGAATATACCAGAATAGGACAAAACCTCAACAATGTCATCTGTTCTTGCTGATGCTTCAGCATTCTTGTATTTTCTTGTTCACAAGCTTATTTATTTTCATTTTTGTACAGTTGCACAGGCAAAAAACAATATATGTTTTCCATTGAATTCTGCCTTGCAGTTCACATGAGGGACCAGCTTAGTAATTCCCTCCAGAAGTAAAAGTCAGGTTACACTATTGACCACATAGTCTGTTGTCTATTGCAAACCTATTTTTTATGTTCTTGCATAGCTGAATACATAGTTCTTTCACTTGTTAGCGCTAAAGTCAGTTCCTGCAGTTTTATTTATTGGGCAAAATACACTGACACAAACAAATAAAAATCCATTGTATTGTAATGTTTTGCAGCAGTTAACTGAACACCTCCGATTCTGAAAATGCTTTAATTCATAAAACTTTTTTTGAAATTAAAATCCATTCTTGAGATCCTTTAGTAATTCATTGGTTCCACGTAGTAACCTATGGTGAGATTAAGATATCAATAAAGTATTCACTGAGTTATTAAACAGTTATATCCTATTTCTGAAATCTCATCTTGGGAGTTATGAAATGTTGACTGCACCAGTAATCTAGACTTCATTTTCTTTGCGAGTTGTTTTCTTTTATATTCTCATTAAGGTGAGTTTTTATTAGCCACCACTGTCACAGTGCAGATCCATGCATATTTCTTCCATTAATCTGTCGGTTGAATCACAAAGACATCACCCCACTCTCATGTATCATGCAACAATTATCTGTATCTCGGCTGTCAGAGGACTATGGCAGCCATGCTGAGCAAAGCAATGCTTCACATCTCTCTCCTGAAACAATTTTCAGGGTGAAACAAATGCTGGAGGGCAGGCACGTCTATTCAACTGTAATGCATTTCCAACTGCAATTACCCTTATAGTCTGTCATGAAGCCAATTTCCTTCATAAGGTGCAATCGGAGCATCTGTTAATGGCACAAAAGAGAAAAAATGTTCAGTAAAGGATCGGCAGATGAGTCCACTAATAAACTTTCATCACAAACTTAATGACGATTTCCAAATTTGAAAAGAAAATACACAACTAAAATTGATCAGAAAAGCTGAAATCAATGTCAGTTTAGCATTAATCAATACTGATAATGATGAGCTTATTTTATTTTTTAGAACAACTTGAAAATATCAATAACTTGTTTTCTGCTACCCAAACATTTACTTGTAAATTTTTATTGTTTTAATGGTAACATATATATTAATATTTGTTGTTATCACAAGACACCAAGTTTACTTGCAGTACTTGGCAGCATGATGATTAGAAACAGTGTACTTGTTTAACATTATCGACCGCTACAAAATTTCCATAGTTCTTGTGGAAATCTTTCCCAATGGTAGACTGGAAATATTGTAGTGAAACACATCCCCTCAAATGTTCATGGTCATGCATTTTGAGTCCAGTGCTGAGCAAAATTCGATCAAATACAAAAGAGATTTTGTGGGAAATATTGGCTAGCCCCCAAAAATGGGCCTGGATCTGCTATTAAATGGCATCAATCCCTTCTGACACGGACAACACAATTAACTTTATGCTGCATTGTGATTTACATGATAGCCCTGTGTAGACTAGCACTAAATGAACTGCTGAGTTGTACCACTTAAAGTTAGCCCTCACCTCCCTTGATTTGGATGTGCATGCTGATTGGTGTAGGTGTAGGAAATTGTCAGGAAAGGTATCCTGCACAAGAAGGGAGAGGCTAATGCAACAACATCAGCAAGCTTCGTACAGTCAGGAAGGAGAGGTGATATCCAGAATGAGACACAGCCTGAGTTAGTATATAGTTGAGGAAATAGAGGCAGCATGGGAATTCAGTGAAGAGGGGGAGAGGTGATTTTTACTTGCTTTTGCAGTCCATAGTTTCTAAAGCTTTTTAAACAGAATAAACTGAATGCTGGAATCAGGGGCCCAGCGCAAAAGAAAGATTGATATCACAGGTAAACCGTGAGTTCATTGGATGATGATAGCTACTAATTTGACTATCTAGTATAGGTTATTTTCAGATTGAAGGTAAATAGGGGAAATATTTCCACGCTACAAACTAAAATACCAGAATGATTTTTTAAAAAATCATATTAAGGACAAAGTAATTAAAATAGAGATACTTAGCCAGGCAATGTGTTTGTATGATGTGGGAGTGGTGGGCCCAGTTGTGATTTATACCGACCACATCGAGAGCAAAGTTTGATTACTTGAGGGACTCCAGCTCGGAGTTGATGAGCTGGAGTTTGAACACTGTGACACATCAAAGGACATGAGAGGAGGCATTCTTACTGCTTAGATTAATGACCTTGTATTTGGTTATTGGCCAAGGACAGGAGGATGTGAATACCAGTAAGGCAGGCAGAGGTATCCAGGAAGTGCTGAAGGAGCCTCAGCTCTTGTCTAACAGATTTGCGATTCTTGTTAACTTTGTGGATGCGAGTGGGGGCTGTAGGGCGTATGAGCAAACTGACAATTGCTCCATGGTATAGGGAGTAATTCAAGGGCAAGGGGAGTAAAGAGAAATGTAGTTGTAAAGATAAACATCATAATCAATAGAATAGGCATTTATTTTCTCTGGCAAGGATCAAGAGCCCTGAAGGCTGTGTGCCTGCATGGTGCTCAGGTTCAGGATCTCTCACCTGGGCTGCAGAGAAGCTTGGAATAGGAGTGGAAAGATCCAGCTGTCGTGGTCAACATAGGTACCAACAACATAGAAAGAAAGAGAAAGGATATTCTGCTGAGGGAATATGAGCAGTTGTGGGCTATGTTAAAAAGCAAATCTATAAAAGGCAATAATCTCTAGATTACTACTTGAGCCACAAGCAAATTCATGCATGCTCAACAACATTAAAGACGTAAACCCGTGGCTCAAAAATTGGCATGGGAGAAACAGTTTGAATTCATGGGACATTGGCACCAATACTGGGAAGGAGGGAGCTGCTCTGATGGGATAAGCTACAACTGAATCTTGCTGGGACCAGATTCCCAATGGATTGTATAACTAGGGCTGTGGATAGGACTTTACACTGAATAGTGGTGGTCATGGTGGCGCTGGATGTGGTATTCAGATGCATGAAAAATTATGGAAAATCGAAAGCAGGGGAAGGCTCAAAAGAGGTTATGAAAGTTTCCTGAGCAAGTAATCAGGAAAAGAGTGTGGAAATGATCAGAAATCTTACTTCAGGCACTGTAGATTACTTTGAAAAGGGAGGCAGCCAATACAGGGCTGAGAGTGTTGTACTTATATTCACAGACTATACGAAACAAGATAAGCGCAGATCTCAAATTGGCAGGTATGATGTTGTCCGTACCACAGAGATGGGGCTGCAAGAAGATCTGGAGCTGGGAACAAAATATCCAAAGATGTATGCCCTATCGAAAGGAGAAGCAGGTGGGCAATGTGGCTGGCATGCCTTGTTACAAGAAATGAAACTAAATTGATAGCAAGAAGTGATATAGAGTTATAATTAACTGTGTGGGTAGAGTTGACAAGCCACAAAGGATAAAAGGCCCTGATGGAATTGTGTGCAGACCTCCTAGCAGACGTCAGGATGTAGAGAAGAAAATAAATCAGAAGATTGAAGAGCCATCTAAGAGAGGAACAATTACAATAACCATTGGGGACTTCAATATACAGGTGGACTGGGAAAATCAGGTTGGTAGCAGAATTCAAAAGGAATTTGTGGAATGTCTATGAGGCTTTTTTATGAGTAGCTTGCAGTTGAGCACATGAGGGAACAGGCAATTTATTTTTATTTATTCATAAGGGATGAGGACGTTGCTGGCTAGGCAGCATTTATTGTCCATCCCCAATTGCCGAGAGGGCAGTACAGAGTCAACCACATTGCTGTGATTCTGGTGTCACACGTAGGCAAAGGTAAAGGTGGCAGCTTTGGATTAACAGTCTTGTGATAAACCACTAGGCCATTGCCACACCATGGATTCAGTGATGTCTAATAAGGCAGACTTGATTAGGGACCTTCAGGTGACCGAACCTCTTGAGGGCAGTGACCGTAAATCCACCTTGTAGTTAGAGAGAGAGAGAGAGAGAGGGACAAACTTCAATTACATGTAATATATTAAAATTGAGTAAAGGCAATGACAAAAACCACAAGGAGGAACATATTTGATTGAGTTGATTGGAAGGGGAGCCCAGCAGAGAAGATAGTGGAGCAGCAATGGATTTTTTGGGGAGTAATTTGAGAGGCACAGCAGAAATTCATCCCAAAGAAGAAGAAGCACATTAAGGGCTGGATGAGATGACTGTGGCTGATAAGTGAGAAACATATCAGCTGTGATCAAATGAAGGAGCAGACTCAATGGGCTGAATGGCCTAATTCTGCTCCTATGTCTTAAGATCTAACATGTGGTCCCATGTTCCTAGACTCAGCAGGAAGTCAAGAAAAAGAGAGATGTCCTTAATAGGGATGCGGTGGGCTAAGCGGTCCATCTAAACAGAGTCTGGGATGGCAATAAGAGCAGATAGACAGTGCAAACAATTCAGTCATGGAGTCACAGGACTGTACAGAAAGAAATTATCCAAATTGTCCATGCTGACCAGATAGCCTAAATTAATCTAGCTCCATTTGCTAACATTTGGTCCACGTTCCTCTGAGCCCTTCCTATTCATGTACACATCTAATCATGAGGAGCTGGATGCAGTATCACAAGAAATCCAAGCCTTTACACAAGTGATCAAAATGAGTGAATTTGCCTTCAAATGTTATATCCTTACACAAGCCTCAAATCATTACATCCCCTCCATTGCATAGCAAGGATCTCTATCAATCCTGTTCTTCTAGTTTATTGTGGTGGCTCAAATGTAGATGGTATACTAAAATCCCGCACAATAAACTCATTATGATATTTGTAAGATTATTAGAGATTGGCCTGCATGCTCACTGAACATCACTGTCACTGGTACTGACCTCGTTATCCTCACCCTGCTGTGCGATTACAGTTTACAACATTTGGCAGAGTTTGGTGATCACCTCTCCCATCAAGCAAAAATCTCCATCACACTGTTCCCCATTGAAGAAGTGAGAAAACCACTTCCCAAAGGTGCTGGGTGAATCTATCCTCCTACTGATAGCCCTTCTTCTCTGATTCTCCACTGAACCTCTGAGCTGTTTAACTCTATTTTGGTGCTGGTCAGTATCCCTGTTATACGTATGCAAACTATGGAAGCCACGTCTTGGAGCAAGTGGTCTGGGCAGAATTCTTGACCTAAGACCAAGATCTTCACAACTTTCTGCAGACTTCAGCAACTTTAAGTAACAGATCAGAACACCAAACATGACTGCGGATAAAGTAACAACTGGAAGTAGTCAAAAAACCAAGCCAACGATGAATGCTGGAAATCTGAAACAAAAAGAGAAATAGCTGGAAAATCTCAGCAGATTTGGCAGCATCTATGGAGAGAAGCCAGAGTTAACATACCAGGTCCAAGTATCCTTCTTCAGTTTTTTCATAACTTCTGTTTTTATAATTGAAAGTAGTGCCTGATTCCCTGAGATGTACACGCATTGAAGCATAGAAAATTGGAGTAGGTGTAGCAGCATGCCATTCAGCCCTTTGAGTCTGCTCTGGTCACCCAATATGCTCATGTTTGATCATTTAACTCAGTACCCTGTTCCCGCTTTCTCCTCATAACCATTGACTTCTTTAGCCCTAAGAGCTATATCTGACATCTTCTTGAAAACATTCATTGTTTTGGTCTCAACCACTTGCTGTGGCAATATACACTCTGGAGACCCTTTGCTGAATGCATTTTCAGCTGTGTGAGGCCGTGGGAGTTGGTTAGTTCAAGCATTTATAGGAACATGAGTTCTACACTCTCGAGAGTGAATATTAACAGTGTTTATTGAAAATATTTACAAGGAATCACTGCTGCTAAGCCTTATAGACTGATGCTAATCCCAGGAGAAGCTCATATCACTACGACATAGCTACTTTTCACACATGTTCAGTAACTACTCTTAGAGTAAGGGTTTAATTAAAACTGTACTATACAGCCATAGTGGGAACTGCAGATGCTGGAGAATCCAAGATAATAAAATGTGAGGCTGGATGAACACAGCAGGCCCAGCAGCATCTCAGCAGCACAAAAGCTGACGTTTCGGGCCTAGACCCTTCATCAGAGAGGGGGATGGGGGGAGGGAACTGGAATAAATAGGGAGAGAGGGGGAGGCGGACAGAAGATGGAGAGAAAAGAAGATAGGTGGAGAGGAGAGTATAGGTGGGGAGGTAGGGAGGGGATAGGTCAGTCCAGGGAAGACGGACAGGTCAAGGAGGTGGGATGAGGTTAGTAGGTGGGAGATGGAGGTGCGACTTGGGGTGGGAGGAAGGGATGGGTGAGAGGAAGAACAGG